>NC_054846.1:43460000-43774166 GCF_018345385.1 Vulpes lagopus
GTATCATGCCTATGTGAGGACACTTCTGTAAAAAATCCATTAAGTTACAAGGTTTGGAGAGCTTCCAGGACAGTGAACACATGGTGGAGTTGGGGATATGGTGTGCTGTGAGACGGTCTGGAAGTTCTGTGCTCCTTCTCTCTATTTGGCTCTAAGTACCTCCTCAATTGGCTGTTCAGACGATGTTCAGTATCCCTTGGCATATCCTTTAAAAGAAACTAGTAAATATGAATGTTATCCTGAGTTTTGTGAGCCAACCTAGGAAATTATCAAACCTGCGGAGGGAATCATGGGAACCCCAATTTGTGGCTGGTAATTCAAAAACACAGGGGTCCTGGACTTGCAACTGGTATCCGAAATGGGGGAGTCTTACTGGACTCAGCCCTTACCTTCTGGGATCTGATGCTCACTCCAGGTAGTTTAGTGCCAGAACCGAAGTGTATTACATTGGACAGGCAGCTAGGGTGAGAAAATTGGTTGGTGTGGGAAAACCCCAAACATTTGGTGTCAGAAACATTCCACGAGTAGAGATTTTTCTTTTAGTTTTCTTTTAGTTGGAATGTGGTAAAAAAAAAAGGGGGGGGGGGAGACTACAGACCCCTTGCATACTTTCCACAGGTCATAGAGGCACAAATGGATTTTTGGAAAAGTAAAAAATCCATCAGTAGGATTCAAAACATAATTTTAATCCCAAATTCAGCCTGCACTTAGTACCATTAGTTTCACATACCAAGGGAAACTGATACGAGTTTACTATATTATAATTTAAGTCTACAACTCTTGACAAACTGGCAATTCACGTAAACAGAAAGTTAAAATCTTTCCATATTATTTTTAGTATGCAGAGAATATTATGCATTTATCCATGAAACATTTATAGAGACTACATCAATACCACGTGGGTTCTGAGTAAGGAGAGCAATCAATAAAATCTCTGCGCTGAACTTTTCATTCCCTTTTCTTTTCTCTAGAAAACAAATAATGAAGATTTATTCTATTGTAGCATCAGATAAGGTAAGATAAATGAAAAATGAAAAGCCCTTGTTCTTTATAAAATAAAGCCCTAGGTAGATTTGGTTAAATGTGATGAATGATGTTAGCTTGAAATGAATTTATGCAGTCAGGCAGATTTTTATATTTTAATGGTATCTGAGGCAGATAAGAAACATCTATTTTTTGTTTTTATTATAATATGAGCTGAAATCACAAAAGATAAAAGGATCTTACTGAAAATTACTTTGCTGGAACACATTACTAGAACAATGCTACTGTAATTTTGCTAGCTTCCTCCAGTGTTCATTTTCATGATGCTGTTATATAGTTGAAATAGGTAAAAGTTTATCTAGAAGTTTCTTTTGAAAAAAAATTTTATTTATTTGAGAGAGAGAGCAAACATGAGTGGGGGGAGGGATGGGCAGGTGGAGGGAGAAGCAGACTTCCTGCTCAGCAGGGAGCCCAACATGGGCCTCGATCCCAGGACCCTGAGATCATGATCTGAGCCAAAGGCAGATGCCCAACCAACTGAGCCACCAGGTGCCCCTATTTAAAAGTTTCTGTGAGTAATAAGTTGAGAATATAACATATAACATGAAAGGTAACTCAGGGATTAAGATCCATTGGTGTCCCTTCATATCTCACAACAATTTAAAAACCAGTATGTGCTCATTATGGAAAAGTAGGCAGTCCATAAATATATAAAAGAGACAAGGTTAATCATCTGCAATCCCACCCCAAAGTAACCACCACCACCATTTTGATGATTTCTGTCCATTCATTTGCTGGATGTATTATATGTACAGATACCAATTTACCTGGTTGAGACCTTCCTGATTATTATATTTGTCCATTATTCATTTTTTACTTATTTGACATTATAATGATCTTTAATGTCCTTAAAATCTTTCTGATATAATTATATCCTATGAACCATTATATATTTAACCATTTTTGTTTTAGGAAATAAGAAAAACTTTATAATTTTCTTACTATTCTAAGTAATGTGCAACGAATACCTTTGTACATTTATGTTTACATAAAACATTACATTCAGTATTATTTTCCTAGGATACATTCCTAGAAAGAGAATTAGTGATTCACAGGATATAAACATTGGAAACTGCAAATGCAAACATTTGAAACTGCTGCAGATGCAGCATAACAGTTGAAGAACACATCATTTTCTATTCCTGCCAGTCAAACACAGTGCTAACCCTACAAAATCCTAGGTGATTTCGGATAATGTGGCTTTCTTCAGTAATTTGAAAATTGCTCAGTGTAATCTACATTGATCAAATTTTGAGATTATATTTTCTATAGATTTATTGGCTATTTTTATATCCATAAATCATCTATGTCCTTTGTATATTTTTTCAACAGAGTTTAACTTATTTGTAATAGATTTTTATATATTATAAATTATTTCAAATATTTTCCTCCTCTGTTTCTTGGCCTTTACTTTTATTACTGATACTCTATTGATTTTTTTATATTTTAATATATAAGGTTCAAAAATTTTTTAGCCAACTCCATCAATCTTTGCTTCTATAATATCTTCTCCCAAGAAATTCTGTGTATATAATTTGATGAATATTCCTTCCCTTTTTCTGATATTCTATTTTTATGATAAGGTGAGAAACCTTGATAACTATTTCTTTCTATTTATTATTATGGCTCACTTATTAAGTCTTAATATATGAGACATTCTAGGATATTTTTTAATGATTATCAAATATGTTCCACTGACCTATTTTTTGATTTCCACAGTAATACCATGGTGCTCTTAACTCTTATAATGATGCTCAAAGTTTATTTTTTAAGGCTCACTACAACTTAAAAATACATATTTAACTAAGAATTCAAGGCTTTTAAAAAAGCCTTCTCAAAATTATAGAAATTAGGTATTATTCTAAAAAATTATTACTATGCATAGTTTTACTCACTAATACACGAAACATTTATCGAATAGTTTCATTATGGAAGATACTGAGAATATAGAAATCAATACAATAGTATAGAGATGTGGTTTTTACTTTAATGTGGAAAATGCGTAATCCTTCCTTTTGAGAACTCACAGGTGATTTTTTCATATCTGAACATTTAGCTACAGGCATTTCTCTTAATAAATAGCAATCAAAGCTATTAATCCTAAGCTAAATTGTCTCCCCTCTCAGAAACCTTCTTTATCACTTGAATTATTTTTGGCATTAGCTGTTTCTTTCAGAAGAACAGAAGTACCCTAATTACTATAATTTCAAGGTTGCATGAAAAGAGAAACGTTATGTAGAAATACAAGAGCTTAGATAAACCTCAACAATTTAGCTACAGGCCTAACTGAACAAGGTTGAAAATGGCAATCTGTTTTGTGTTATCTTGCTTGAAAGAGCTTGCATTAAAGTAACAAGAATTCACTGAAATATTTTTAGTTTAAGAGAAAAACATGATTAACAAAGAAATACTTTTGCCCTGAGATATCTAAAAGACATAATATAAAAATATCCCAGATTCCTCCATTTTAAAACATTGGGAACACTGCCTTTGTAGAGAACGTTCCTTAAAAAAGTCACTCTAGTGAGTGAAGATTTCTAGAAGGGGTGAAAGATAGTTCACAATTAGAGAGATAGTTGCCAGGAAATTCACGTCCCAACACTGGAAAACAACAGATGGCAGCAGTTAACAATGAAAATTTGCAGCAGATCCTGTCTGGCACGCTTTCAAAATGGCCATTTATATTTCCTATCACAAACAGCTAACTGCTGTCTCCTTATATTGTGTGTACGGATATAGAAGAAAAAAGTGTAAGACTGACACTTGAATTGCCTTCACAGGGAAAGGAGTAAACCTGAAAGCAAGGCTGGGGTGACGACAGGCCCCTGGCCAGGTGTCTCAGTTTCCTGAGATTTCCAGGCACCAACCCACTGCTGAGGCTTTGCCTAAACTATCTCCAGGTCTGCAATGCTGCAGCCCCTCCTAGGCCACCGTCATATTTCCCACGCCTTTTCTCTGTGTTTCTGAGTCCTGCTTAGTAACTCTCAATTGTTTGCTGCCTCCTTCCAGATGAAGATTTCTGTCCATAAGCTTTTGCTGCTAATCCTGGACCATGACACCTGATCAGATTTATTTGTGTTCCTTCCAGCAGGACGTGAGGATTCAGAAAAGGTGGCGCTTAAACGATGAAGCAGTGGTGGGTCAACAGACCATCTCTCACCCCAGGCAAGCAAAGTGGAGTCAGGGCACACCCAAGGAGAAAGTGAGGCTAGAAGAGAAACAGGCAAGAGCAAGAGAGAGAGAGAGGTCGTCGACTCCCAACACCATGTAGAACAAGGGGATATATAGGAGCTGAAAAGGCTCAAAACACAAACAGGAGAAAAGATGTGATATCTAGATGTGATTGAGCACTGGGTGTTACTCTGTATTTTGGCAAATTGAACACCAATAAAAAATAAATTTATTATTTAAAAAAAATTTAAAAATTGAAAAAAAAAAGACTGACAACTGGAGCAGTCATTCAACTAAAACAGGGAGCATTTGTATTACTAGAGCAGACACCAACTTTCCAGGATTTGGTGAAGGCAAACAGAAGGGCCTGACAGAGAATGGGGTAACGATGGGAAGAAAAGCAACTCCTTTCCTCATTAGTTTGTGATGCAGGTTATGTTATTCCTTGTTCTTCTCAAAGGAGAATGGGGGAAGCTGGATCATTGGTTGGGGCATATCCTGAGCGGTGCTGATTCATAGGACTGATCTTGAGAATTTTCTCTCTTTTCCGAATCGTAAATTTGATACCACCTTGTGTTAGCTTCAGGAATGAGATATATGAAATACTCGTCTCAGGCCAAAATGAGCTAAAATATGAGGATCAAAACAGAATTTTATCAGTTGGGCTTACACCAATCTATTCCATCTCCTATTCTCCATACAGGTTCCTTCTAGAGCCACCCATAGTCTGTGTAGCAGGTGTCTTTACATAGTTCCATGGAAGCATGGCTTTGAAAGTAGTTATGGTCTAGATTTCAGCTACACAGTCATTCAGCCATCGTACTTGCATAGTATACAACCTGTACAATCCTGCATGACCATCTGGGGTACTATCATGGAAGCACCTGCCCAAGACACAAACGTAGATTTTTCCATCTTGCATAACCTTTATCTATATCCAGTTGGTCACCAAGCTCAATCTGATCTGTATTCCCTCCATTTGCACCTCTTCATCCTCCCTGCCTCTTTCTTAACTAATGATCTCACTGCTTCCCAGTAGACTATTGCCATCTCATAATTGCTATGTCAGTCTCACATCTGGGTTTTCAGTGGATCCTCCAAAGAGCCAGAATGAATTACTTAGCATGGTTAGTAAAACTTAGCATGGTACAAAGACTCTTCAAAGTCTGTGGTTTAGCCTAGTTCCCCACTGCTTCCTTGCACACAATCATATTTAACTACTTTGACTTCAAGCGTTCCCTCAGTTTGATGAACTCATGCGTTCATGAATGCATTTCTCTATGCATACATTCCTCCCAGACTGTTGCATGTCATCAGTTAAATTGTCTTCCTTCTCAAAAACCTTCTTCAAACACCTTACGCTCTTACCTGACCTTCTTCTGTATTCTGAGGGTGTCCAATTCACATGTGTTTCATTTTCATTATAGTACTTTCTCACCAAATTGATATTGCTTATTTTATTTATCTACATTTTTCATTGGGATGTCATCTGCTAGACGGTAGTTGTGGACAGACTTCTGATTACATTAAAAGCTTTGTAAACATTTATACGGATCTGTATTTGTCTACGTATGTATTTATATGTATAAAGAAGTCCTAAGTTACATTAGTACTAGGTTTACACAAGATTGGGGGATTTCACTCTCAGTAAGCTAAACAATTACAAGCCTTCTAATCTCTGCTTATCTCTTAGACAAAATCTCTGAAAATAAAATAATTTGATTTTTTCTTCAAATATTAACATATGACAGACTGGTTTGAGTTCAGTAAGAATTCCAAAGAGGCTAAAGGTACAGATTTTGGCATTCCTAAGCCAAACTCTTTCCACTGATCTTCCTTTCTTTATCATACCTCCTCCCTAGGTGGTCTCATTTAATCTTATTACAATATACTGCAATTTCTTCAGTTTGGTCCTGTATGAAGTAGCTAAGTTTTACTGACTAGCTGAAATACATAAAGACAAGTATGTCTAATACTAGAATCACTGCTTAACTCACTCTACAAAAGATAAGTAGAAACTAGGACTAAGTGAACTACAAATATAACTCTCCCATCTATGCTCACTCTAGAGGATGGGCTCTTTGAGTGGAATGCTGAGATGAACACCAGGAATACTTCATTTGTGTTTATAAACCACATTCATTCATGTTCTTTCTTTCACCCTAACTCTTTCTGTCACCCTAACTCTTCCATCAAGATTTGAGTTTGAATTTACTGAGGAAGTTTACAAAAGTCACTTCCAGCAACGGGATTATCTTCTTATGAAGCTTTTTTTTTTATAAATTGAAAGACTCTGGAACTGAGGTCTCATATAATGTGCAAGGAAGGTACTGACAAAGCAAATGTATAGTATGACACACTTTGCCATGATATCAAGAAATATTTTCTAATATGTTTGATGTGCAAGGTACTAGAAGTGTTATATGCTTCTGCTTTATAAACTGGCAATTAAAAACACCTTTACTTTTTCTTCAATCTTCATCATATTCTTGAGTTTTCTTAAGAATGTAATAGGACATATTTGTAATCCTGTATTTACAAAGTGTTATAATTATGAATTAAATACTTTAGGATGTTCATAATGATATGGCAAGGTTAATGCAAGTCCTCAAAGTTTCAATATGCAATTTGCAGTCATCTCAGTAATTATTTGTAGTTTATTAAGCACAAATTTTTGATTTGGGGAATTATTTTCTTCTCATTAAAATGTTATAATATGACATCCATTGAATCATTTCAATTGAAAACAAACAGTCCATTATTTAACAACCTGGACATAATGTTAAACATAAAGCATTTGAAATTAATATTTTCTAGAGTTACTTCTGGGATCAAGGACAAGCCAGCCTCATTGCTGCATGTTAGAAGGAAATTCTCAGCTAGCTCAAGACTTCACAATGATCTCTCCAGTGTTTTTAATAAACTCTTCAATGAAGGGGGACAGAATGAAAAAGTCTAATCCTCTGACTGTATTCAAATTGGTACTTTAGAACTTCTTAAAAAATAAAATAGGAATAAAATGATTATTATTTTTAAGACCTATTTCAGTAAACATTTCTTTGAGTATGCTCTGGAATTAATAGATCTCCTAATGTAAAAGTAAAGACGATTTCGGGTAGGGAATGTTTATTGGGAAAGAAAAAGCTTGTCTATTTTTCCACTTAATGCTCTGCTGTCCTTTTATTTAGTTTTTGTTAATCCCTAGAGTCCTTTTGTTTTGTCAAACTGAAGCATCAAGTTTATGGCCTCTAATCCCTACAGCTTTTCCACTGCTCTGCAAATCTTTATGCCATCGTGAGGTGTGTTTTATTTCCAAATATATATCTGGATTTGTTGTACTGCTTCTATCTCAGTTTCATACACTGTTAGATTTCGAGTACTTTAGATTTCCTAATCAAACCTTAAAATGCCCCTTCTGTTCTTTCATTCCATCCTTGATTTATTGAGCACTTTCTATATTCCAGGCTCAGTACTAACTGCAGATTATAAAACGGTGAATAAAAATTGGATTTCGTCCTCAATAAGCATATATAGGATGGAGACAAAGATAGATAGATGGTAAACCTCTGTAACTGAGAACCTGGATTTTCACTTATTTTCAGTCAAATAACAGAAGAATAAGAATGCATCATGTAAAACCTATCTGAATTTGCTTGTTCTCACAAAAAGCAGTAACAGGTTTAACAGCAGAAACTGAAAATGTTATTCAATGTATCATATTCATTGTTTATTGCTACATAATTTCTTCTTTCATGTATTCATTCTTCTCCAAGAATTTGCTGGGTGCTTACTCAGTAGCCTATAAAGATGAACAGAACAAAACCAGCCACCTAGAATGTGGCCAAATGAAAATTATTGCAGAAAGTAGACCATGACTTGGCAAGTGTCTCTGGAGGATTTGACCAACTAACCAGGTAATATTTAATCAGTATGTGTAAGTCAAATACACATCTTCTATGTGCTATGCAACAGGGAGAAACAAAATGTCGGCATCTCCTTAGAATGAAATAGCCTTAGAATTTGGTAGAAGGCCCAAATGAATATGGATGAAACAACTTGGAAAATAATAAATACTTTCGAAGGGTGAGTTTCCTTCTTGCATTAGAAAAGTACTATCATACCAACATGAGCCCATGTTTAAAGATGTATTTATTTCATACGCTACAATGCTCCTTCAATATAAGCCAACTATTTAAACTGTCATCTCTCTGGCTTTTCATCTCAATTTCCACCAGGTTCCAATTTGCAATGTCACTTAAAATAGCCTTGAACCTGAATGTGAACTTTCCATGAATTCAGGAAAGCCCATAGAAATCTAGGGTATGTAGAATTTGTGCCCTGGTTTATCTTGTGCATTATTATATTCCCAACACTTTGTATACATGAATATTTGTTGGAAGAATAATAAATGAATGCAGAAGGCTGAAAAATACTAGGAAATTTAAAGCACTATTTCTTTCTTACCATCTCGACTGCTCTTTAACTTAGAGTGAGAGCTATTTTGAGAGGATGAAGCATGATAGTGCTTCTTTATATGATGTCAATTAGAACAAAAAGCCAAAAAGGAAGAAAATGAGAAACTGAATGAGAAATGTAGCCCATTAACAGATGAATTACTGGCTATACAATGATTAACACATTGTTTTACCTTATTATTTATTTTGAGTTAAGTTTTTGGTCAATTGAACCTGCTGAGCAATGGGCATTTATCATAGGATCAGTCACTGAATTATTAATATTCAACAGTTTAAAAACTATCAGCACTAACCAAAGAACAACTTATTTTAGCAAGAAAGGGCCAATAATGCACCTCTAATGAATCCATCAGAATCATCTTCTGAAGCCAACTTTAAATTTATAAAACTAAAGTTTTATCTTCAAAGAGCTTTTAAATAAATGTCGAAACATCAATAAAAGCAGTAGGTATTATTTCTATGATCTTTACCACTTCAAGTACATATCTTCAGGAGAGTCTTCTCAATTAACTAGGTTAGTAAATCAGTTGTATTTCAAAAAGTCATTTTTCAATGTAAACTACACACTTCTCAACTATATTGTGCCACTTTTCAATATAATGGTTACTTGAATAAAAACCCAAATCTCTTTAGATATATTCTCTCTCCCCCCCCTCTCTCTCTCTCTCTCTGTCTCTCTCTCTCTCTCTCACACACACACAGGGCAGAAATAGCTCTGACACTTTGCAAGATACTATTCACCTTTCATTTTTATTGTTAGAGTTTGAAAGTGAAAAGATGGATCCTCTGAAAAGACTTACGGTATTTTCACATCTTTTTAAAAACTTTTATCTCTAAAATCAATGACTTTTAGAAATATGAAAGCAACTATTATAGGATCTTCTTTATCACTTTAAAGATAGGTCATAAAGACAGTTGTATGATGTGTCAACCATAGCAGTTTTTGTTTTAGAGAAAATTTTAAAACATACATGGCTTTTGCCTACTTTTAAGAAGAATATACAAAGGAAGTGCCCAGGGTGACTCTATAATAAAGTTCACAGTATACTGGCCACAAAGATCTATTTAATGTCAATGGTTTCATGATCATTGGGAAAATCCTGAAAAGCTCATTCAACATATACTCCATATTAATCTAACAGTTTGGAACTATTTAAGACACAATTCCCATAGTGAGATTTAACAGGCATCTTTGGGGGATCCCTGGGTGGTGCAGTGGTTTAGCGCCTGCCTTCAGCCCAGGGCATGATCCTGGAGACCCGGGATCAAGTCCCGCGTCGGGCTCCCTGCATGGAGCCTGCTTCTCCCTCTGCCTGTGTCTTTGCCTCACTCTCTATCTGTGTCTCTCATGAGTAAATGAATAAAATCTTTAAAAAAATTTTAAAAACATGCATCTTTAGGCAATGTGGTTAATGTTAGTAGCAGAGGCTTTAATTTCAGACAAACTTAAATTAGAATCTTGGATAAATTTCTTAACACCTGTGAATTTTCCATTGCTTAATATAATACCATCTATAATCATTTGCAACACAAGAACCAAAGTAGTATGGTTTAAGAACATTTGCAAAATAATTGAACTTTCAAAACATCTTTTGGACAGTCCTGTGTAGAAAATAAAGTGGCCATCACTTGATGCAAGTCATAATGGAGATACAAGAGAAGGAGAAACACACCTATGTAATGATTCTAATTTTGCAAAAAGGTGATGGAGGTGAATAAAACAAGTAAACAAAATCATATAAAAGTCAGACAGTGCAGAGTAGAAAGAGAGAACTTACTCCAGAGTTTGAGAGAGGGATAATTTTTTAAAATCTTTTTTTAAAAAAGATTTTATTTCTGGGGTGCCTGGGTGACTTACTAGGTTAAGCATCCAACTCTTGATTTCAGCTCAGATCATGATCTCAGGGTCATGGAATTAAGCCCCGCATCAGGCTCTGTTCTGTGTAGGGAGCCTACTTAAGATTCTCTCACTCTGCCCCTACTCCACTGTCTAAAAAAAGAGATTTTATTTTTAAGTAATCTCTACACCCAATGTGAGGTTCAAACTTACAACCCTGAGATCAAGGGTTGCATGCTCTACTGACTCAGTCAGCCAGGTGCCCCAGAGACAGGTAGTTCTGAATAGAAATAGAAGGGAAAGCAAAGGAGGCATGGAAGGACTGAAGATACCAGGCCAGCTGGAAATCAAGACATAAGCTGAAAAATAATAAAAGATGAGGTTGAATAGGTACACTGGAGCATTTGGGAACTGAACTTATTTTTTATTAGATGACATAGATGTAGCGGCTAAGGAAGAAGGGTCAAATAGGATAGATGTACACTGGGGATCATAGGTATCAACCGACATATGGTCAGGAGGGAAAAGGGAACCAACTTCCCATGTCACCTAGTATCTCATCATAACTTCAGAGTCATAATTTCCACTCTTAACTCTATTCCTAACTGGTACATTCAACTTGGGTATTGAATTAGATTAAAAATTCATTCATAATGCTAAACCTAAAACGCATCCTCTAAGCTAATAAAATAACTGAAATGAAGTATATTTCATCTCAGAAATAAGAGAAGGAAACTAGATAAAGAAAACCTTTGGAAAGATATACAGTATATTGGGAAAACAAAAACAAAAACAAAAACAAAACCAACAACAACCACCACCACCACCATCACTAAGTACTCAGGGGACTTATGATGGACTATTTTTTCACAAACCAGAAACACCAGTATGCCTTGTTCCTTTAATATGTTAAGATGAAGTTTAATATGTTCATCTAAATGTTTTATTACAATCATGACCTCACCATATAGTTTAGCATTTGTCTCTTTCTTGTTTGTTTTACCTGTTTTAGCTTCATCACTACTTGAATTGAAACCTCAGAGGGAAGAAATCTGAGTTTATAAATGGGTTTTCTATAAAGCTGTATTGGGGTGTGGTGATAGGGAAAGTGATAAGCTGGTTGACCAAATTACAAATAGAAATGACCTTCCCTGCCATCTCTGTGGGGTATAGTGCACAAAAGTGCCCACTATGTCAATCTCAACATGTATAGCAGATAGAGTCCATTCATAACCCAAATTATAAGAGATCAACAAGCAGCTACTAACAATGAACTGCATAGTATCTTCTGAAAGACCCAAAGCTGAAAGTACTAATCCAAATGGCAGTAAGAGATGTTCGAGTTTGTAATATGCATAGATGTGTTCTTGGATCCCATCTTTGCTGATACAGTTTGTCTTTGGTCCCACTATGTAGAGATTTGGTCCAGCTCATGGTGATTCTGGGTAATTTTCAAATTCTCTGGGGACCCCTGAAAAAAAGCAAGCAGTTGCTGCCTAAGAGAAGGAAGACCTAGAGAGTTCAGCAGTCACAAGCTCTGTTGCATTTACATGAAGTTCTAGGTAAGAGGATTTTAGTTTCTTCCTGAGCTCCTCCTGAAAGAAGGACAGAAAGAGAAAGAAGTGGGATAAAGATCTTTTTGATTTTCTCTTCTGGAGAGGATGGTATTAGCATCGCCGGTGAGTTTATGCTCTAGTGCGGTTTCAACAAACTCTTTTTTTTTTTTTTTCAACAAACTCTTAAAAGAAGAAAAGAAAAAAAAAAAGAGGAAAAAAAAAAAAAAAAAAAAAAAAAAAAAAAAAGAAGAAAAGAGTCGCAAAACTAATGTGATCATTGGGTCTTCCCTCTTCATCTGCCTTGTTGAGATATTGTTTGTAGTGAAAATCCATCCACACATTCTATAATAATGTCATTTTATTCTTTTGTTGAAAAGATGTTTGGGAAGAAAAGGATAATTGAATAAATTTTACATTTTAACCTGTTATATTTTGTCCATAATATGCTATATATTTTTCTTCACATACTTTCAGAACCACTAATTGATTTTAATGTACTTTATATATTACATGAATTATATATCTATAACAAGAAATATTGTTATTGCTATCAACATAAAAAGATTTATACGTTAAGTGAATAACCAACATATAAAATTGAACAAAGTTTATGTCCTATCTAGGTAAAAACAAAAATACATATGAATTAAGGCTGGAAAATGAAAGAAAAAATTAACATCAATTTTGTTTTTAGGAGGTGTGGGTTTTTTTTTCCTATTGAGCAGAAGCTTTCTATGATATCCTATTACTTTTACAATAAAAAAATAGTTTGTTTAATCATGTTGATCTGTAAGTGGATATTCAAGTTACTCTTTATTAGGAGTTCATCTGTAAAACTAGGAAAAAGAGATATATCCTAATTAAATAAACAGTATCTATAGGACTATAAAAAATAACGGGTGTAATTCTAAAATACTTTGTGTAATTTACAAGGGAAAAAAATCAAGAGGACAATTCATTTTAGTGTTTGTACTTTATAAACTATTATTTCTAGAAACAGAAGGGAGACCTTCCACTCTGTAAAGAATCTTCTTGACCATTGCTAGAATACTGCTGTCATCAGATTGAAAAATAATCAATGTAAAATCCATGTTAAATCCCACCCAGGTCACTACCCCACTTCCTAAATACCCATTTCTTGGCTGTGCATTGCAATTTGGAGGGAAGTCACATTGGTAAGGTATAGATGCTTTGGGGTTCCTTCTGAATATATCACGTATCTCCCAAACTCATCTGTGGAGTACGGGACAGACTACACATGTGGATACCAACAAAATCTTTAATCCTCCTGAGGCTGTTGATTTTCAGCTAAAAGTCTGATTTCTTGAATTAGATCATACATGTCAAGGTTTGTTACAAAATCAGCTCTCATCGAAGGTTTATGTATCTTGGCAGCTTAGCAAAGAAATCCCCGATTTCAGTGAGATCAGGAGAACCATTTTTAGAAAATTCACTGCCAGACCTGAAGCTAATTTCCACTAATTCTACAACATCTGTAAGCCTCATAGGGGAGTCTGGGTTTTAATCAGTCCTGCAGTCTAACAAATGGCTAGTGATGCTTAGAGAAAATAAACACCAAAAACCATTTCACAGGAAAACCACAAGATAGCATAAAAGAACAATATGGAGAACAGGCTCTAGAACACACTGTTTCATTGACAACTTGAAGACTTACGAGCATTTCATTCAAAAGTAGGAAAAAGGGTGGGTGTCACAAAGGGAACGTTCTTCACTAAAAATTATTATTTTTTTACTAGTATAAAAGACGGCCAGAGAAATCACTAATATCCTTAACACAGAGACATCTTTCAATGGCAACCATATTTCAACGGGAAGTGATGGGTAGAGAATGAAATGTAAAAATGAATCTAGGCCACAAGTGGGCTGCAGAAATACTAAGAGCGAAATAAATCTATCTTTCTAAGTGCTTAATCCTAGCCAATTTTCAAGACCTGCCTTCATTATTTCTTCCAGCTATGTGGAACAGTCCCCTTGGTGGTGTTTAATTCCTTTACCTTTTTTTCATCACCATATGATTTTTCATTAAGCATAAAGCTTAAGAAGTTGAAGGTAAACAGTAAAGCCTGTGCAAACAGGCTTTCGTAATTCCACTGTAATAAAAACGTCAGTAGCCTAAACGTGTACACTGCACTCCTGCAAGGGACAAGAAGCAAGCATTTGGGCGTAATGATTCTAGAAATAAATATGGTATTACTCAAAGTGCTGCATACACGTTCTAACCGAATTTAGTTCTAATTTGCATTTTGCACATAATTGGCTAATAATACAAATCCCAGGCATCCTTGTTAAATTGTCAAATGAATTTTTAACACTAGTAAATAAAGAACATATGCTTAACGGGAAGACTTTAAGGAAAGCAAAGGTAAACAAAGCCAGAGTTAATGTTTTCTTTTTGTAATTCTGTTAACAATACTACTAATACTGACTCGATATTCTAAACAAGCCAGGAGCTGCCTTGACATCTTACAGGCATCACCTCATTTGAGCCTCTCAACCATCTGGTGAGGTAAATATCATTACTATTTTCCAGAGAAGGAGGCAGGTTTAGAGAAGTGAAGTCACTTGCCCAATCTGAATAAGTTACAAAGTGGGAAAGGTAAATTCGTATCTTTGACCCCATGAGACTGTGTTTTTAATTTCTATGCCATATTGTCTCTCTGATAAATTCTTGTGATTCTGAACCTATTGCTGAGTGAGTCTTGGCGACTTAACAGTGGATCACCAATGCACAATTCTGTCAGGATGTGTTTTTACTTCACATTTGAGCTTGGGTTTTTAAAATCTGTGAACTGGGCTACTCTGTGTCCTATAGTCATACCCTTCACCCTTCTTTGCCAAATATGTGTTCCCAAATGGTCTGTTCTTGGCTCTATTCAAAATTCCCAGCTCTGACCTTTCCCTAAGTGCCAGATTTTCATTTCAAAATGCCTGTCTGATGTCTCTGAATGTTCAACCCACACAATATGTATTTCTTACTAAATTCATCATCTTCCTTCCCAAATCCATCCATTCTACTGGATTTTCTATTTCTGTCCATTATTCTGATAATCACTTAGGAGGACAGAAACCACTATGAATTGCCACTACAGCAAATGGTATTATTTATTCACAAATATTCTATCCCCCATCCCTCTTTGACCTTGGCCATGTCACGTGTTCAGCCAATGGGATGTATGCAGTTATGACATTTCCTACATCCTTTAGGGAGCAGCGCACTGTTTCTATCAGCTTTCTTGTCCTTTCTCTCTGTCTTAAGAAAAGGTATCCCAAAAAGAGGCTACTCCTTCGGTCTAGATCTAGGAGTGAGAAAACAAGTCAAGCCATAGAAAAACCAACCTACAATTTGGCATATATTAAAAGCAAGGAATAAATGCTAGCCGTTGGTATTAGGGGATTATTTCTTGTTACTGCAAATACAGATTTTTGTTTTATTCTCTTCTTGTGATAAAATTCACTGCAATTTACATTAGTTCTACATTTGTAATGTATCACCTATCTATTTATATACCACCACTACCCTTATTATGTTGACCATTACCCATCTCTGTGATGACTGCAATTCCTTATGCTGATCTTTTTCTCTAGTTTCTCATCTAGAGGAGAGTGACTCTTTCTCAAATGAAATTTGATCATTTCATTTCCCTATTCAAATATCATAAATGATTGTCCAAGGTTGGCAGGGAAGGTCCATAGAAGACTAGGTAAGAAATGTATCAAATAGTACTGTAGGTCCAGTCAGAAAGCAATGAGAAATAACCATTGGATTTATCAATATGTGTTTGATATCAATGGAAATCATTCTAACCCTATTACTTTAATACAAACGGTTTGGGAAAAGTAGAGTAGATTTAAGGGACAACAGAAAGAGAGGAATTAGAGACATCAAGATAATTAAAAAAAAAAACCCTCTCAAGAGTTTTGATTTTTAAAAAAAGGACAGAGAAAGACAGTAGGCTCAAGGGCAATATGGAATTTGGTAAGGGGACTTTTGCTTTGTTTTCTCTGGTTTGCTTGCAGTGACAGAGACACCACAACACACTGGTGTGCCGATGGGAATAACTTAGTGGAAAGAATCAAACAAAAATTGATGATACAGGATAGCTTAGAAATTAGGGAACTACACTGAACAGAAGAGAAGGGATAGGACCCAGTGCCTAATTGGAAAATTTGGCCTTGTTTAGGAGCTGAGACAGTTCCTATGAGTATAAGTGAGTTGTAAGGAAGAAGCTAGCAAGGGTGATGAGAATTACATTTGGATTGCTTCTGTTTTCTCAGAGAAATTTTAAACATGCTAATTGAGAATCAGAACGGAAAAAAGAGATCAGAGGTTTGAAGGGAAAGAACAAGCATGAATTATTTGCCAAGAGACTGGAAGAGTGAGTGGACCAGGGAAATGTATGATCTCTGGGAACACCAAAAATCCACTTGAGATTACCAGTCCTGAACTTGCTGTGAAACCAGTCTGCATGATTTTTCAAAGTTTCTCATTACATTCAGCTGGGAAGGTGAAGAGCAGATGAAATGTTGGGCTTACCTAAAGGCTGAAGTTTTGCAGTCAATTAAGTGAAGAGAGGAAGGGGCAGTAGGGCAGAAGGGTATCTATATCCAACGAAGAGATTTTTTTTTATGGACCATGGACTCTAACCTGTACAAAGAAAATGAAGATGCAGTAAAAGTATGGGAGTCTGATAAACTTGGAGTCAATGGCTTGCACGTCCTGGTTGGATATTATTCGTGATTTTGGGATAATAAAAAGAGTGAACTAGAAAAGTAGGAGTAGTTATTAAAAATATGATATTCAAGATTGTTTCTTTTTTTCTTTTCTTTTTTTTAATAAATTAATTTTTTATTGGTGTTCAATTTACTTTTTTTTTCAAGACTGTTTCAGTGGAGAAGGTCAAGCTTTTATTAACAACCAGTTCTAGGAGGTGACAGTTGGGAGCATGTGGCTAAGCTCAAGTGGAAAGCAAGATCACTGGAGGATAAGGTGACAAGGTTCTAAGAAACTAGGCTGTTTCAAAGTATATGTAGATGCTGACACCATATTATGACAAGAGTGGTATTAGAAAAAGTGACCAAAAAAGAGTTAAAATTTTGAATAACTGAGGGAGAGTGGCTTAAGGTTCTTGAAGTGACAACACTATGGAGAGGCAACAGGTGGAAGAAACTACTGGTGAGGACTTCAAAACGATGTTGACAGGGAGAAGAAGGAGTGAAAATGTGCTCAAGGAAGGAGGACACTTACCTGCATGGGAGCCCAGTGATAGTAGGGTTGTGCACGAAGGACTGTATGGAAAACACAGGCATGATGGGAGAGGCAATTTGCAATAAAAATAAGGTGAAGGATGTAATTCAAGAAGGGAGTACTGATAGAGGCGATGTAGAGGACAGTGGATTTGAATTCTAAGACAGTAAAATTGTTCCAGGTATCAGGGAGGTATGGAAAATGGAGTTTAAAAAGGTGGGATTTATAGAACTACACAGCTATGGGGATATAAGTATGAGGGAGAACCTTCTAATTAGCACATTAAATGTATGCCTTAAAAGTTGGATACATGTAAACATGAAGTTTGTAAAATAAATACCTTCTGTTAAAATGTTAGCAGTAGGGGAACCACATTACACTTGGCTTTTGTTTAATAATAGATGAACAGAAATCACACACAGCATGTGTGAAACAAAATATCAAAGTATTCAACACATAATTTATTACGCTCAAGTTAAATCTTAGAGTTAACTCGACCCAAAAGAACATGTTTTTCTTAAAACTTGTGCACAGACATTTTCAAAGCAGGTTGTTAATTTGATAAACAGTTAAAATAATTCATTACCCATGCATTTATACTTGAAAATGTGTATATGCCTGGGAATGAGCTACATTAATTAGCACCCAGGGAAATAGCTAATTAACGTTCTCATCTTTAAGAAGTTTGGCATTTTAAAATGACAGATTATCTTTGCGGGGGCACCTGGGTGGCTCAGTCAGTTAAGCATCCGACTCCTGATTTCGGCTGAGGTCATGATCTCAGGGTTGGGAGATCAAGCCCCGGGTTGGGCTCCATGCTCAGCGGGGAGTCTGCTTAAGATCCTCTTTCTCTCTCTGTCTCTGCTCCTTGCCCTCTACCCCTCAAATAAAAAAGAAAAGAAAACCTGTCTTTGTGGTGTGGTCTGAGGTGAAAATACACAGGGTGGGTGACAAAGGGAAAGGGACCAATAGGCATGGAGGACTCAGCACGGAGACACCGGACTCCAGGGAGGGTAACCAGTAGCCCTGGGCCCTTCTCCTGGGACACAGAGAGACAGCATCACTTCCACTAGGAAGCAGGGCACCTCAGACAGGACTCTCTCCCGCTTCAAGATCTGCCCCCATCAAGTCTTCCTGTGTGTAAACAGGTCTAGGCTGGGAGGTTCAAAGAGAAAGTGGCAAGAGAGCAAGAGAGTGAATGACTGTTGACCGTGAGCAAGAGGCTGTCAGGAGGATTGACAGCGAGAGGGACACTGATGACAGAGTACACTTGGCTTACTCATCTCCTGCCATTCACAGCCCATAGCGGGTTGCAATCAGCATCTTGAGGCCCTTGAGCTACACTGAGCACCAAGAACTGTCTGCGCCCAATCCATCCTGAGCCTCGCAGAGCTGAACACACAGGCCCGTGAGCTGTACCCAACTATTGGCAATAATAAAAGGCTTGCTAGTGTTGGTTGACTCGGACCAATGGGTATTCCTTCAAGAAAAGGACATTCCTTTGAATCTGAAAAATCAACCTCACTCTTCCTTAACATATTCTAGTGCTTTACAGCTTCTAAGATATTAGAAATATTATGACGGTTTAAATAACTGAATGTTTCATATACACATTAAACAAAGACCCCTCTAACTTGATAGTTTTTTTTTTCCTGAGGGAAGAAAAAAAATCAAAACCAGACTTCTTTCTTATCTACTTTATTGCTTTTCCTCTCCATACCTGCTACCTTTGTCACGTACATACAATCTCTAAAATGCACCATCCATTTATGATTACTAAATTGCCCATGGGTGACAGGATTTCGAATTAGCCTATTTGTTATTATCCTGTGCATGTGCTCTGCTAAATAAAGTCGTAAGACAAACAAGTTTGAGATAATTAGATGCTGTTGATTGTACCTGCAGTATGCACTTGACTTTCATGATTAATTCTGTGTTGAAGACTACACACACCGTACACTGTGACACAGAGCACCGCAGTAAGAGAAAAAAGTCCAGAGTCCCTAGTGACAATCAAGACCAATTTCAACACTATTATCTGACTAGGACTCGATATTGTGGAAAACCTCCAAGGCAGCAGCTGATCAAGGGTTATGATCTATATTAGATAAAAACTAAACTATAGTGGGAAAAGGGAAAAATCTAAAACCATAATCAATACTGACACCCACTGTGTTAATGAGCTGCTGTTATTACAGTAACAATGGAGTCAGAAGGTTAAGGAAAGTATCTCTTCAGAGTGTGGTGATGAGGCCTTTAATCCAAAGAGAATATTTATGCAGGCGGAAATTCATTTTAAAAGCATGTTCCAGAGAGAAAACATTTAAAAGTTAATTTTAACTTTTCACTCTATACATCACACAGAGAACTTAATTTTACAAAAGGGTTCCTGTTGATCTTTAGAAAATGAAAGAGAGGCCTGTTCTGCTCCTGCTGCCTGCTTGTTAAGGGGATGGGATACTCTCCTTTCCTACCCTCTATCAGCCCTCTGCACTTTTATACCCCAACCCATACCATGTGAGTGTCTAACTATGGGAAAGGTAATTTTAAGTGAGAAGGATCTGAGCTATGACCTAACCATAAACCATCCTAGTCAGAAATATCAGACAAGAAAGCCCTCGTGGGTACAGCTGGCAATTCTACTGTCAACTGGATTTGTTCATGTGTGTTTGTGTGTGCGTGTGTGTAGGCAAGAACGTGCTCATAAGGTATTAAAATACAGGGACACCTGGTGGCTCAGTGGTTGAGCTTCTGCCTTTGGCTCAGGACATGATTCTGGGATCAGGGATCCAGTCCCATGTCGGGCTCCCTGCAGGGAGCCTGCTTCTCCCTCTGCCTGTGTCTCTGCCTCTCTCTCTGTGTCTCTCGTGAATAAATAAATAAAATCTCTTTTTTTTTTTTTTTAAATTTTTATTTGTTTATGATAGTCACAGAGAGAGAGAGAGAGGCAGAGACATAGGCAGAGGGAGAAGCAGGCTCCATGCACCGGGAGCCTGATGTGGGATTCGATCCCGGGTCTCCAGGATCGCGCCCTGGGCCAAAGGCAGGCGCCAAACCACTGCGCCACCCAGGGATCCCAATAAATAAAATCTCTTTAAAAAAATAAAATAAAATACAAACTGAACACATTGAATACTGTGTGTTCACTCTCCATGCTTCAGTTACCTATTTGCAAAGCATTTAGTGCAGCATTTCTTCTATGGTCAGGTGGATATAGGTCCCCTCCCCTTGCTGCCATATGTAGGGAAGGGAGTCCCCCTGACTTATCCTGCATGCAAGTGGTGGCAATGCCCTTTGGTGGACAGGTATCATCAATTCTCTGGCGTTCTCTTTGAAGAGGGTTCCATTCTAGAGGTATGATCAGTGCAGCCGGGTATCTAACCATTCTCCAACTGAAGAAGTCTCATGTTTCTCTTCTTATTTGTAGAGAAGGGAGTGTTTTAAGGAATCCACTTGGGGCATCTGGGCGGCTGAGTTGGTTAGGCATCTGATTCTTGATTTTGGCTTGGGTCATGATCTCAGGGTGGTGGGATTGAGCCTGGTGTTGGGCTCCACGCTGAGCAGGACACCTGCTTGGGATTCTCTCTCCCTCTCCCTCTGCCCCTCCCCACAGTCTCTTCTTTCCCTCTAAAAATAAAAATCAACTCAACTCTTTCCTCTGTAAAGACAAAGGGGAATTGATCACAGCACTATATGGTGCTTTTGTATGTTATCATACGTATTTTCTACAATAAATCTATTGAAATAAGTTTGAAATGGATGAAGCAGATATTAACTACCAAATGTCAAACAATGAATACCAAAAACTACTGCCTTCTTTTGCTGATAAAAAAGTCATCAGTCATGAAAATAATACATAGATCAAATGCAGCCTAACTAAGACTTCAAAGAGAGAGGATACCATGCTTTGTTTTAAAGCATATTTTTAAAAATTGATGACTATGGGCTAATTTTTCTAAAGACAGTATCAGATAGCTAAGCTATAAATCTAGGCCATTATATTTAAGAACCTCACATGGTATTTTCATTAAAAAAAAATCTTGTAGAATTCCTGTACTAAGCCGTCCTTACCCTGGCTTCAAGATTCAACGGCATACAGGCTGTGCATGCTGTGACAGCTCTAGCTACAAAAGGTATGACACTTTCTAACAACAAGGCACATTCACAGCTGGGGACTTCAAATGACAGATTTATTTTAGAGTCAATTCTGTCTGCTGCTTGGACACAGGAGGATGTGATTTGTGTGAGTCTTATTCTTCATATATTTATGGAACCAGAGGGTTAAGGCCCTTAACCAGCAAAATATTTATCGGAAATATGATCAAAATTAATATTTTTCTCTTATAATTGATTTTTCTAAATATTGTTGCCCACTTGTTAAAATGGCTAAGCACTCAAATGATGGATACTATGCCCTACTTTCTTCTGGGTGTTTTGTAAGGTTGAAGCAGCAGGTCTTACAGGGTCATCTTTCCATTTTCTCTGTTCAGTTCTATGTGTCTGTTATGCTGCAGGGGAGCTGGGAGAGAAGCCACGGCTTTAACTTGAGGACAGGAAAAGTGAGGCACAACTTTGTCCTTGTACTTGACCTCCTACTAGCAATGGGGTTTGATGTCGTACAAAGAGAATGAGGGTGTCCCAGTTGAATGTAGGTCACTCCCCTCCCCCCGCCCATGTCCCAGTCGTAACCCCCAGCACTCAGGATGTGACCTTATTTGAAGATGGGGGTCTTCAGAGTTACTAAGTTCAAGTGAGGTCATTACAGTGTGCACTAATGCGACCTGACCTGTGTTCTTGTAAGAAGGGGAAATCTGAACACAGTCACATAGAGAGAAAGACCATGTGAAGCCCAAGACAGACACCAGCAAATACAAACCCAGGAGGGAGGTCTAGGAAATGTCCTTCCCTCACGACCCTCAAGAGTTAAACCTAACCAACACCTGGATTTTCTACATTGAGCTTCTAGAACTGTGAGACAGTACATTTCTACTACTTCAGCTACCCAATTTCTGGTTGTTAAGGCAGCTCTAGCAAACATGCAGAGAACAAATGTCAGGCCTAAGAACAGCTTGGAACAGGAGTCCGCAAACCATGGCTTTAGACCCAATCCAAATTGTAGACCCTGTGAGCTAAGAACGTCCTCCACATTTCTTCTAAAAGCTCGTGGCAACTCCCCCCCCCCCCATCACTTTCAATCACCCAATCACTTTCTTGATTTTACCTCTTACCCTGCAAAGCTTAAAATATTTTTTGCCTGACCTTTTTCAGAAAAAAATTGATGACCTTTGATCTGGATAAGAGCAAGTCAAGTTCACTTTTAACGCTGCCATTCAATTATTGGAAGTTCAGTTACCTTCACTGAACTTTCCTAGTTTCATTTATAGGATAAGCCTTTTCTACAACTCTCCTGATGTCATAGAATTAGTGTCAAGGAGTAAATAAAAACTGACACTGTGGAGTAACTTGAGAACTGTAGAAAGGTCTCTCCAAACATAAGTGCAATTTTTCCCAGAAATATAAATATGAACTATATAGACACCAACTTTCAAAAGTCCATACTTTTACTCTATAAATTTTCTAAACTCGGGGATCAGTTCTGTGCTGTTTGTGACAACATCAAAACACACTTCAGAATTTCTGAAGAAAAGTGACCCTTAGATTCAGGTTTCTCTTCAGGTCCTGACCTCAGGGTTGTGAGATAGAGCCTTGCATTGGGCTCTGTGCTCGGCGGGGAGTTGGCTTGAGACTCTCTCTCCTCCCTCTGCTCCTCCCATTTTGTGTGCTCGCTCTCTCTCTCTCTCTCTCTCAAATAAATCTTTAAATGAAGGAGACACAGTCCCTATCCTTGGATACATTACAGACTTCTGGGAGAGACACACACACTAACAATCTTTAAAATCATATAATAAATTGTAGAATTGAAATATACCCAGTGCACAGAGATGGCACAATGGGCCTGCCAGAGCTTTGAGGGGAGGTCACCGAGGAGACAGCACCCGAAGTGAATCCTGCAGAATAAGCAGGGATTATGAAGGAAGACAGAATGGGTATTCCAGGTGGAAGCAAAAGCAGGAAACAGCAGACTTAGTTGAGGGGCCGCTAAACATTTTCAAAGTGTAAACTGGGAGGCCCGGCAAGGCATGAGGTGTCGTAAAGCTGTGAGCAGAAGCTAGGACGCCCAGGGGCACCTGAATGGCTCAGATGTTTAAGCATCAGCCTTGGGCTCAGGTCATGATCTCAGGGTCCTGGGATCGGGTCCCATGTGGGGCTCCCTGTTCAGGCAGGAGTCTGCTTCACGCTTCACCTCTCCCCTCCTCTGGTTCTATCTCTTTCTCAAATAAAGAAATAAAATCTATTTTTTTAAAAAAAGAAGAAGAAGCCAGGATGCCCAGGTTTGGGACAGAAGAAGGGAAGGAGGACACGGGTGCACTAGTAATTTTACAGATAAAGCATGTTAAGATGGAAGTAAAAGACTTAGGCAGTTAATGTGCTTCTCTGGCTGTAGTGAGCGGTTCAAGAATGTATATATGATGAGATCCTCATACGTCCGATCCTAGGAACCCAAGAAGCTTGCTTCACCCTCCCTGGACTCGAACCTGGATTATGTAGGAATGAGAATAAGCTGCCCTGCTGAGGGCATTAAGCCCACTTACACAAAATACCACGGCCAAGCCAGGAGATAAAGAAAACTGGATCCTACATCCAGCCACATCCAAACTCCGAACTACGTAAGGACTCTTCAGCTATGGGAGCAATGCAGGTCTTTTTTTCTTAAGCCAGTTTTGGTGAGATTTCTGCTACTTACAATCATAAAAGGCCCAAGTGGGTAACTAGTCATTATTAATACTTCATGCAATTTGTAAATATAAGGCTAAGAGAGGCCAGTGGCTTAGCTGGGAGATCAAAACCAAGAATCCAAACTCAAAAATCCTTTTAAATAACCAATGATGCTAACTTCTTTCTCACAATACTGTATTTTCTCCAAAGGTATACTGGGCTTCTGGTGATTTGATGACTTGTGGCAATAAGCATGTGGTAGAAGTAGAAGGGGAGGAAGTAGAGGGTAAATGATGGTCCTGATGGGATGGACTCACACCTGGTTGTTAGGGGTACAGGACTAAGGGGGAAAACTGGAAATCTCCACGTTTATCATACAAACCTTATTTCATTACTTTGTGGTCAGCCCTCAACTATATCCTGTGTCCCATCAAGATGCTGTATTTTTCCCTCTCCAGAGAATAACCTCAGTCTTTTGCTACAGTAGAAAAGGGACAGTTGCTCAGTTATTCATGAGTTGGGCGGGGAATCTGATTGCTTCTTAAAAAAACAAAACAAACAAACAAAAAAAACTTTGATCCATTTCCTTCCATTTTTACTTCACATTTATCCCTACATCCCAAGGTAGCCAATCCTGAAATTCCCAGGACTTTTGGGTGCCTGTGCTTCTGGACTTCACCCACAGTGTTCACAGTGTGCTCAGTGCTTTCCTGGGGCTGCTAAATCAGTCCCCATTCTCCCTCTCTGTTTTGCCACTTTCACAGCTTTTTTGCTATTGTTGTCCCTGTGTATTCTGGCTCCTGTGGCTTTATACATTTAAGGAAATCTTTTCACTAACATATTTGGAGAGTTTTTAAATAGCATTGGAGCTGGTATGATATCTGAATGTGAAAATGTTTCTGCTGTAAAATCAAGAGCACCAACATATTCTAAAAATTTAGTAGTTAATTAGAATCTGAACAGCATTTATTTTTAAGTAGGCTTCACAATCAGCATGGAGCCCAATTCAGAGCTCAAGCCCACGACCCTGAGATCAAGACCTGAGCTGAGATCAAGAGTCAGAAGCTAAACCAAGTGAGCCACCCAGATACCCTACTTTAACTTTTACCTAGTGAATATTTGGGTTTTCAAGTGTACATGGATTGTACAAACCATCTGGGATCAGAATAAAATAGACCGTTAGAGAAACAAATATACGGTTTTGTTCTGTAAGAAATAAGGTACCTCTGGATATTTAATTAAGTTTGAAGGAGAAGCACAGTTTCAGTCAACAGTGCTTACCTCAGCAGCAAAATCTGGCTTACAAAATATTGTAAAAGTACAACAAATTCACGAACCCTAAGAGTGTACAAAATCTTAAATATATACCTGAGATTTAAGAAAAAAATCTAAAACATATTTTACAGAATTTAATCTCGAGGAGTGAGATTTACATGGGAAAATAAAATTAAATTCCAAATGTACATGCACATACACACACACAAAGATGCAAACATGCATGGATGCATGTGAGGCATCCTCTTCTATAAGTTCAACATCTGATCTGTTTAGAAAACAATACTGGGATCCCTGGGTGGCGCAGCAGTTTGGCGCCTGCCTTTGGCCCAGGGCGCGATCCTGGAGACCGGGGATCGAATCCCACATCGGGCTCCCGGTGCATGGAGCCTGCTTTTCCTTCTACCTGTGTCTCTGCCATGCTCTCTCTCTCTCTCTGTGACTATCATAAGTAAATAAAAATTAAAAAAAAAAAGAAAAAGAAAACAATACCTGGATATAGACATTCAACCAGGTAGGTAAGATTCTGCTAATGCCTTTGCCAATTCAATCAGAAATTTGATGAATGTCTTAAATTTAATGGTTGGTTACACAAACTCCTTGGATATAATTCATTCCATATGCCAGAAGAGCGTACAGTCATTACAAGTCATAACTTAAGATAATATTTAGTACTATGTGTATTGCTTATTATGTAAGTTAAGAAAGCAGGATAATATATCGTACAGATGGTGTAACCCAATCTGTATAAATGGAGAGGTGAGCATGTGTTGGAGGAAACACATCAAAGTAATACTCTTGGTTTTTTGAGGGTGTGTGGGTAATATATTATTCTTAGATTATTCTTTGTGCTTATATGTATTCTGTGAACTTTCCTCAGTAAACACAGAAAAGCTTTATACAATAATAAAATAACTATTTAACTCAGAAAATAAGCACTCATTTGTAATGAAAACACATTTGCAACTTATCTGAAAAAACATATGGAAGCTCTGTTAATGCTTAAAAATTCAGCTCATGGCAAGTAACTTTAACCATTTCAAACACAAATTAAGTCAAGCAAGGAAAAAGAATATAAGTGGAGTACATGTGATTCTGTTAGCAAGTCCATGCCACCCACTCTATACAGCTGGAGTGAGGAAGATGCAGAATTTATCAGCTGCCAGCCGGAAGCCCTCAATTTAATGATCCCAAGTTGAATGTCTCACCCTATTAGTTAGCCTGTTAAAAAAAGAATTCATCCCTAGTTCTTGCAGGGAAAAAACAAAACAAAACCTCACACAAGTGTCTCATGTTATAGATGCAACTTCTTAAATCAAATTAAGCAATTAAATTAGTTGATACAGTCTCTATTTTACTGCTCTTTGTGTAAAAAAATCATGTACTATAAAAAAACCCACATTGCTTTTCCCTCCAAATAAATACTTTTAATACTTTTATATATATAACATGAATATATTTCTCCTCTTTCCATTTTTCCAATGTTTTCTTGAGCCTGTAAGAAATAGATATTTCAACGGACATTAGGTGTCAAGAGTATGATAGATTTTATATATGTAAAGAGAACAAATTGCTAAATTGCTTTACTCATACTAGCAAACTAGCCAGCATTTTAGCAGCTATAACGCATTTGAAAATATTGTTTTTAGGTTTATCAACAATCTGCAATAGAATAGATTATGATTTGTATATTGAGGGAACTTACTGACATTTATGAAGTTTAATAAAAAAAAATCTGTTCATATTTTATAGACATGTTTAGATCAAAATGGAAAAATAATGTATTAAAAATCAGACAATTTGTACATCCAGGCATGATAAAAGCTTTTATCCAAATTAATAATATTATAAAGAATAGTAAGGGCACAGGAACTGGGTTCAAATTCTACCACTACAGTTAATTAGTGTTTACAGGCAAGTTTCTTAATCTAAGAACTCTTTGCTCATAAAACAGCAGTAATAAAACCCACTTCACAGGGCTGTTGTACAGGTAAATTGTAACAAGGTATTTGGGTAACATGGCATGTTAGATACACATAACTAGTCCTCATTGCTGACACCTATGGTAGCTAATTTTTATTATGACAACCTTGGCTCCTCCTTTTCTTCCTCATTACCACCTTCATGAGACTGTTAGTAAATTGTTTTGGAAGGAGATAAAGTAAAACTACCACATAAATAAGAGTACTGGGATCACCTCTTCTGTTAAAAGAATATTCTGTAATAGAAAAGTTTAGCTTTGGCCAAGTTTAATGTCAGGAGCAGTCCTTCAAGAGATGGTAAAGCTAGAGCTTAGAGCCACCTGCATGCATGTTTTGAAAAATATTAAAAGGTATCCCGAACAAAAGTATCTACAGCTTGGGCTCGTTGGATTGTCCAAGTATCCTTTCAATCTCCTTTTAGATTTTCCTAATCCCTACTCTCATTCCCTTGAATCCCCTAAGATGGAGCACAGTGCTCAGGAGAGGCTGAGTTCTCAATAGTGTTTCTGGAGTGACTTAATCCTATCAGGGGTATCACTTAAAAGCACTGGAAGTTTAAAAGATTATTCACAATGAGGTCAGTTATTTCTGAGAACTGGAACACAGGAGATAAGTTCAGCAGCAGTTCAAAGGCCTGCAGTGGTGAGCAGGGCATCAAAGGGAAGTTGGTAGGGCAAATAAATTTTTTTCTATGTCTCTAATATTTTTGCACTGGTCTCTTTCTACTTAAAGAAACAAGAGCAAAAAAGGCAGGCCATTTTATTATGAAGTGAAATAATTATATTTACTTTATCTATTTCCAACTCAGCCTATTAATCTTTTTTTTTGTGTTTGCTTTTAATTACGATGGAAAGCCAGTAAGCTAATGAAGGAAATACTTGATATATGGGACTATGCTGATTCTGTGATTTTGCTAGAACAAATCAACACGGAATAGGATGAATTAGGAGAGTGTACACACACTAATGACAAGCATCATGAATCTGAGCCCTCGAGATATTTGCTTGATAGTTTAGGAGAAATCTCTGTTGCCTTCACTTCTTCTATGTGGAGAAGTTGAGGAAATAGCAAAGGCCTCCCATCGTTAGAAGTGATTCCTTATGTGATTTTGTGAGAATCTGCAATGACTCCCTTTGTAAAGGCAGCACAGTATTCTGTACCTTGATACCAATTGTAGATTTAGGGTGAAGGGTTCCAGAATACACCACTGTGAAGAGCTGGGTTTTTTTTTTTCTGAACTGCCTTTATTTGCCTAAAAGTAGAGCCTCCCTAAATAATTCATAAATCATAAATTCCCTCCCTGGGAGTTCTGTAACCAGAAGAGATTGACTCCTGTCACCAGGGATGAGAAGGACAAGAAACCCCCTAGACAGACATTGTCACAAAACTGTCATATGTCTCATCTTCTAAGTGTTCTTTTGTTTTTCCCAGAAGTCATTTGTTTTCCTACGAACGCCCTTATCCCACTCTCATTTCATGATTAAGCAAGCCAATCCTAAGAATTCTCAGCACAGGAAGAAAATTATTTTCCTCTTTTCTTTTTATTCTATCCATGTGAAAAGATCATATTAGCTGAACCTATTGTGGTAATCATTTCATGATACATGGAAACCAAACCACCATGCTGTGCACATTAAACTTATACAGTGATGTATGTTGATTATTTTCAATAAACCTGGGGGGAAAAACGGATGGTATTAAGTCCAAAATCCAATTGCCTCCTTGAGTCACATTCTCTGTCAATTCTCACATACATATGTGACACAAAGACCTCACTTTTTAAAAAATTTTTTTTAATTGGAGTTCAATTTGCCAACATATAGCATAACACTCAGTGAAAAGCTCACTTTTTAATTGATAATTTCTTCTGCAGTGTAATTTGCAGGCCCCCAAATCATAAACCTAAGAGGAAAGAGGAAGGTCCTTGACCACCCCCAACAAGGGATTTAGTATGACTAGTGTTTAGTCCTAGGCTTCCCTTAATATATTGAGTTATAATGACTGACAACCTGAGGGCCATGTATCATCATGACAGTCCCTTAATACCTTTTGTAAACTCTTCCATCAACTGTGATTTCAGCATCTGGGCAGCAGTACAACAAATCAAACCAATCTAACAGTTCCATACAAAAATAACAATTTTCTATGATGCACTATGCTTTTATATTTTCAAAAGATCATGATTCAACACAAAAGATCTGTAAAAACATGAATAACTAATCATAAATAAAAACTGATAAGTAAAAACTGATTAGTTTACAACTGAAATGAACAATCACTATATTTAGGAATATACTTTGGTTTTTTTTTTTTTTTTTTTTTTTTTTTTTTTTTTTTAGGAATATGCTTTGGATAACAATGTAATAGATAATCCAGGATGGGCCTGGATTTATGGAATTTTGTTCATTTTCCAAAAAGAGTTTATTACTTGGAGATTTATCTTCCTTTTCCTTGAGACTCATTCTGTCATTATATTGACTTGATGTCACGTGGATAAATAGCCTTAATAACCACATTTTAACTTCTATGACCATTCTACTTGAGTAACTCAGGCTATTGCTTGTACCTTGCTCGATCATCCAGGAGAGCACTATTTCCTCAAATGGTAAACTTCATACTATTTTATTTTATTCTTTGGTATAAACCTTCTCCAATTAACTTCATTTTTCCATGGAGTTTACATTGTTGCTTAGTTCCTCTACTCTCCATTTCCAAAAATATCAGATAGCCCTATATGTTCTTCACTTTTGTGGAGGAGTTGTTTTCTCTGCCTCTTTAATGGTTCCTCTCCCTTTATTCACTCTTTAAATGTCAAGGGTTCATTTTCGGGGCTTCTCTTCCTACTCTACGTCACAGATACACATGTGCTCTTAGTCTGCACAGTGCTGATTCACATAGTGGTTTCAACAAAATTAATTAGTTACCACCATAACAGACATCAGGCCAGCTCCACTGAGGGCGGCTAGCGCTGGGAAACTGGCCTGACATTGCTCTGTCTTGCGCTGCAAACTTGGAAATATGCTCACATAGTTTTGCCTCAACTACTAGGCTGGCTTCTCATGACTGGTGGCATTTTCTTCCTCTATGGCTGATACCATCCCAGCATATCTCTGTGGGAAACTTTAAGGCACAAGGAAGTTTACATGACCATACATGAGAACAAACACTGTCTCTTGCTTTATAAAAGTGTCTCTGTAATTTCCTACATTACCTGCCATTGAAGAAAATGTATATCTTTATCTACTGATTTTACAGACATGTTAAGACAGTTACCAATATTTAAAAATTAGGTCATTTCTCACAAAAGTTGAGTCTTACTTTACTTAAAGAGGCAAATGGTCCTGCAGGCAATCTTTAGCCCCACCTTTCCCTACTTCAGCATTTCCCCAGGCAGCAACCTCTAGAGCTAAGGGTGGCCGCCCTCTTCCCCCTCTTTAGTCTGGTTGTGTTTAACACATCCCTTCTACTTCACTCATTTCATGGGAATCTTCCCGATTCCTGAAGGATATGAGCCTAACACTATGCATACTATATATAATCAGGACTTTAATCCAGCATTTATACAGACACTAACCTATATGAGAATCACACAGTGGTATGGATTTAATTGTGTCCCTCTCCCCTCAAAGTCTTATGTTGAAACCCTAACTACCAATATGACTGTATTCGAGAATGGGCCTTTACAGAGGTAATTAAGGTTAAATAAAGTCATAGGGGTGGGGGGCCCTCCTTGGATAGAACCGATGGCCTCCTAAGAACAGGAAGCTATATGAGAGAGATCTTCCTCTTTCTCCCTGAGGAAGCACAGAGGAAAGACTGTGTGAAGACGTAGTGAGATGGTGGCTGTCTACAAACCAGGAAGCAAGTTCACACCAGAGAATGACTTTTCCAGCACTGTAATCATGGATATGCAGCCTTCAGAACTGCGTGAAAATGCACATATTGTTGTTTGAGCCACCCGATCTGTGTGTTTTGTCATGGCAGCCTGAGCAGAGTACCCTACACAGAGCCGACCCCTGGGGAGCTCATCTTCGTTCACCTGGACTTCTGTGGTCCCCTCCTGAGCTGTCTGCCTACCTTTGGGCCATATCTCTTCACTATTTGCTGTAGATGAGCTATTTTTAAAATACAAACAGTATAACACAGGCTCTTGCTTTGAAATTTAAAAAGAAAACTAATTAAAGCTAGTAAAGTAGCCCCTTACTACGTATAGGTCCAAACACTCTAGACCAGCCCCCCAGGGCTTTTGTCTGTTGTCATCCTTGCCCACGTTCCCAGCGCACTAGCAAAATCACATTATTAATGGGTCTGACTCTCTTTTTGATGAAACTCAAGCTCCTCTGAGGTCTCTTCTTGACTTGGCCTTGACTTTGACCCACTGCCGGGCCTGCCTAGCACCATTTTCACAAGAACATGGCCTGCTCGGGCACGTTAGAGAGGTTCTTCCGCCTGTGGTATCTGGCTGTAGCCCTCAAGGCCACACGTAGCATCTGATCACCCTGGTGTCTTTTCGGCAAGAATCCTTAGTGGGCTTAGCAAGAATCCCCCTACCCTTGATGTCTTCTCTTAGTACTTTTTCATCCATTGACCTCCCTCATTCCGTTTGTTGGCTATGAATCCCCACTTGTCCCTGTTGTATTGAGAACTGAGCCCAGCTGTATACTAAGGTCTCTTCTCCCTACTGCAACAGCTCCTTACAAAATCTGTTTTCCTTACTTTGATCACTGCCCATTTCTGGTTTTCTGTAACACCCCCTTAAACTAAACTCTTCCATGCTTCTATGCTCTCCACTCCCACATTTCTTCAGATTTCTCCCAGGCCACATGTCAAAAAGTACTACGCTTTCTTTATGGCTCCATTTAAGTCATACTGCTTTCTGAAGTCTTTCCTTATACTCACAGGTAGGGAATAATCACTTCCCTTTGGGCTGCTTCTTAGATACTTTGCACATACATCTATTATGACTTAATCAGTTTTATTACCATTTTATTTTTTGCTTATATTGTTCTATCTGACCTTTAAATTCAGGGTCTTTCATTTTTATTCTTTTGTTTTGTTTTTATCCAAGCTGCTACTATGCTGTCATGCATGCACTTAGGAGGTGATTATTTATTCACCAAATATTTTTTCATATTTGTTAATACTAGCAGGGAAGTTAGTGTCAGGACAAGAGTTAATAAAAACCAAAACAACTTTCCCCCACCTTCCCCCACAAATTACCTTTTAAATATAGTGTAATCCAACTGTATAAGTGTATATGAGTTAGGATTGACCTCATTACAACCAGAGCCAAATGGATAAAGTCCACACATTTTAACTGTCTATTATGAACTTATTTGTGAGGCTCCCAGAGCATCTCTAACATGTCTACAAGGATTAGTCCCATTCTATAAGCTTTTTTTTTTTTCGGTCAGCTTAGGAAGGAAATGGGGCTGGTGTTGGATTGATATGGAAAATGAAGGAACTACAATATCTTTGAGTAATAAAACACGATACACTACAGTTGTCTGCTGAAAGCCCTTCTCTTTTCTTTGGGGCCATTTCAATCTGCTGGGAAGAAGATTTCAGCTGTTCTCTATTGCCCATCCCATTTTAACTAGACTTTGATCAAAGGGGAACCTTATAATCTGCACTAAAATAACACAAGCAATTCAAACCCATTGCTATCCTACTCAGCTGGCTACTTTGCTTTTATGTAATGTATTTTCACTGATCAGAGCTTATAGAAAAAATGTCTACAAAATATGAAAAATTAATAAAACACTGCTGGGGTTTATTTTTTTTTCTCTTAAGCTTTTTGTCAGTGAACTATTACAAGCCTTACATTTACCAATTTACTAAAATGAACCAAGCACTAATATTTTTCATACTGTTAAAAAGAACATTGACTAAAGTCACTGGGAAACTGTTAAGTACAGGAGGTAAAAGACCCAAGTCCTTGTACTATTATATCCACTAAATGAAGGCATTAGGCAAAGATCAGCATTTCTGAAAATATCACAGGAACAAATTATTACAGAGAAAAATGTGGGGGAATCAGTGATAAAAAAGCTTTTAGGGAGCACTGGATTAAATCAAGTTAAACAGTTTTATTTTGAAGTATGGGACTTTTTAGTATCTTTTTTGAGTAAAAGTAAGCAAAGTGGTATTACCTTATAGCTATTCTTGCTTATCCTCTTTGGAATGGATATCAGAATTAAGAAAGCTTTATGAAACAACACCCTGTACAAGGATATTTTTAAATTAACAGCAGGACTTACACAACTAGAATATTTAATACTATGCATTTTTAAATTAGGTACATCCCTAATCACTTCCTGAATATAGGATTTTGAAAGAGCTTCAGATTTAACTATAATAAAAGACAAACTCCTATCTCTGCTGATAGCAGGATTTTCCCTATGACCTTATTGGTGTTTAATATATACAAGTTACACCAATAAAAAATAAATTTATTATAAAAAATAATATATACAAGTGATTAAAGTGGGTTTTGTTTTCCTTATATAATTCTTTCAAAAATGCAATTTTCAGAAGCTGAATCTAATGAATGGAGACAATATCTTTCAGGGACAACATGACCTAATCTAAAGATCAGTGACACTGTGATTTTGACACTCTCTTTCCTTCGACAGAGCACAGCTAGAAAAGTGAATAAAAACTTCAAAATGTCATTTTTTAATGTTTAAATGTTTATGCTAAGTGTTCATGTTTTCATCAACTTGGCATATAGTTGTTAATTTTAAGGTAGTGACTTGCCAGCTTTAGTATCCACTAGAATCACCTGGAGGGCCTGTTCAAGCTCAGATTGCTGGACACAGCCCAAAGTTTCCCCTTCAGTAAGTCTTAGATAGAACTAATCTGCATTTCTATCAAGTTCCCAAGTGATGCTGCTACCGCTGCTGATTTAGTGACCACACTTTAAGATCCTTGCGTTCACAGGTCCCAATTTATTAGACACACATCTGGGTTTTCCCGTTGGTCTGCGGTTCCTCAGCCACGCACCAGGCTGGAACCTTAGAGGAGCAAGGAGAGCTGGGTATCCCAACTATCTCTAAAATACTGATTCCTTGGTTCTGCCACCACAGCCTCAGTTCCCAAAAACCAACAGACTTTCCCCCTCCTTTAATACTTTCCATTTTCAGCTAAGAATGTGTAGGTCCTTAGTTTTAAAGTGTAGTCCACACTGTGGATTTCATCCCCTCGAATCACTGCTTCCTGTTTTTCCACATAACCCCTTCCCTCTCTTACATAATATCCTTGCAGTATGTTGGCTCTGGCCCCATTTGCCTCTCGACCCTGTTGGACTCTATCGCTAGCCATACCCGGATATTCAGTAGTAGTTTGTATTCATTCCTTTGTTCTTTCACCCCATAAGCATTTGTTAAAGGCTCAAAATACACTGAAGTGACAAAAATTCTGCACTCGTAGCCTGACATTGTAATGGAGGAGATATAAGATAAGTGGGTAAAGAAATAAGCAAGTATGCTATACTCAACGAATGATGAGAATAGTATAAGGTGATGGTTAAGAAAGTGACTGCTCCTAACTCTGGGAAATGAACTAGGGGTGGTGGAAGGGGAGGAGGGCGGGGGGTGGGGGTGAATGGGTGACGAGCACTGAGGGGAGCACTTGACGGGATGAGCACTGGGTGTTATTCTGTATGTTGGTAAATTGAACACCAATAAAAAATAAATTTATTTAAAAAAAAAAGAAAGTGACTGCCCATCAGATGTATGTTAGCCTCTCTGGAATCATTTCTCTGAGAAGGAAACATTCTGCTGAAATTGAAATGCGACGGAGGCAATAATGCAGTGAATGTAGAAAGGGCATTCTAGGCAGAGGAAGCATCAATCCAAGAGCAGAAACAAGTTCAGGGTGGCTGAAGGAGTCAGGAAGGGAGAATAGTTGAGGAGCTCAGGTCAGTGGTGGGGCAGCAACATTTTTCATAATCCTTTTGTAACTACATGCTTCTCTCACACACACCTGGTCTATGGACTGGGATACGTCTATCCTAGTCTCCCAGTGGAAACTGTCCTCTGGCCAACAGGAGTTAAAATATCAACAGCCTTATTTAAAGAGTATTTAGAGCCCCAAATGCCTTACTTGTCTCAGTTCAGTTGACGGCTGCCATGTCTGTTCTCACCCCAGTAGTTCTGGGGTTTGATTCTCTGGAGAGGTCTCTGAACTACAGGACATCAGGCACATACCCAAACTCCCAACCCGAACCTGAGCCCTAACCCTAACCCTAACCCTTCGGAGAGGTCTCTGAACGGCAGGATACCAGGCATATGCCCTTACCCTCACACTCACCCTGACCCTAGATCTGAGAGAGTGGCCTCCTCAACACATGACAAGGAAAGCTGAGAAACAGCCTACTTATCCTGGAGAAGACTCCAAATATTTAAAAATTGGTGGTATTTCGTTTTTTAATTTAAATTCGATTAATTAATATATAATGCATTATTAGTTTCAAAGACAAAGTTCAGTGATTCGTCAGTTGTATATAACACTCAGTGCTCATTTACATCACCTGCCCTCCTTAATGCCCATCACCTGATACCCATTCCTCCCCACACCCCTCCCTCCTGTGTTTCTGAAAATGGGTGTGAAGGTAGACATCAAAACAGATTATCTATTTAAAGAGTAGTATCTAGGGATCCCTGGGTGGCGCAGTGGTTTAGCGCCTGCCTTTGGCCCAGGGCGCGATCCTGGAGACCCGGGATCGAATCCCACATCAGGCTCCCAGTGCATGGAGCCTGCTTCTCCCTCTGCCTATGTCTCTGCCTCTCTCTCTCTCCCTCTCTCTGTGACTATCATAAGTAAATAAAAAAAAAAAAAAAGAGTAGTATCTAAAAGTCCCTAATCTCTTCCAAAAATATATCTACAGCATCTGACTGAGGAGAAACGGATGGCTAATATCAGGATTCAAGCCTTTGGTTTGGCTATGTTAAGATGCACGATGAATTGTACACAGTTCCTATTTCAGAACGTGGATACATTAAGTCACAACTTCTGCCCTCTTCCTCAAAGCTGGCTTTAGTAAAGAATCACTCTAGGTACAGATATAGCATAGGTTTGAAATGGCAATTCCTTCTTGATGAATAAAGTCAAAATTCTGAATGAAGAGAGGGCAAAATCAGGTCAGAAGTATGTCTTACAATATTATTTTACAAGAACAATATTCTCTAACAGCAGTGATTCTGATCAAACTGACAAAACAACTTCCAGCAAAATAATAACTAGCATATGAAGTGCGCAAGCATGCACACGCATACACCTTTAAACAATCTAAAACAATTACATACAAAACAGAAATTAGTCTAAAGCGAGAGTTGTAGGCTTTCAACAAACCCCTCAAGAAAAGCATCAAGTTTATTGTACCTGATAATTCGAATTATGTTTCAATCTTTGTATCGTTAGCCTCTGGGTAAATCCAAGACTATCCAAACCAAAAGGAACTTATCAGCCAGAGTTCTTTTCAAGGAAAGAACATAGTCTATGTTTATTATTTTGCTTTTACAGATATTAAAATTTGCTGCCATGTAACTGAAAGTTGTTAAATATTCTCACCAATGCAGTATTATATAGGGCTCAGCAAGTCTTGTAAGAAAAAACACCTTAGTATTTAAAATATTTAAATATTTTAAAATATTTTAAAATATTTCAAATATTTAAAATATTTAAAAATAATTATTATATTGAAATAAAAAGTCTTTTGATTTATGTTATAAAACTCCTAGGGTCTCAAAAAAAAAAAAAAAAAAACTCCTAGGGTCTCACTTATGCACCTGGTTTCTGTGGTTCTCACCATCGTACATGCTGGTAGCATTACCTGTCTGCATCCACTGTCACATCGTGAACTCCTCTCTGGATGACATCCCGGGAAGTGGCTGTGTCTGGTATTCGGTTCAGACTTCTAGTATACAGGTTGAGCCCTCCATCTGTCATGTACCTGAAAGTAATTGTGTAATTAATCAACAGAAAATTAAATGATCTCATCTGTATAATTTAACTTCATAAACAGTGTTCACAATTTTCAATAATTATGCAAATATGCTTTATTACAGTTTTTCTATATAAACATTTTACTCACCAGGAAGAATGAGAGTCTTTTTCAAGTTTATTAGGAAATCAATCTTCCTTACTACAACAAATAAGTAGACTACGTAAAACCTTCACTTCCACCCCTCTTTTGTTATCAAAATTTTGAACAGGCTGCAAGATCATTTAACTCTTAAGTAAGAGCAAGATCACTTCATTTTCTAAATACCATTTTTGAAGCACTGAAGGTCACAGGAGTAAGGGGATATTGCTCAACTTAAAATTAATCTATTTGGTACATAAAATGTATGTTACCAACTGGCCACAATGATAAAATAATAGCCAAGGTGCATTACATGTTTAAAATGTTGCCAGGAACTGTTGTAAATAGTTTACAGACAGTAACTATTGTCACATTAGAGAAAAAAAATAAGAACAAAAAGGTTAAGTGACATGATGTTACTCTACCAGTTACGGCAGAACTAAGAACTCAAGTCTAGAAAGCTGGTCCCAGAGTGACCCCACCCGCCACGGGGAAAGCCGGTCAGCAAAGTAAAAACAGTGACAAAGCAGGTGCACAAAAGGAAGCAGAGACACTTGGCCCCTTGGTCTCAACTTCACAGCTTGTCTGTGGGCTCCAAGAGATATTCTTGCTTCTTTATAATCATGTCCCTAACTTGCTCAAGCAAATTCGAGTGGATTTCGCTTTTTAAACTAAAAAAAAAAAAATTAATCATGACCATATTGAAGACTGATTATTAAACTGGTTAACGACTGCACGGTCAATAAATTCTGTCCTTACACTAGTTGAAGGACCTTGAAACAAGTTTCTTAAACTGTGCCTCGATTTCTTCCTCTGAAAATGGGGAGAATAAAATCTGCAGAGATTTTATGAGAATTAAAGAAAAAATACACAAAGCTCTTACTTGCTATTCACGAAGTCTCTTCCACATATTTGGAGGAAATATATGAAATTTATATACAAGACAACACTAGGTCATGCTGCATTATCCTTATAAGGTACTCTACACGGTTAGTTTTCTTGATTACTCAAGAATTTAATCTCACCAAAACTGAAAAATAAAGGACTTTGGCTCTAAAATTGAACACTGATATACTCTTGGAATAAGAAATACTACATAGAATTTAACTTTTATTTTTTTTAAATAACTAATTCATGGTTAGGAGCATCATAAAATTAAACAAATAAGGAGGGAAGGGATATTTGTCCTTCATGTGTTTTCCTTTGTCAGCTGCCACATCTTGGTGGTGTCTGTGTTTCAGGGTTTATTCTTACTTTCAATTCCTTTTTTTCTTTTTTTTTTTTTTTAAGATTTTATTTATTCATGAGAGACACATAGAGAGAGAGGCAGAGATGCAGGCAGAGGGAGAAGCAGGCTCCCTGCAGGGAGCCCGATGCGGGACTCGATCCCAGGACCCCGGGATCACGCCCTGGGCTGAAGGCAGTTGCTGAACCACTGAGCCACCCCGGTGCCCCATTTCCAATTTCTTACTGTATTTCCCACACAGTTCTCAACCAACATCTAAAAGGTTTTACTGTCTCTTAAGGTGGCGTATGTAAAAAAAAAAAAAAAAAAAAGGTGGCGTATGTAAAATTCCTGACAAAGTGTTTAGTGGCAAATGTTTTTTCAATCACTTTTGAGATTGTGTTTTAAAAGGTTGAGGGTAGTTGAAATTTTCTCTGCAGATAAGTGTAATACTCCCAGCCTCCTGCTTTTTTTTTTTTTTTAAAACTACCAACATGCTTAATCCTAAACTTAACCTTGGAGGAAGTTATAACAATGTACACATGTTATGTTTCACGTATGTCTCTTTGGTCTGTCTTCATCTGTGTATCTCCAAAATTGTTTAGCACAGTGTTTTGTATACAAATGAGGGTCCACAAATATATTATGTTCGTCCAGCTGAATTCAAAAGGCTTCCATATTGTAAAAAGAAAGCATCAGAGCTGATTTCTGTATCTTACCCATGATGGTGATGCATGTAAAAAAGAAATAAGATGACAGATTACTTCTATTAGAAACATAACCTTTTAGTTCTTCAATACTTACAGGAGAGTAAGGTCTATAAACAAAGGTTAACTGCTTTGAAAACTAATTTTCAAAAGGAAAAAAACATATGTTTAAAACTTCAATAAATTAAGAAAAAAGTTTTTTTTTCAGGAAGCACCTAAAAGGATATTCATTTTTCTTGGGTCCTTCAATTTTCCAGTTAATATCCAATAGGTTTACAACAGATCTTAATTGAACCAAAAAAAAAAAAAACTCAGTTATAACTCCTCCTTTTACACAGGCACACTCTGATTTGAATGTTGGTAGGGCATTTTGATTACAGAACCATGAGTTTGTTATTTAAAAAACAACATACAGTATGGAGGCTCCTCAAGGAGTTAAAAATAGAGCTACCCTACAACCCAGCAATTGCGCTAATAGGTATTTACTCTCAAGATACAAATGTAGTGATCCGAAGGGGCACCTGTACTCCAGTGTGTATAGCAGGAATGTCCACAACAGCCAAACTTTGGAAAGAGCCCAGACGTCCATCGACGGATGAGTGGGTTAAAGGAGAGGTGGTGTATATGTACAATGGAATACTACTCAGCCATCAGAAAGAACGAAATCTTACCATTTACATCAACATTATACTGAGTAAAATAAGTCAATCAGAGAAAGAAAATTATAGTACGGTTTCACTCATATATGGAATATAAGAAGCAGTGCAGAGAATCATAGGGGAAGGGAGGGAAAACTGAATAGGAAGAAATCAGAGAGGGAGACAGACCATGGGAGATTTCCTAACTATGGAAAAGAAACTGTGGGTCAGTGGAGGGGAAGTGGGCAAGGAGATGGGGTAACTGGGTGATGGGCATCAAGGAGGGCATGTGATGTGATGAGCACTGGGTGTTACACGCAACTGATGAATAACTGACCTCTACCTCTGAAACTAATGATCTACTACTATATGTTGGCTAACTGAATTTAAATTAAAAGAAAAACAACATACAGGCATCGCACAAGTAAGACAAATTCCTGACTTGATTTTTTTCTTGGTAATTCTTCCTTCTTTTCATTCTTTCTGAAGGATTTAAAAATCTATATATAAGAACATGAATTTTACAGTTACTCTAAAAAATTATGCTACAGTCTGGGAGCTATCAGTGGTAGGGGATCATTCTGAAAGAATAATGTAAAATTTTAAGAATGATTTCCTAAACTTCAAAACTGTCAGCCCAGATGGGTTTATTAAGAAGAGATAATAGTCAGAGGGAAGATTGGTACAAAAAGCTGAAAAGAAACTTGTGAAGATTACTGACAAAAAATAAATTATTTCAAAGTCTTAGAATAATTTTAGCCATGTTCAAATTCTATAAACTGTAAAATAATTCCCATAAAAAATAGTCTCACAAAGCACTTCCTAATTCTTCCTCATTTCTACCGGCACCCTGATTCTTTCTGTGTAGGCAATTTGCATATGTATGGCATGCACTTTAGGTGTCTATTATCCAAATTAACATTTCTAGGCCATATCATTCCACCTTACCCTAAAGTAAGGTATTAAACTGCTTCCAAGGCACAGATAGGTGGCTTTCTCATAAGCACCTCAAATATAGCAAAAGCTGAGGATATATTCATTTCAGCACTAATGCTCATGCTCCTTTTGTTGTGCACAACAGTGGCTAAAAGGAAAGACACAATATACATATTAATCATAGTGACCAGGGATTATGAGGCCATGGATGGATGCAATGGACATGAACGAAGAAAAGTTTGCCCGTCCAAATGTGCTTGAATACCTGAGCTGTTTTCAAATCACTACCACCAGGGAGACCAAGAGCAGAGGATTTTGTCTCCCAGGACACCTTTGGCAATTTCTGAAGACGGTTTTGTTTGGGATGGAAAGGTGTTAGGCCCTCTACTGGGTAGGGGCCAGGGACTCCTCCCATGCCAACACAGAAACCCTGGTCTTGAATGAGACACAGGCATTATATTATTTAATAGTTTCTCAAATAAGTCAGGTAATTTGCAACCATTATTGAAAACCATTGAAAGTTTGGAGAATTCGTTCTCAAATATACATTAGTTGAAGGCTCCTATTAAAATCCTTGAGAGCATTAAAAAATAATAATAATATAAAAAAAAGGAAAGACACCATCCACCTAATTGATAATCTAGATATACGACTCCTTGTCACTCAATACCCTCAGCTGTTATAAGACAGAGTCTGTTCAAATCCGTGAATCTGCATCATTATGCTCTAATTATGTCTGGAAGTCACTGAAATAGACAAAACTTGTAAAAATCTTATTTTTATATTGTTCAATCCTACTTTCTCAATTAACAGAAATATATATATACAACTCTACCACCACAGTAATGCCATGCTTTACAAAGAAAAGGGAAATACATACTTTTGCAGGTGTATGAGGTATAAAAGTACATATCAAATAATAAAAATAATACCAATTTTCATGCACCTACTACCGGGCTTCAGAAATAGAACATTCCCTGTGTCTTCATCATCCATATAGGTTCCTTCCACTCACAGCCCCAAACCTCCCTTCCAGAGATATCTGCTGCCCTGGATTGTGTAAGTATTCCTTTACTTTCCTTTATGGTTTTGCTACATAGGCATGTATCCCTAAAAATATATTATTTAGCATCTCCTGGATTTGAACTTGCTATACATTGAGTCAATCTATGTGTAATCTTTTTGTGACTTCTTTCCTTTGCTCAAAATTACATTTTTTCAACTATCTATTTTCATATGTATCATTGTGTTATTCATTTTATAGCTTTACAACTCTGTTTACAAATGTACTATTAATTCCATTTGACTCTTTGGACATTTGAGTTGTTTTTCGTCTCTGCTGCCATGAACACTTGTGTGCCCATACTTGCCTGTGCTCACAGGAAGAACTAACCTAAGGTCTGTATCTGGAAAGAAAATCACTGGGTCGTAAGATGCCCATACCCATATTTGACCTTACTAGTCAATGCTAAATATTTTTCAAAATAGTTTCAGCATAAATACCTACTTGCCTCTAGGTGAAAATTCTCATTTTGGTTTGGTTTACAAGTTCCGGATTACAAAGCAGGTTCATCATATTTTCACTTTGTTATAACCCATTTATGTTTTGTTTATGAAATGTCTGTTTACGTCTTTTGCTCATTTAAAAATTTTTATTAAGTTTTTGAAATTTAATTCCAATCTAGCTAACATGTGGCGCATTGTATTAGTTTCAGGTGTACGATACTTAACAATACTATACATTCTATACGTTGCTCAGTGATGATTATGGTAAATGTTCCTTGAGTTCTCTTTGTGTATCCCCCCCCCCCACCTCTCCTCTGGCAACCCTCAGTTCTTTTTTAGTTAAGAGTCTGTTTCTTGGCTTTTCTCTTTTCTTTTCTCCTTTGTTCCTTTAATTCCACATATGAGTGAAATCATATGTTATTTGTCTTTCTCTGGCTGACTTATCTCACTTTCTTTCCCTCATTTCTCTATTGGATTCAGTGCTATGTTTTGTTTTCCTTTTTTCTTTCCTCATTGATACTAATCCTTTATTTGTTATATGTATTGGCATATGTTTGTGGCTTCTGTGAGGTTTCATCCTGACACTCTTCTCCTGCTTGTTTTTATGTGAAATTCATTTTTTTTCCGGAATAAAAAGAAACAACGTAGATACCTTTCTAATTTCACATAGTAACTGCCTCTATTATTCTTGTATAGTGTTTTAAAATGCAATATGTAGCTTTTTGAGATTTTCGGGTTGTTTCCATCTCTTACTTTCATCCAGACTTTCACTTCTACCTTTATTGCCACGTCCTGTTTAATTTGCTTCTACTCCCAGAAGATGTCTGTTGGTGTGGAGTCCTCCTGGAAGGGAGCTGTGGTTGGGCAGTTTAAATGAATTCATAGGAACGAGACTATTCTAATTCCCTTCAGACATGACCTTCTGCCCTTATTCTCTCTGGCTGGTCAAGTGGTCAAAACTCCTCCCAGCTTCAGCTGCTGACTTCAGATGCCCTGTGTGTTTTCTAGTCAGTTTCTCGGCCATTTGGGGGTTCTTCTGTTCTTAGTGTTACCAGATGCCCCAGGGCTACCTCTGTTTCTTCTTAAACAGATGTTGACGCCATCCTTCGGCTCTTGGATGTTTGTCCCCAGCTGCTTATACTTGGGGGCTGAGATGATACTTTGTCATCATCTTTTATGTGTAAACAATGATGATGATTTTTTGGCTTTCCTGTCTAGTTGCTTTGTCTGTTTTTGTGGGGATTTGGGAAGATTCACAATCTATGCTTGCACCATAATTTACTAGAATCACACATTGACATTTCATATCAGCCACTACATGTTACAATTAGTTATTTTTTTAAATGACATGAACACACAGGCTTTTTAAATCTCAAAGGCACAACAGTTCAGCATCTTCTTTTAGATGAGCACAGATGATATTAACTATTATCCCCTAGATCATACATGCTAACTTAAAAAAAAACTATACTAATAATAAAGATTGCTGTAAATCTCTGCTATATTATAGAAAATCAACACCCAGGAGAAAAATATGTACATGTAGACATATAGATAATCTCATAGGGTCAGTATGTCATGATGGTTAAAAGTATAGACTGGAGCCAGATTGCTTGGTTCAAGTCCAGCCCTGCATGTTTTAAGAAATTTTGAATTCCCAAAAACAGATTAACTAATTTTCTGAGTTCTAGCTAAAATCACTTAACCCAGCCATGCCTCAGTTATTTCATCTGTAAAATGGAGATAGTAATGATATATTTACTTCTTACAGTTATGGCAAGACATAAATAGCATGTCGTAAAGGCTATGCAAGTGTTGGCTAGTATCACCAGCTACTTTTCCATTAGGATGTCCACATTCACTAAATATAACTCTCACATCTTGAATACGAAATTAGTAGGAACATTATGATTAGGAAGCTCTCATTTGCTATGTAGACTCTTTCAACCCAACATTTTAACCCTGCCCTTTCTAATGTTAGACATGCTTCACATCATCAGGTGAACCGAGGGAGGATCAAATGAGAAGGATAAAAGTATTCATGTTCCTGTTTAAGAAGATCATTCCTCAAAATTAAATTACTCTGTGTTTGGGCCATATGACTTAAGTAGAATTTTAGATTATATTCTGACCCAGGTGTTAATACTGTGACACCTGGAGATAACTTAAATTCCCACCCAATTAAAATATGTAACTTTCTCCCCAATTTTCCAGCATGTTCCTTTTTTTTGCTTCACAAATGGAGACTTTCTCAGAGACTCATTATAAGTAAGAGGGCTTCCTCTGACTAATTCCTAATTACTGGCAGATTCACATCCCCAAGTGTTTAAAGTAATTTTAAAATGAGAAGAAAGAGATAAGTCTTTACATGCTTCAGAAATTTTGAATTCTTCGAATGCTGATTAACTAGTTTTCTGAGTTCTACCTAAGGTATATGAGAAAATGAAACTCCATTCCCATTCACTTCACATTCCTTGTGGTTACGTGAGGGAAAAAAAATCTTAAATTAAACACCTTCATTCATTACTATGCCTTTTGAGCTCTTTGTCCCTTTAATCACTGAAACATACTTTTAAAAATTGGGAACAGAAAATTAACTCTGTGACTCAATTTCTTTCCTGAATTGTAGCACAGACGTTTCGATGCCCTTCTTTCTCACTTAAAACATCATCAAATTAAAATTCCCATGGGATGTCTCTAGCCCTCTCATCTTCCTATCTTTTAATTCTAGGCTGAAGCATGGGCTACACCGTATAAATGCCAATAACTTTTCTGTGTAAACTGGTGAGCGCTGAAGTGCTGCACACCCCAGGGTATCCTCCACATAATAACCCCTAATCACGGTTGAGCTGCGACCAGCCATACTGCCTGCTGATGATGTCTAGTCACCTTCCACCCAGGGGACAAAACTCTGAGTCATTCTTTAAACCTCAGGGTTCTGTACTCTGCCACAGGAAAGAGAAACTGTATAATGCCAAACAGGTCAACATCACCAGGGCAAGTTTTCATGCAGGATTTTTTGTATGTTTTTTTTTTTTTCAATATACTGAGTATGGATGACAACATAAAACATGCAGACCACTGATGCATATTTAAATGAGCTCATCTGTGAAACTACCAAGACTTCATTTGAAAGACAGGGAACAAAAATGAAGAGAAGACTGAATTGGGTTTTCACTGAGGCATGAAACAAGTAGGAAAGACAATGGACATAACTTTTTTTTTTCCCCTAAGTGAATTCAGCAGAAACTACCCAGCTCTCATCAAAAAACGTCCTCTTCCTTCTGGGCCTACAGCTGAACCATATTTCCTGGCTTCTCTTATAGTGAGATGCGGCCATCCAGCTATTTTAGATAAGGGAATGTGTGTGGAAGTCATATGAGCCACTTCTAGGCCTGGTACAGATGAAATATTCTCATGCCATGGTCCTTTCTCTCATTGGCTACTGCTGGTTGAATGTCAATGTGGGTGTGACAGTGGAATTACCGCAATCTTGTTTTCCTACAGGCTACATGTGTACCTTCCCAAATGAAGGTCAGAAACCCCAGCGAAGGTTTTATGTGAAGGAGAAATGAACTCTGTGTTAAGTTATAAGATTTTGAGATTTCTTGTTTACAGAAGTTACTGTTAACTAATACAGCTAGGGTCCTGGAAAATACAAAATGCTTCTGAGTATAGGTATGCCTGTAATATACATCATTATATATAGATTCAGTTGTTTTAAAAAATTGCCTTAAGAAAAAACTGCTAATCTAAGAATGTATACACACATACTTACTTACAAGCATGTGTATCTATTGGTCATTCATTCATTGGACAAGTGAGTACCTATAAAAATATAAACAACACTAGTGGGTGAGTCACAGGATGCTTTGTCTATATCACTCACTACTGCACGCACATTTGCAAAATGCTGCTTGGCACCTAGGATAAACTCAGAAATACATTTTGGATACATACACACACACACTTCAGCTCAGGACCCTTCTCTCTATTCTTTTCCCAGAAGTCCTCATGTCTCCCATAAGTTCTACTATCTTCTAGATGAGACCACACTTTACATCATAACTCTACCCTGGATACTACTTCGGCTTTTTCAGCTTATATCACAATCACTACATTTCTGTCTGCATTTCTGACTCTACATCCATTATCTCCCTTCTGCTTTCTCAAAAAAAAAAAAAAATAGTCTCTCTTTTTGCTTCTTTTTTGTAACAGTATAATTTCCTATCTCTGGTGCTTACAAAATGGGCATCTTATGTGAATTCTCTGCCTCTTTCGAGCCATTGTGAGTAGCCTATCATTATTTCTGTAAATTTCTCCTTTGTGGTATCTCACATATCAATTTTTCCCTCCTTTCATCCCCATCAAGGCTATTCCCATATTTCTGGCCTATAGACCTTGGATGTGAGGTTTTGGAGTAGTGTCTGAAATCTACCACCAGAGCTTCTCCTCCCAATCCATTTTGCAGATTTCCCCTAAAAGGGACTCTCAAAAATCATCATCATGCCCTATTCTGTGACTATTAGATAATCTCCCTTAAGAAACAGTGCTTTCAGGATGCCTGGGCGGCTGAGTGTCTGCCTTTGGCTCAGGACGTGATCCCAGGATCCCGGATGGAGTCCCACATCGGGCTCCCTGCATGGAGCCTGCTTCTCCCTCTGTGTCCCTCCTTCTGTCCCCCTCTCTCTCTGTGTGTCTCTCATGAATACATAAAATCTTTAAAAAAGAAAAAAGAAAAAACATAAAAAACAGGGCTTTCCATTGCTTAGAGTACATAGTTTAAACTTCTTAGCATAATGTTATTGAAGCCTGTCACAAGAGACCCTATCTCTCAAAATTAAGGATTCAGATTCCATGAATCTCAATTAAGGGAAAGGTCAGTGAGTGTCATCTAATCCCATTGTCCCTCTGATTTTGAAAATTATATTTTAGTCAGGCTCACTAAATGGCCTTCTTTCTACATCATTTATACTTTTCCTACAAAAATTCTCTTAATACAGTTCCCTTCTCTATAGCTATTTAAATCAGAGAATGTAACTAAACTATTTCTTTTTCCTATTCCCTCCTATCTCATGCCTAGGTTTAGCACTTTCTCCTTATTCTAAGTTTTTATGTGTATGAAACTTTTGAAATTACCCACATATTGCATTGTCAATGTCCATTGATTTCTGATTTAAACTGCTCCCAAGATATGCCTTCTCTCTCAAGATAAGCATTTTACATGTGTATAAATAAATAGTCAATCTTCATTATTCACAAACTCCACGTTTGCAAATTTGCTTACTTGCTAAAATTTGCAAATCAATAATTGCAACATTTTCATGGTGCCTCGTGGAGAGGCACAAGTCTGAGCAACAAGTCTTGAGTTGCCCCATAAGGACATTCCCAGCTGAGGTCAAATAAGGTGACATTCTGCTTTCTTGATTCAGCTCTCCTACTGACAACGTGTCCTTTTTACAGTCCCTTTAGAGCCACGTTTTCCACATTTTTGTGCTTTGTCTTGGAGATTCTTCTGTTTAAAATGCCCCCCAAGTGTAGTGCTGAAGGGTTCTTGTATTCCTAAGTGTAGGAAGACTGTGATATGTCTTATGGAAAAGAATGTGTTAGATAAGCTTCTTCAAGGCATGAACTGCAGTGGTGAGAAGGCATGAGCTCAATGTTAATGAATCGACAGCATGTACTAATAAGGAAGGTGGCTTTAAATTGAAATACACACAAAACAAGATTATATTCTGATGAGTTGATAAAAATGTGACCTAAAGCTCACAAGAGCCACATCTGTCTTTCCCCTAGGAGCAATGATTCAATATTCATTAATTTGGTGTATGTGGCACCTTCACTGAATGTAACTACTGTGAGACGCCTGGGTGGCTCAGCAACTGAGTGTCTGCATTGGGCTCAGGCCGTGACCCCAGGGCCCCGGGATCGAGTCCCACACTGGGCTCCCTGCATGGAGCCTGCTTCTCCCTCTGCCTGTGTCTCTGCCTCTCTGTGTCTCTCATGAATAAATAAATAAAAATCTTAAAAAAAAAAAAAAGGGAATGTAACTACCGCATATAAGGAGAGTGACTGCCTGTGTGTGTATGTGTGTATTATGTGTATGATGTGTGTATATATAGGTATGTATATGTTATATTTATGTATATAATTAAATCTTCATCCAGTAGTGAATATAAAAATACACACATATGCTGTCATTTAAAGAGATGAAGAAAGAAGAAAGAGGAGGATGTAAGAGAGTGGAAAGACTGGGTAAGAAAAGGGAGAGGCGGGAGAAAAAGTTCATGCCTTAGCTGTTCCTGTGTTGCCATCACGTTCCCCGAGCTGGGTATCCCCTCCTAGGTGGTTTTTAATACGTACAAAAATGGTAACAGTAACATCCACACATTAGTATGATTATTAATGATAATACATGAAATTATGATGCTGGTGACAAATTTACTCAACACTCAGACCATGACAGGCTCTGAGTTAGTACAATTTTGTGGGTTATTTTCTTACTTCCTAGGAATTTTGTGGAGATTCTGCAATCGTATCCCTAATTACAGAAAACAAAAAAGCGTCTAACTTAAGCCGCACCTCCAAAGTCCACAGATAGCAAATGGTAGAAAGGAATTTAAATTGTCTGACTCCACTGGCAACTCAACTACTGCCTACCCTCACTGACCACAATCCATCTGAGTCTGCATTGCTGGGATTTCGCCATCCGGGAAGGTGGCATCAGGCAAGCTCTGGATCGCAGGGTATCAGAGCAGAGATACACACTGATCTAAAAGCTCTTCCGTAGGCTTATCATCTTTAAATAAGCTTTTCTGTCCTCTCATGAATGAAGTCAGGAAGGGTTACTCTTAAGAAGAATGATTTCTGATACTGGTTCTCTCAGGTATACAAGGACAAAAAGTAAGTCAAAACTCCTAAATTTCAAAACATGATAATCATGAAATTGATTTGGGAAGCTTTTCCTTGCATTAACAGAGCCAGGGTTTTGAAGTCAGATATATCTGAGTTCTAGTGCCGTTCTAGCTCTTCCTTAGCCTTATACAATTGTGCTCAGTTAGGATCAGTTTTCTTATCTGTACGGAATTACTATTAGTAATAGAAGTAGTTTTAATAGATTATCCTATTGCCTCCATTGGGGCTCATCCTCAGGTTGAACTAAATATTCCTCACTACCAAAATCTTTAAGAGTTTTCTAATCATCTATATATAATCATTAATTAATTAATTAATTTCCTGTTTTTGGAATATAATAGAAAGCAGAATAAAAAGGCGGAGTTTTTTTTTTAATCTGATACCATCAAAAGAGATTGAAACTCTCAATTCTAAAATGATTTCCCTCAAATTAGATTGGAGGTACATAAACGAAGAATGCTTAAAGATATTTGTTCTTCAAAGAAGTTAGAGGCAGTTTTGACAAGCCAAATTAAAAAAAAAAAGTCCAGCAGCTCAGCAAAATTCCTCCTGTCCCCTTCTCACGTCTTTCACTACAAAATCTGTTACTTAAGAAGCATGTGAAAATCACTCTGAAAAGCAAAGGCATATTTGTTTCTCTAAAGTCATAAGAGAAAAATTTAATAGCTTACAATGAAATGATTTTACAGAAGTCTTAGATATTTTACTTTTCACAAATGAGCAGAAAAGGGGGCCTGATATACCCCCAGTAACCTTCCATTTGTCACGGTTTCTAATGACTCTGTGAGCTAGCCTAATTATTCCTCTTCCAGCTAATGAATCTCTGTAGGCCACCGTCCCCGTTCGCGTAACGCTGATAGAGATAAAGGCCGCTTACCCACTGTTGATGTCATCAGCCCGGAGACTTTTCCCAAGGATGTCACCGTCACTCATATATCCACCAACGTCAACTTCAGAAGACATGTCCAGGTCACTGCTTGCTTTCTCACTCATGTCAATTTGTGATAGATTTCCCAGCCGAGAGACAGCTGCTCGACGGAGAGGCGTCGTGTACATGAACCTCGAGGGGTCCGTGTGGATGAATCGGCTGGTGCCACTGCGAGGGTAGCCAGCCCCCAGGGAGGGAGCATCTCCAGCCTGAAGTCGAGGACATGCCTGACCCAGCCTCCAGGTCATGGGAGTGGGTCGGCCTGTCAGGTTGGATATGGTTCTTCCATTCACTTCTGTTGTCACAGTGCTGTCAAATGTTGTCTCCAGGGTGCTGTCAAACAAATGAAGAAATAACTATAATTCACTTGGTATCACAGACCAAGACTATGGTCTACAGGAAAGGCTAGAGCGGAGTCATTTCTTAGAAGTACGTCATTTGCATGCGAGTCAAATTAGGCATTCATCATAAGATGCAAAACACCTCTGCACATGTCAGTGTGGGAAGGGGCATTCATTTGAAGTCTGTTGTTTTGCATTTCTGCTTTCAAAAGAAAGGCCATCATCAATCATTTTACATGAGACAGAATTTTGTTTCACAGTTTCAACAAACCCTTAACCTAATCCCAAAGGCTTCCCAGAACCATCCTGGAAGTTGAGTACAATTATGTTTCATGGTCTATCCCTCCCCCATTGCCGACCCCCTGCCCTAGATGCATTTCAACTGCAACTTTGCCTTGCTGTCTGTCACAGGCATGAAATCTACTTAGTAGTGATGGTGGTAGTTTCAGTGGCTAATTCGGTTTGAAAGGGACACTACATGGAAGAAGAGATGGATAGGAGAAAAAAGTCCCTGGGTCTGTCCTAAGAAGTCACCAGATGAATGTCATGTAAAATTGACGAAAATAGTAAGGAAACTAAAATTCTTTCTTTATCCTTATAAGAGGTTAGGTACTTGGCTATTATTTTTCTCTTTATATATAGAACTGAGAAAAAAAAAAACCTGTGGCTTATCTGGGTCCCACGAAGACTGGACATAGTCTCCTCTAAATTCTGCCTCAAATCTGCTATGTTTTTAACTGTTCTCATTCTTCTTGTTTCAGGATCTTCACCTAGAAAATTAATATAATCATAAATTTATTAGTCAAGACATTTACTGGTCTTAGAATAATTGTCTACCTAGATAAGTAATATAAATTCTTCTCCTTAAAAGTAAAATAATAGGTAGGGGATTCCAAATGCTTACTGCCTGAAAATTATGTCTCCTTTCTACAAATAAAATGTGAATAGAAACAAACGTAACATTGGAAGTAATAATGGATAATAAGGAGTGACGATAATACAATAATACTTTGTAGATTCATGACCTTAATCATGCAAAGTGACAGTGATTAATTCAGAAATATATTACACAGTACTCTCTCTTGCTGAGTTTAATTTAAAAATCTGGAATTATTTGGATTCTAATTATCCTCATAATTACCTCTCCCTAGGTATAGTCAGAATAGTAAGATAAACTTACCTTGTACAATTACACACTTGGATTCTGGGGAATAAGAGGCCTTTTCTTACAGAAGCAGTACCTTTGTAAGTCTCCTATTAACATTGGATGGCTTTGTTTTTAAATATTTGTCACTTTTTACAGAGATTTACAGCATCCACCTAGACGCTCGAGTTCCAGGAGAGGCTCTAGCATCTAACCCCCTCCTGTGTTTAACAGGCATGAAACCAGCAGCTTTGCCAGTGTGACAAATGCTAGCCTTGCACAACCACCACCTATCATTTGGAGGGAGAGGTGCCATTAAACCAGTCTGATTATGGACATGTAATACTCCCAAGCGAGTGGCCATTTGAAACTGGCCTATCTGGATACTGAGAAGAACACGGGGAGACAGTAGGGGAAGTATAGCTTCTCTTCTGTTCAGTTTGGGCTCAGAAGGATGTCCAGTGAGGAGAAACTTTAGTAAGAAAGATGAAGGAGAAAAGAAGGGAGGTAAAGGAAATGGATGGTCTAAGGGGATCAGGGGAGGGAAGGTACGAGAAGGAGGAGGGAAAAGAGGAAGGCAAAAGAAGGGGATAGTGGGAAAGAGAAGGGAACGAAGGAAAGGAAAAACAGACGGGAAAGTGAAGGTAGGAAACAGCATTGATTAAACTTCTGTATGAAAACTGTCACACGGAGAAGTCAAGATGCATACCTACAGGCTATTTCAAGAATGTACGTAGATAGTTGACGTGTTCATTTCCTTACATAGAATTCATGCCAGATTTAAAAAAAAAATACACAGTAAATACACCTGTATAATAGTGAAGTGATCATAGAATCACTTCACCTGTATAATATAATCATTGAATTGGCAGGGGTTTCAAAGAATGCCCCACCTTTCCTCTCAGCCAGTGAAGGAACTCATCTATGCCTCCCTTGGGAGGTAGCCATGGGCCTCTGCCTGAAGCCTCTAAGATTGGAAAGGCATCGTCTCCAGAAGAGATGGCTCCTTCTGCTATTGGACAGGTCTCATTGTGAAAACATTTCCGAGGATGAATAATTTGCCTGCCTTTCATTTCCATCTGCTGGTCTTAGGAGCTCTGAAGGTGACTGAACAACTCTATACCACCTTCACCACAGCAACCACCTTCACCACAGCAGTCAGAGACTAAAAGACACCAACTGCTCATTCCCCAATTTTCTTCTTCAGCCAAACATCACTGCGTTGTTCATTTTTCCTCATCCTGGATGGTTGCCTAAACAACCACCATTCTGCTGCCTGCCTGTGTCTACTTTTTAATTGACAAAATACTCGAATGATTAAAGGAGGTTTAGCAATAGCATTATTATTTCAAACTTTAAGAATACAAAAAACGTCCTTAGATATATTGTCAAGATAGAAAAATAGGTATTGAACCCTCCTCGGGCACATGGCACAAACTTCTCCTACACTAATTCAAGTCCTGCAATCCTTAACCTTATCAATTACCATCACTTTAAAACTCAGAGCTGGTAATGACCCTTGAGATTCTAATCATAATCCCTTGGAACTTTTCCCCACCCTTCTCATAAATATAGCAGCATATTTGAGAAGTGGTGATAAAGAAGCCCACTTTTTACTTCCAAATAATCTGGTACTAAAAGAAGATAAGAAGGAGTTTGTAAGGAAAATCCTAAAGGGCAGATGACTTTTACTGGAGGGAGGAGGAATATAGTTATTGACCTTACACAGGTTGTACAATATACCATTACACGTCCCCTGGCCCCCTCCCCTCTGTGAGAACTTGCACATTGTGCTCAAGCTCTATCTCAACCACTTGTCAACTGGCATAATATTAAAAATATTTATATTTGCATTGCTTTCCATATATTCTTAATGTAAACTATAGGAACATTATATTTTCAGAGATTCCATTTCAGTAGATTTTTTTCACATCTTCATCTGCTATTTATTTTTTATTTTTCTAAAGTAAGTTTTATTTATTTATCCATGAGAGACACGCAGAGAGAGAGAGAGAGAGAGAGAGAGGAGAGAGGCAGAGGGAGAAGCAGGCTCCATGCAGGGAGCCCAATGCGGGACTTGATCCCAGGACCTGGGGGTCACGCCCTGAGCCAAGGCAGATGCTCAACCGCTTAGCCACCCAGGCATCCCCTTCTCCATCTTTTAAGTGTTTCTTCTCCTGGGGTTCCTGGGTGGCTCAGTTGCCTAAGCATTGGACTCTTGGTTTTGGCTCAGGTCATGATCTCACGAGTCATGGGATCGAGCCCCACGTGGAGCCTGGAGCCCAGGTCAGGCTCCTTGCTCAGCTTGAAGAATCAGCTTGAAGATTCTCTCCCTCTGCCCCTCACATCCACATGCGTGTTCTTTCTCAAATACATAAATAGATCTAAAAATACATAAACAAATGTCCTTCTTCCAATCCAACAGGCATCTTAGATCCTTGGCTTTTCCAGCTGAATCCATTTTTGTTTATATAGCTTCTCTCGTATTTCAGAACCACAACTTCTTTTCCTCCTTTGGTTTCAGGCATCACAACACTCACTCATACGGCACTGCACTGTTCATGACAATCAGACAAATGGATCTTTTCCTCCCAGACCTTACTGAGCAAAACATAATTGCTGCTTCATTCATGTTATGAAGGATAACATGATTTATCATGTTATGCAGTAAATTTATTGCAGTAAATGTTCTCAATGACCCACAAAAGTCAAAATACAACTAAATACAACCCCCTGAAGGATTACACAAATCTGAAACATCCTATAAATTTGTATCCAAATGATGTCTAGAAGATTGAGGGAGAGGTGGGAGTCTCAACTGACAAGGCCAAATGTAAAAGCACAAGTAAAATGTAAAGCACGAGTAAAATAAAAGCAGAAAAAAGCACGTATGATAAATTCATTTAGTCACAAAAGTGTTGTATCTCCTCTCACTTCCATTATCTCCAAGCCACTAAGGCTCCCTTGGGACCTACTCTCTGCCCCACTTAGAGAGGACACTTTAGGAGCCATGAGAAAGCAGTTTGCAACAATGTTAAAAACTCAAAGTGGATTCCAGAATGTACCATTTTGGAAAATGTGTGTAAATCTTTACTATCTTGACAGTCAGGAAGGAGGCTTCCTTGAGGAAAAACAGTGGCTTCTACATTTTTTTTGCCTCAGACAGAGGCCACATGATCCGTGTGGTCCTGCTCTTAATATTTAGGCTTTACTTACGTACATTGTAATTAACACCGCCAGCACTATCATCTTTTAATAAGAAGTCAAATTATCAGTGAATGAACCTGATTCACAGAGAATTATGTCCTCTACCCCAACTCCTTGGCAAATGTTATTATTTAGAGTACAGCTGCCTGATTTATTTTGAGAACCCTAATTTTGTAGATGACCCCAACAGTCATTTGGATGGAAATTTTTCAAATCTTCTTAAGCCAGATACTTGGAGCAGAAAATAGCAAAAAAACTATGGCCAATCACCTTTTAAATAGTCTCCTGTATAGCCATAGCACAGACCCTGGTCTAGTCTAGTAGGATACTCAAGATTCAAGAGTTGAACTCAAGGAACCCTGCCTAAAAATTAACTTGGAAGAGGCCATTTTGAGTCAGAAGCAGAACCTAGGCAGGCACATGGGCAGAAATGCTGCAATTCCTGTGTGCTCTGGGCTTGGATATATTTACCCACATAACACGCATCATTATTTAGGAAACTGCATTGGAGCGCTTCATTATCCTGATAGGATTATTCATGTCACAACTACCAGAATAAATAAATTCTTCCTTACTTTCTCACTTGCATTTTTGACTACTGGCAAAAGTTGGGGAGGGGGAAGCCTTAAAAAGAATAATCCCATAAATATAATAAGCAGCTGCAGAGTTTAAGAATCATGGAACACACAGGCTTCTATTGAGAGATTACCCTCTGTCAGTAATGCTCCAAGTTATTTATGCACAAAAGGCATATGTCATGTATACACCCACGTACAGCATGCTATAATTTAACAGAGTAACCAAAAAATACTGCCAGGGGACTGCTTTCTGTTCATATCTTTGAGAATACTTATATAAAAGGTCCTTAGAACAAGATAAATGCTACTATTTTACAGCAAAAGATGAATATTATTTGATTGTACAGTTTCAGAGGATCAAAAAAATAAGAAGGTTCTTCAGGAGTAAGACTCCCTCTCTTGCCTTTGTACTGCTTAGAGGTCTTTTATGAGATACAGTTCATCACAGAAATCGCACAATGGTGAAGAAGTAAATCTCCTATGTCTGAGCACCTGGTGTATTCAGATTCAGAAATCACTCTTCCCACAACTGTGGAAACATTACTCTCTTTGGAGCTAAACTGACATGACAAATTGAGCAGTATTTCCTTCTGCTGTCTCTCTAAGCTTTCTTCTTCTAATGCTGGCTCACTAAGATTCTGGAAAGCCTCATAAAACCTCTTGCAACAGGAGGGTCTACACAGAGAATAAGAACACATCTACATTTAGCTTCCGTTGTATGAACAAGAAACAAAGAGATCACTGGTCAGGCTTAAGTCTTTCCTATGTGAGGAGTCTTATAGGAAGTTTTCTTGTAAACACACATATTTGCAAAATATGATGCGGTCAATGGCTTAAAACTTAAGAATTTTCGAGGAGGGGACTGTGTGATATCAATGTACTTTGGTAGAGCACTCAATTAGGGGTAACAAGCAGAACATGTACAGTCTGGCTATTCAGGGAGGTAGTAAAGTCAAAACTGAAACAAAATACAAGAATCATTTTAGATATCTTCCTACCTAGTTAGTGAGAGATCATGTCAGAAGTTATTTAAGACTTGGGTCATCAAAAAGGCCTACTCTGTAAAGTATCATAATCACCTACACAGTAGTTTAGATAGTTGCAATGTGAATTTTTTTGCCACACACACACACACACACACACACAGAAAAGAAAAAGAAAAAGAAAAAGAAAAAAAAAACAAAAAACCAGCAGCGTGTGAGTGAAGCTGTCCAAAGATGCCTGTGCGTTTCTGCCAGTGTTACTAGCATCCTAGTGCCTGTTGTGGGAGCCCCCGGGGCAGCGGCTGAAGCCCCCTAGACACAAAGTTTGCCCAAGAGGCTCTGGGCTGCTCGCCCCCTCTTTGTGGCGGGGTCACCTCGCAGGAAAGTAGGTAGACGTCTAATTCCCGGGCAAGCATCGGGTCGGCGGCCCTAGGGCCCGGCACCGCTTTGCGGAGGCCTGGACCGGCCGGGAGCGGCCGCGACCCCAGCCCGCGCAGGGCGGGCTTTACGGCTGGGTCTCAGGGGTCGGCTCTGCGAAGGAACAACGCAGCAAGTCGCTCAAAAATCATAATCACAATAATAGAGAGAGAGAGAGAGAGGGAGAGCGCGGCCCAGGTTGTGGCGGCCACTCACCCAGCAGGTCCGCGCCCAGCGCCTGCTCCAGGTCGCCCAGCATCGTCAGGATCACGTCGGCGTCCAGGTGGGCCGCGCCCTCCCGCAGGCAGCTCTCGCCCTCCTCGGCCGCCCAGCTCCTGCCCGCGCGCCCCGGGCCGCCCTCGCCCCTGCTGCCCCCCGGGGAGCGGAGACCCGGGGTCGCGGGGTCCTGGGCCGCGCCGGGGCCGGGGCCGGGGCCGGGGCCGGGGCGCGCCCGCAGCCAGGACGCCGGGCTCGGCGCCCCGCCCGCCCTGGCCGCGCTGCCGAACCAGTTGGAGGGGCGCGCGGCGGCCCTGCGGTCCCCGTCGGCGGGGCTCACGCCCGGGGCCCCCGGCTTCCGCGGCCGCGCAGCTCGCCGGCCCGCCCCCGCCCCCGCCCCCGCCCCCGGCACCGAGAGCCCCGCCGGCCGCTGCATGGTCGCCGCGGGCCCGTCGCCGTCAGCGGGGCTCATGCTAGCCGTGCGCACGGGGGGCGGCGGGGCAGAGGCCGCGGTCAGCACCCCCCGCGGGCCCCGCCAGGTGAGGCCGTGGGGCAGGTGCCGGCGGGCAGGTGAGGCCGCGGGGCGGGTGCCGCCGGGCAGGTGAGGCCGCGGGGCGGGTGCCGGTCCCCAGGTGAGGCCGCGGGGCGGGTGCCTCACGGGGCAGATGCCAGCCCCCAGGTGAGTCCGCGGGGCAGGTGCCGGCGGGCAGGTGAGTCCGCGGGGCAGCCCGGCCCCCAGGTGAGTCCGCGGGGCAGGTGCCGGCCGGCAGGTCCCCGTCGGCGGCAGGTGGCGCAGGCGGCCCGGGTCGCGGTCCCGCCCCCGCGCGGCCGCAGGGCTCCGCCGCCCCGCAGGTGCGCATCCCCGGGCCCGAGCGGCCAGCGAGGCTGCGGGATGCGGGACCGCGGCCGCCGCTCTCCCTCCGCCCCCGCCGCTCCTGCGTCTCCCGAGCTCCACGGGGCGGGTCTGCGCGGGGCTCCGGGGGGCGGGGCACCGGGCGGCGGGGGAGGGGGGTGGCCCGCGCCCTAGGTCGCCGGCGCTGCCCGGGGGCGGGGGGAGGCTGCGGGCGCCGGGACCACGCCCCCCCCCCCCGCCCGGCCCCCGACACACGCTCGCGCTCTCGGACTCGCGGGACGAGCGACTGGCTGCCTCCCCAGGGCTGGACTCGTGCTGTAAACGCACAAATCAAAACCCAGAGTGTAAAGGGCCTAAAACCCGCAGCGTGACCCTCCCCGTGGCGGGCAGGTAATGCGTTAAAGGGAAAGACTTCACCTCCTGCTCGCGGGCTCGTTTTCTGAAGCTGTTTCAGGGAGATCCCAACAGGACAATAAAACCCCAGGTTTCTTCCTGTAGGAAACAGCCAAGAAAGGAACTCAAGAGGCTTTTCCCCAATATCTTCACTCGAAGCATAGAATTAAAAGTTGATGGCCAAGTATGCGGGAGATAACGATGTGACAAAAAAAAAAATATATATATATATATATATGTGTGTGTGTGTGTGTGTGTGTGTGTGTGTGTATATAACGCACATTATGGTTTTTGACACTGAGCATTTTTTCTGGTCTGAGTCCATAAATCTATTGCAGCAGCATCAGCTCTTTGTCTCTTCATATTTTAATAAAACCGGAAAACCTAGATGATAAATTTATTATATTTTTCTTGGATTGGTTGTATGTTTTACACCAGCGCCATAACATTTTGATTTTAGGAAAACTTTTAAAACACTTATCAAGTCTATTCGGGGACCATATATGTACCACTTAGAGCTAAGGACAAGAGTATTCAAAATTTCTTGAAAGTTTTCTGCCCATAAACATGCCCTATGAAAAGGAGAGAAGCAGAGCGATACATAGAAGTATTTGTGCCACTCCAACTGCTAATTCCTTATTATTTTCTGGACTAATATGATTAAATTACTTCTGAGTTTTCCCTTCATATTGCCTACCTCAACTCATGTAGGGTAAATGCCCAATTACTTGACTACAAATAAATTAGCATTAGAACATACACTGACTATCCTTTACATATGATAATAACCTACTTTGCAAAGCTAATTAATTCTTATGCCCAGGCCCATGGCAGATCATATCTAGGTTTGCTTTACACACATATGTAAAAAGGAATTAAATGAAAAGCAAATTTTTACAACTATTTATCAAAGAAAATTGCAATTAAGCGAACAAACCTGTGAATGCAAATACTGATTCTCAATTCTTCAGTCTTCAAAAATAAATGTTTTATATAAATATGCTTAAATGAGGGTACAAATGTCAAATCATAGAAACTGATGATTATCCTTTTAAAAACATCATTTTACAAAGTGTTTTTTAAAAGCTCAAAATGCCACTACCCTCTGGATTCCTAAGCAATACATTTCTTTTTCTTTATTTGGAATCACTGTGACCTAGTGAATCACCAGCTCATGAGACTACAGTAAATTTACTGACTCTATAAAACTAATCTGTCTGACACATATTACACTAAAGTACACATGGAGTGTCTTGAGAGATTCACAAAAAAGGGAATTCTTATGCTTTAGACATCAAAATAAGTGAAAGCAATAATTACATTCTCCTCTATACAAAGGGGCTCGTGTACCAATCAGCTTCAACCAGTGGCTCTCAAATTTTAATGTTCAGAACTCTTGGAGGACTCATTAAGTTCTAGCTTGCTGGGCCCCAGCCCCATCCCTACTCATTCAGGGTCTGAAAGAGGCTTGAGACACTGCATTTCTAACATATTGCCAGGCGATGCAGATACTGCTGGTTCTGAGACCCCCGCTTTGAGAACTACCAGGCTTAGACTAGTGTTTCTGAAATGGGTCCCCCTTAGGGGACATTCAGCAACATCCACATTTTCAGTTGTCACAACTGGGGAGTGTGGTGCTTCTGGCATCTAGTAGGTAGATGATGATAGCACCAATGATGTTGTTATACCCGCTACAATGACAGGACAGCCGCCTACAACAGAGTTATGCAGACTACAATGTCAGTAGTGTCAAGGTGGAGAAATTCAGGCGTAGATTCAGTTATGTTGAATTTACAAAAGTTTTAGAAATTCTAGTGGTTTACAAAAACAAAGATATGCTTTTGCTCACATTACTGTCTACTCTGTTGGCTGCAGCTCTGTATAAGTGATATACAAAGACCCATGCTAAAAGAGCAATACCAGTCTTCAGACATCTTGATCTTATGACAGAGGGACAGGATATGAGAGATCCAAGCATTGACTCTTAAAGCTTCTGCTCAGGGATGGCCCGTGTCATTTTTCCACTTATATTTCCTTGGTCAAATTAAATCGCGGGGTCCATCCTGATTCAGTGGCTAATCCTCCAGTAGGGATGAACCCAGGAAGAGGCTGGTAAGGAGGAACTGGTTATTCTGAAGAAACGATCCCAACAGAAAACATCAAAAGGGTATTTTTGTTTGCTTCTTTACAGAAGATTATTGTTATCAACTTGTAACTACAGTAGTTTTTCCCTCGGAACTACATCATCAGTTCATCAGTTTACCCTGAATGGCTGTAAGGAACCCACTTATTGCTTCTCTAGAGGCAGCTATACCTGCTTGCTCTGGAAGTGCATTCATATATGGGTATAATTCTACTTATTTGTATTCATCCATATATATGCGTATGATTCAAGGTGGAGGACGAAGCTTCAATTCACAGGAGATGAACACATATAATCAATACTAAAAATGAGAATCACTCGTATTTTGCCAAGACTTAACATAAAGCACAGCTGCTATAATGTTCTAAAAAGGAATGCTTTTCAGCTTTTTAGTAAACATGATTATAAAGCAGCTATTTAAGTAAAAGATCAAAACTGATTTAAATTACCTGAGCTTGATTTCCTAATTTTCTAAACATCGAAGAAACAGGCAACTTAAATGATCATTTACAAAAGTTTTAAATACCAGATACTGACCATTATTCAAGACAAAGTCTGGTAAGCCAGAAAAAGAACCCATGGAACCATTAGCTTATGCTGCTTAATCTAAATTCTCTTTTAAAATGATTTCCCAGATTTGTCCAATTGTTTTATTACTTTTTCACAAATGGCGTGCCAGCTTTGCTAATACCAAGTCAGCGTGGCACTTGCAATATTTTTCAGTTGAGTATAAATTCTAGATAAAAGTTAAAAAGTGCATTAAACAGATGTTGTACGTGTTGGTAAAAAGCCTTATGCACAAAAAAAAAGGGGCAAGGGTGAACCTATATAAAAACAAACAAAAACCAAAACAAAACCAAATCCTAAAAACTTTCCTGAATGATTCCAGTGGACTAAAAAGTAAAGCTCATTTTGCATTTGGCAGGGTCTCTTGGCACTTGACGATAGGGATGGTCTCTGAGGCCAAATTCTTTTTGTCAATGAATGTAAGAATGAAATCCAAGCCAAAGCAGTAAAATCTGAATCATCGCCCTGGCTGGACTTACACTATCGAGGTAGTGGCATGAATCTTAAAGGATAGGCTGGAGGCAAGAAGCTCACTCACCCATTACCATAAATTGTTTAACATATTCCACCTGACTGTGATAATTAACAAAAGCCCCATTATTAGACTGGGTAAATATCACTAGGTCTCCTCCCTTAGAAAATGACAAATAATAGAAAATGTGAATGATATTCAAGACATCAGAGGGATAGAGGTCACCAAATCGTAAAAGTCCTGAGCTTTCCCCAGTATGCCATTTTAAAGTCACTCATTTCTGATACGTTTCTTCACATCCTATGTGTCTTCACACCATAATTTAACCTCATTTTAACTTCCACTATCATTTAATCACAAAGACAATGTTTTTTATGACTTCATAAGAATTACTGTGTAGATGAAAGCATAAACAGCTAAGCTTCCTGGCTTCATGAATCTTTCTAACAAACCTGCTTTTCAATGTGAACCATTCAAGTTTGCTCCTTACCAGTACCACAAATCCTCACGTCATGCATCTTGCAGGTCATGCAATAGGGATGCTTTTCATATTGTTTAAGCATGAAAAGGGATTTTCCCTAGGGAGTGTAACAGAAGAGTGCAGGGGAGGGAGGGATAATTTTAGGCATGGCTTGCTCACAGGGGCTCAGACATTTCCTACAATGACCTTCACCTCACTCTCTCTCCTGCTCTCGGTTCTGTTTCTCAATGTTTGTTTCACTTGAGGGTGAAGCTAACTGCCAGCAGCTCCAAGTTGCTTTTGTTTAGCTTTGGGTCTAGTGGAAAAACCTCATCTCTCTTCTAATAGTCTTAGGAAAAATTCTGAGATTTATTCTCATTGGTTCTGACTAAACTGAATTGGGTCAGTGGCCATTCCTGAATGAGTCACTGTGGTCAAGGGAAAAGGTGGTTCTGATTTGATCTGCTCGGGTAATTTCACTTGAACCACTTAAGCAGTGATGGATAGGACAATGGTTTCCTCCACTAATAATAATGATAATGATGATGATAATGATAATAATAATATCCTTATTATTATTAGCAGATGGGGCAAGGGATGCTGGTCAGGCAAAAGTATACCAGGACCTCAAGGTATATTTACCATGAACAAATAGTTCTTAAGATACAGAGCTTCTAACTAGATTAAGCTCCTTCCTCAAACACTACATGCAATTTCATATTTCTATTTTTATATTATTTTCAGGCTCCCTCGGATAGCATAGGTTTCAAAAATTCTTAAGACCTGGATCTTATCCTGCCAAGGCTAAATCCATCTGAGTTCCGTATCATTAAGGTTAATTCATTTGGAGAGCAGGACAGAATTATTCCCCAGTGAGGCCCCAGCACCAACCATTAACAGTAAGAGTTCACCAGTAACAACAGCCCTGAAATTTCCCGTTGTAAAAAAACCAGTGAGCTACCAAGATTCCAGTGAACTTAAGAAAAGTTTCCAGTTTTATAATAAAAATATTAATGAAACTAATAAGATAAGTAGAATTTTTTTTATATTGTTTTCTTTGAAGTTGTTTCTTTCTGGAATATTATTTTAAGCCCTATCTAACTCTTCACAGCTAACTTAGTTGTTCTCGAGCATCTAGTAATTTAAGTATTTGTGGTGTTAAAGTTTGTATCTTCTTCTTCCACAGGAGGGCTCATGTCCTAGCCCCATTTGTTTTCCCCACCCTTGGCATGCCCAACACGTATAAGGTACCAGGTGAAGATGACTGAAAATAGGGATGGAGGACTAAAACTCTATCTCACAACAATCCTATAAGATTATTAAACATCATAGTCATCTCACAAAAAAAAAGGAAACCAAGGAACAATTCAGCTCAATAATGGCAGCACAAAGGCCAAAAGTATGTTTTTCTACTTCCTAGAACATTTCACCTCCCCTATTTCGTATTATCTTTGAAGGAATATTCTGTGGGCTCAGCAATAATTTCACATGCTTTTGTGGTCCGTGTTTCTCTAGCAGCCAGAACATAGTAGCAACAACAGAAGTCGGGAGGAGAAGAAAGAAGGAAAGAAGAGGTCAAGAGAAGCTTTATTTTTTCAAATTAAAACTAGAGAGATGTAGCATCCAGAGGACTACAGAGAATGATCTGGAGCAGAGGGAGATATTAAGGAGGTAGAAGAGAAAGTAATCTGAGGAAAGGTGGAAAGAATGGGTATAAATGTTGCATGTAGGTAGATGTGGTGGTAGCAGTGTATGAAATTCTTTTCTCTGCTTTAATTTTTTGTAGTGAAGCCAACATCAAGGCCATTAGTTAAGAGAGAGGGTGGAAGAGCTGATATGATAAATTTGAGAAGAAAAGGTATAAAATTGTCATCTAAGAACTTGAGAGGGAGAAAAAGAGAGAGAGAGTGGACTAGAGAAATACAGGATGCTTGCTAGGCAGTATTAAATATTCATTAAATATTGAGGGTCATACAGCAATTGCACTGCTGGGGATTTACCCCAAAGATACAGATGCAGTAAAACGCTGGGACACCTGAACCCTAATGTTTATAGCAGCAACGTCCACAATAGCCACACTGTGGAAGGAGCCTCGGTGTCCATCGGCAGATGATGGATAGAGAAGCTGTGGTCTATATATACAGTGGAATATTAGTCATTAGAAACGACAAATACCTACCATTTGCTTCAATGTGGATGGACCTGGAGGGTATTATGCTGAGTGAAATAAGGCAATCGGAGAAGGACAAACATTACATGGTCTCATTCATTTGGGGAATATAAAAATTAGTGAAAGGGAATAAAGGGAAAGGAGAGAAAATGAGTGACAATATCAGTGAGGGTTACAAAACATGAGAGACACCTAACTCTGGGAAATGAACAAGGGGTAGTGGAAGGGGAGGTGGGCAGGGGGTTGGGGTGACTGGGTGATGGGCACTTGGTGGGATGAGCACTGGGTGTTATGCTAAATGTTGGCAAACTGAACTCTAAATAAATAAATAAATAAATAAATAAATTGAGGGTCATAAATGTAAAATCAATCACATCAACATGGGATGTGTTTTTCTCCAGGTTCATTCACTGCTGGTATGGAACAGGTAGAGGGTTGAATGTAACCAAGCCTGTGATTTCATCAAATGAATTGAGAAGGGAGCAAGTGTAAAGGGTATATGCAAAAGTCAAACTGCATTCAGTTACCACAGGAATTCAGCTGATTCCGGGCAGGGAAGAAAGAATACACAGTTCGGTGAGGGTCAGTAAAAGGCTGTGGGATCAATATTTAGATCCCATTTAAATGGGTTTTTAAAAATAGGATCCATATTTAAATTAGAATCTAGAAATCCTAGTAGAATCATTGGTAGAGTTGAAACAAAAGAAAGAGCACTGAAAAGTCAAGAGGTAAGCAGCGAGAATTAGTGAGTTTATCGAGAAACTGCAGGGTCTGATGATGCCCAGATCAAGGGTAGGACCATGAACATAAGTAGCTGAGGAGGAATCAGAAGACAAGATCACTGGAAGAAAGGCCAGGGCATGCTAATCATTCTGTCATCACTGGTCTACCTGTATACTCTCACCTAGGTTCTCCCAATCACAGTACTCAATTTGTAGCTTACTAATCATAAATGAATATCATCTTCCAGGAAATCTCAAGTTTGCATTAGAGAAATTTTTGCTATCATCTTAAACAAATAATAGAAATGACCCAATCAGGTAAGACTCATTGCACCATTTACTTGCTGTTTTCTTTCTTTTTTTATGTTCCTATCTAAATCACAGATTTAAATCTATGATTCTACAGAAATAATAAAAATGCAAAATAATACTACACCTCCTAATAAATCCATTAAATTATTATATTATGTTAAAGTCTAGTTCATATTTCACTTCCAAGTGTTATATTTAAAAACATCAGAATTTACATGGAGATATTAACTGAAAATATGAAAAAATGATCAAGTGGTGGACAGAATAAAAAACTGGAGAAAAAATCATATATGGATTATTTACTTAATCAGAGATACTCAGTGATACACTAATTTCAGAGAAAGAATGTTCCTTTGTGAAATTCCCATAAAAATTAGAATTCACACTGTACTAAATGCATTTTGTCCTACATATTTGAGCTCTCGTATTTCATAGGCATATTGATACATAATTGAAGACATTCATGAATAAAGAAATGTGTGAAGTATATGAATCTTCATGCCACACCAGGCTTTAAAAATATCTAGTCACAATACAGATATACATCATCATTCTGACTGTGAGACTATCTGGAGCTATGAGAAAGCCAAAACTTCCCCCGACTACTTGAAAAATCTGTAACTACCATCCCGATAGCTATGTCTTGGCATTACCTTTTCTACCTTTGCCCAGCTCCGGCCCATTGTAATCTTCACACAAAACTCTTGATGCCTAATGATACTGCTGATAATTCTACAAGGACCCCTCGTGATGTTGTGCTGTCAATGTGGTCAATATCTACTGGTAGATATTGCAGTAATGGCTAATGCCTGCCAAAGGGTTCAAGTCTGCCAAAGTAGAGAAGTTCTTTAACCCACAAATTTGTGATAGGGTTATTTTCCGGAGCTTCAGCCCAATACTCTGGATCTTTGGAGTACCATACCATTTTTTAAAATTAAGCAATTTCTTTAGTTTTTTCTTCAGAATATACAAGGGCTGACCAGAAGCTTATTGGAATAACCAACATACCTCTACTTCTATGAATTCTTAACTGTAGATATGTTCTTAAACTCTTTTCCCCATTAGAAGCTTATATTTTGCTGAGTTTTCTTAGTTGCTCATGAATACAGACCTATATAATAGAATTACACCAAAGCCCTTCCATATATGCCTATGTTTATATGGGTCCTGGGGGGAAAAAAAAAACTAACACCGTGCACTAAAACAGTGAAGTTGTTTTATAGACTTAAAACTCTGATAAATTGTGTCTGATGATGCCCAGATCGATTCCTTATGTTACTTATGTTATGAAATATTTCCATAATTGGATTTCTTTCTAAACACACATTTTGGAGCCATCATGTAGGAGTGTTCTAAATAGCACAGAATTGAAAAAAGAGGGTTGGATTGACCATGGAACATTTGCATTGACATTTGACCCTTAGCATTGTTTTAAATCTCCATATATATTCAAGGTCTGTCTTATTAACAAATAGAAGTTTCTCCAGGTTTTCTCTGATTATATAGAACTTGACTGAGGGCAATGAGAACTTAAAAATCTCATCCTGTAAAAGCACTACCATTCTTTACAAAGTTCTTCACAGAACAACAAAGAGATCACCTCAAGCAAAGTAGCCAAATATCTAAGAATCTCTGAAGCACAAGATGTACACAGTCCATTTATGCTTAAGAAAAATCAATATAGCACAAACACGACTTAATAAAAATACTTACAGAGAGATTGTAAAAATTCTGAGGTTTGACCTACCCATCAATCAACCAGGTCACTTACCAGATATCTCCTCTAGGCACTGCTTAGCAGTTTTATTATATGGTAAGTCCATCTTAGTAGGACTGGTACAGGAGTCAGCAGATGGTAAAGAGGTACCTTCATTTTCTGAATGTGATCTGAAATTACCAAAAAGATAGAAACAAATAACAATTGTTGTCACCAGTAACTCAAAGTTCTCTAGCACAAGCAGAAAACAGCATGTTAAAAGTTTACTATTAAGGTAAGTATGCATTTCCTTATGATGGAGACATTCCAAAACTAACTATAAGAGAAAGCCCTTGAAAAGATCCAACTTTCTTTCTGCTATTTTAGACAGAGTCTGGCTAAGTTGTATTCTTGTGAGAATAACTAATAAAGGTACTGAGAGCACCCCTAAAATTATTTTTTCCATGAAAATTATAGAAAATATATCCTAAAATTGAAAGTGTAAGTAAAAATAAATTTCAGAAAAATTAAGGTCCATCAAAACTAAATTTCGTCTACTTTATGTTTTATATGTTTATGTGTGTGTGATTAACATGTAGAGAGTAGTTCTAATCAAATGAAAAGCACACAACAGATGGACTGAGTGTATTTTGATATTCCCATCTTTCTTCATGCATTGCTTCTTCCTTTTATGCACAGGCAAATGTTTTAAGAGGCATGATCTTTCCTGGTGCAGCTTCAAAATCTACATATATTTGATCCAAATTACCACATCTTAAAAAAATCTCCAGCATGAACTACTAAGACACAGATGGACGCAAAAGAGTAGAGCATCATATGCTAGACTGTGTCCTTTGGAGATTTCTCATTTGCTTGGAGTCCCGTTTGTATGACTGAGTTTGGACCATGGCAAGTGGTCACTATGTATTTCTTATTTTTAAAGACATCTAGGGGGAATATTTATATGTGAAAGAAAAATTCAGTATCTTTTTTTAAAATCAATTTTTACATAACATTACTTTTATTCTCAATCCTGGTGCTGAGAGGAAAAAAAGTGTAATCACTGACACCAAAGACACTTTATATTGAGCTGAGAGATGTAGAAGCTCTGAGCTCATTAGGATTTTAAGAAGTCATGGAAAACTTTATGCTGTATGTATGCATATATGTGTATAAACAGGAATTGATCTAGAAAAGAAAGAGCTATGTAAAAATTCATACAAATGGTCTCTGTAGATTTCTGGCAGACTGTCTTTATTTTATTCTAACTTAAGACTGAATTTAAAAGCACAGCAAAACTAAGAAAAAGGATATACCATTCTAGTGACAGGGCATATCATAAAGGCCAGTAAAGACCTCAACGTTGCTAAAATCAACAAAACATTGTAGCCTTCACCTTCCTTGATATCTTGGCAGCATTAAGAACAGACGACTTATTCTTTTCATGAAGTTGTCCTACCCTGGCTTCTATGACAAAAATTTTCCAGGTTGTTCCTCATGCTCTCTGGATGCTACCTTTCTCCTCTTTTGTTTTCTTTTACACAATCATTAAATATTGTGGTTCTGGGTAGTCAAAAGAAGGGATACAGAGGCCAAAAACTGTGAGTTCCTCAAAGCAATATGCTAAACTTTGTCCAGTTGTCACTGTAGTCTCTTTAGATCATCTGAAACATATTCATTGTATTAGTCACTACCGAGCCACACATGAATCCCAGTTTCAAACTCTAACCCAGCATTTTCCTCTGAATTCCAGATGTGTATCACAACCGTTTCATCCACATTACCTCTTGGTTGTCACAAGGTTATCTCAAACCCATCATGTACAGAATTAAACTTGTGATCTTTTCTCTATAAACCTGTTCCTTGTTTGCAGTATCCTGGTGAAACCTTTAGAGTTTCATAGGTATGAGGCTGTGCGTGGTCTGATCTCCGTCTGCTTCCCGAGTGTTATCTTGCATAGGACTGCTCTTATCTCCCTCCCCTGTGGTCACAACAGTCTTCTACCCACTCTCATAGCTCCCTGCCTTAACAGAGCTTTTACACTCCGTTATTTTCCATCCCTCTTTATCCAATTGAGTCTCTCCCTTCAAGTCTCAGTTCAAGTAACTTTTCAAGAATCATCCCTAGTTTTTAGGTAAAGTCCCAAATTAGAAGAACCTATTGCTCTCTGTATCTTTTTAAAAGATTTTATTTAAAAGATTTTTTAAAAGATTTTATTTATTTATTCATGAGAGACACACAGAGAGAGGCAGAGACATAGGCAGAGAGAGAGGCAGAGAGAGAGGCAGGCTCCATGCAGGGAGCCCGATGTGGGACTCGATCCCGGGTCTCCAGGACCATGCACTGGGTCAAAGGTGGGCACTAAACCGCTGAGCCATCCAGGGAACCCTCTCTCTGTATCTATCTTGACAGCACTTCATACTCTTGAAATGCAAAATCTGTAATTATTTGATCAGTGCTTCTCTCCCAAACTAGACTTACATGTTTAAGCTCACTGTTATATTCCGGTGCCTAGCCCTGGTCGCAGCAAATAATTAGTAAATAAAAAATCTTACTAGTAATGATGATAAAATATATTATTGAAGTATAGTATATGGAAAGAAGTATAGTATATGGAAGGAAGCATGGTATAACGGTGCATGCACTGGGTTCTGATGTAAAACTTGGCCCTGTAACTGAATAGTTATTAACTCATGTGACCCTGCTAAGTTACTTAGCCTCCCTGAACCTCAATTTGCTCATGTATGAAAGCCAAGAAAAACAGGTGCCTTGTAAAATAACTGTGAACTCAAGCACCATTATTACTAAAGGCCTGGAAAGGCACTCTCTTGAGGCATGTAGGGTTCTGGTCAACATTAAAATGTGGGGAATTCATCTGGCTCTCTGTGTAGCCCATTTCTTTTCTTCTCTGGCTCCCAGGTTCTCCTATATCTCTATTGACAGCCCCTCCCAACTCACTGCTAAAGCCCACTACAGTTGGTTCTTCTATTTGGCCTACTTTCTTCCTGGCCACTGTACCTCCCTGACCTGTTCCTTAGCCTGCTGTCTCTGAATGAAGGGAGAAAATCCTCTGAAGCTTTCTAAGGATTTTTGTTACTTGCTGAAAAGTTTAAATGGAGAGTATGTCGTGAGACTAGAGACCTCAGGAAAAGCTCACTGGCTGCCGGCCAAGAAGCCTCAGAAAGGCAGGGTGCCTTGGTAAACTGGCTGTGAGTCAGGGCTGGCCTGGCCTATGGTCCTGCCAACTCAGTATTCAAACACTAATCTCTCAGAAGCTGAGTCACACTAAGTAGTTTACCGTGATGGCTGTCTAAAGCCCAACGCCAATTGGTTTTTATTAGAACATGATCAGCAGCTGGGACAGGAGCCTGAAAGCATGTGGTCATGTTAGTTATGAAGATTCACACACTTCTGCCCTCTAGAAAAATCTGCATGGAGCAAAAGCATATTCAGAACATGTATTGGGAGTAGAAATTTTACTTTGCTCTGAACAGATTATTTTTAAGGTTTTATTTATTTATTCATGAGAGACAGAGAGAGGCAGAGACACAGGCAGAGGGAGAAGCAGGCTCCATGCAGGGAGCCCGATGGGGGACTCGATCTGAGGACCCCAGGATCATACCCTGAGCCAAAGGTAGAACCTCAACCACTGAGCCACCCACGTGCCCTGAACAAACAGATCTTAAAAAGTATTGCTCAGGAGCTGACTGCGGCTATCTTCCTCAGGATATGAGACCCAATACTCAATGCCATCAGCCATCTCCACACCCCTTGTTTGAGACTCTTTTATAAAAAGGGGGCACACTTCTGAGAGTTCAGTCTTGTCTTAGAAGCCTTTGTTTTATTTTGTTTTATTTTTTTTAATGTGTCAGTGTGTATTTCTCGCTAATTCCCTCTTATCTTTTCACTTTAAGTCACAACAGACAATCTTATTTACCTTGTTTTCAAGTTCTTTGGTGTATTTTCCATGGTATTCCCCACACTAGCAATGATAGGGAAGCAGATTGATCAAAGAAAGGAACATGGAAAGGTAAAATGTCAAATAATTATAAAAAGGACTTAGAAGACAGCTTTGGTTTGTATATACATGTAAATGAGTCCAGATCTCTGTTCCACATATGTTACAAACCATCCATTTCTCCAGGATTTCCATTCATTATTTGTTAGGGAAGAATCAGATTTTAACTCCAGTCTCCAGAGGGGCAATCACTACTAACTGGTAAAGATTTAACTTTTATACAAATGATCAAAAAAGTTCAGTTAAATCTCTGAAGACTCTTAATATGTCATCTTTTTTGTATGTTTCATTCTAATAAAATAAAAGGATTTGGAGTTGACCCATGAAACAAGAGTTCAGAATCCTAGTGTTCTCCAATCAAAGGGTACATTTTGACAGAGTGGATACTAAAGTGGCACCACTCATTGTTCCCACATAAACTGATACTACATTTTCCTCATACTTATTGGAAAAAGAAAAAAATAGGTGTCATCATGTTCCTTTAAATTATTTAGAAGACTGGGGTGCCTGGGTGGCTCAGGCAGGTAAGCGGCTGCCTTTGGCTCAGGTCATGGCCCTGGGGTCCTGGGATGGAGCCTCGCTCAGGGCTCCCTGCTCAATGGGCTGTTTCTCCCTCTCCTGCCACTCCCCCTGCTTGTATGCACGCGTGCTCTCTCAAAAAAATAAAATATTTGTTAAAAATAAAATAAAATATTTAGAAGACATGCTCTGTGCAGACTACTGTGCATTTAAAACATGGTTGACATGTTACAGAAACCCATGGAAACTGTAAAATATAGCATTGCAAAAACACTAATCTATTTAGAGTGCTAATAAGCCAGGCTCTCGGTGTCAGCACTAACTTTTACTAAGGCGCAAAGTGGTGAAAAGTCTAGACTTCACCAATGATTAGCATAAAAGCTATTTCCTGTTGATGTGCACATACTATGTGCCAAATACTATGCCTGGCATTTTAACTATGGCATGTCACTTCCATGTCACAACAATCCTGTTGTTAGGGAATGGATGCCTGCTTCCTCTCCCAAATTCCTATGTTGAAAACTAACCTCCAATATGATAGCATTAGGAGAAGGAGCCTTTCTTTGTGAGCTAATTAGGCCTTGAGTGGAGAGCGCTGATGCCTGGGCTTCTGGGCTTCGTGTTGTTAGAAAAGAGACCTCGGAGAGCTCCCTCACTCCTGCCAAGCGAGGGTAGAGTGAGGAGATGGTCACCTAGGAACCAGGAAGCAGGCTCTCGGTAGACATGTAAAGTGATAGACTACTTTGATCTTAGATCTCCTGGCCTGCAGAACCATGAGAAAGAAATATTTGCTGTTTAAGCAGCCCAGTCTATGGTATTTTTGTTACAGTGGCCTGAACAGATCAAGACACCTATAATGTAGGTATTATAGATAAATTTAGGCTTCTAGAGGTTGAATAATTTGCCTTAAGTAACAAGCTGGTAGATAATTATTCTGTATTTGAACCTGGCTGCCTCTAAATACTTTTAACCACTCCCCTTCTGTTTAACACCATCCAAACGCCCCTGGACACTATCTCAGTGCATTTAAGGTCTCTTTAGCTGACAGATACCTTGGTCACTAAGTTAATAACACACAATATTTGAATATGACTGTATCTATTGGTCTACCTGAAATTTTCTTCTTTACTCTTTACTAACCTTAAATTTTTACTCTTAAAAAAAGAAGCTACTATACATACCACTTAATGGAACTCAACAATAAGTCCTAGATACTATCAACCTGCAAATTTCAAGTTTCATAAATATGAGTGTTTGCTTATTGGTTTAAAAATATATCCTTCTGTGGACTCATTTTAATATGGATATAGTCACAAATGTGAACACAAATAGAACTCATCAGAGACAGCAATATTAACTAACAGTCTAATAGTTCCTGATTCATAAATCCAACAAAGGCAAAGTATCTTTCCAAAATCACCAATGGTTTTGCTTTCTTCTTTCCTTTATGTTGGGAAGGTGGACAGGTGACAGCCAAGGCCAAGGAGAGAAATCCATCAAGGTGGAGAGTAGTTCAGTGTGGATGGGAGATTGGTTAGACTCAGGTGGGTTGAGCAAATAAGAAAATATATTGAAAATCATGGGAGCCAGGTTTCTCAATCGACAAGAGGAAATACAAGTATGGAAAGGGAATATATACATTGTCCACAATTTATGAAAGGGTTACATTCCGATAAGTTGAAAATATGAAAATACCGTAAATTGAAAATGAATTTAATACACTTAACAGACCAAACACCAAAGCTTAGCCTTGTCTACCTTAAATGTGCTCAGAACACTTACATTAACTTCAGTTGGGCAAAACCATCTCACACAAGGCCTATTTTACAATAAAGTGTTGATTACCTCATGTAATCTATTGAATACTGTACTGAAAGTGACCAACAGAATGGTTGTATGGAGGCTGAATAATTGTAAATGCATCAGTTTTGGACTCTTATGATTGCCGGCTGACTGAGCTGGCTCCTCCTGCTGCCCTGCATCACCCGAGAGGGGATCCTACTGTGTATCAGTCACCTGGGCCAAAAATATTTTCAACGTATGATTTCTACTGAGTGCATATTTGCTTTGACACCATTATAAATTGAGGATTGTCTCTCTGTGTGTGTGTATATATCATAGATAGCTCACAGATACTGAGGAAAAGAATGATATAGGAAGTGTGTGTACCTACATGGATTTACCACTTAGGAAATATGGGAGCAGTGAGATCTTGGTTTCTAAATGCCACTCTCCACTAAAAGAAATCAGGGTTCCTTAGTAAAAGCTACAGCCAAGGTAGGGAGAGTACAAGATGAGCCTGGAACACGTTGAGCCAAAAAGAAAAGAAGTTCTCAAGTAATAATGGGGCAGAAGCCAGCGTAAAGGGGATCCCCATAGTGAGATCTGAGAAAATATAAGCATAAATATAATCCACTGAATACAACAGGAATCCATTAGTCCATACAATCTGAAGACAGAGGGAGAGAGGAAGGGAGAAGGGTATCTCTTAACAAAGAAAGCCAAGGCATAAGTGCACAAGGAATGTGCAGGATTAGAAATCATTTGACCTCCATTAAAGTAAAATATTAATTTATGCAAGAAATCTCAATGGATGCTAAAACTTATGGGTAAAAATAGATCAAGGAGTCGACTCTTTATAGAGTCTCAAAATATCTTCCCATGAAAATACTTATTAAATACAAATGGGGCATAGTAATTTGGGAATGAAAAATCGTGGCAGACATTATCTGAATCAAGGGATCAAATTTACCACCACCAAAATGGGAAGGAGCAATATTGTTGCTACCCGATAGGATGCCGTGGAAAGAACATGGCATCATTTCTGTGACGTTCTAGACAAAAAATACAGAATATGCACCTAAACATGAGGAAATATCAGACATTCTCACCCAAATTAAGAAACATTGGACAAAGGTCTGTCTTCAACACATCAGTGTCATGAAGGTCAAGGAAAGACTGAAGAACTGAGGGATATGACATGACAACTGGATTCAATAGTCATCCTCAACCAATCAAAGGGATACCTCTCTGGTACAATCAGTGAAACCTGAATAAAGTCTCCGGGTGCTCTGAGTGAGTATATATGAGAGTGCTTTGTACTATTCTTGCAAATTTTCTGTAAGCTTAAATTTTTTCCATGAGCAAATAAAATATAGAAGGAAGAAACAGCAGTGGTTTGATTGGGCAATCTGGCAGTAAAGCCTGGAAGCCAACTACAGAAGGTATTTGATAAAGCTTCTCTGCTGAGAGAATGCCAGCTCTTAGCACTATCCCACACAACAGGCCCTCTTCTAGTGGTGTCTGGATCCCATCTTCAAAATACTGCTGTGTGAGGGAGTTTCAACTGCTACCCAATGCAGAGATCTGTATCAGACCTAGCAAAAGACAAGCTCGCCCAGGCAAGCATTCACTACGCTGTACTTTGTACTGATGACCGATTATGTCCAGCTCACATAAAACCAAAATTGCGGCATAATCTGCAACGGTAGCTGCAGGGCTCAGAGAAGCTTTGACTTGAATGATGGTTATCTGCTCTACATTTCAATCTTGGTAGATTCACAGCTCCTCCTACTCAATTTACTGGTTCAACAAATTAGCCAAACTTAAAACCCTGTGACTAAGCATTTTCAAAATTAATGTTTTGCATTCTTTACCTTCCACAATGTAGTATATGCAACTGTCCATTTTCCCTGTCACTTTCTGGGTAAATCTGAAATCTTGCAAAAACTGGTTACAACAAAATTTTCTCCTGAGAAACCATGATGCTGTTGTATAAGATATATGAAAGAAAGAAAGCCTCTAAATTCAGCCTCTAAATTGACCTAATTTTACAAATCAAGTGTGCAAAGAGGGTCTCCTTTTATATTTAATTCATAGGTTTTCTTCTCTGTATAACAATCTCTTGCCTTATCTAAGGGTTGGGTTCTGTGTGTGTGTGTGTGTGTGTGTGTGTGTGTGTGTGTTACCCACACTCCCGATTCTGCTCCCTTTGCTTTTAGATGTTTGCTTCATGTCCAATGCACCGTTTTCCCGGCATTTACTACAAGTGGTCAGAAAATAAGAAAAGAACATGGACCTCAAAATAACAACTTATGTATCTGGTTAACAGCTGTTTTGAAATTTATTGGGATTTAGAAAAAATGCACAGGTCTTTCTTTTCTCCTTAATTGGGTCTTTACCTCACTATGGGATTTCATATATGTTTGCATTCATGAGGAATATAGCTCTAAAGTGACGAATACAAAAGCAATGTAAGAAAACTAACACGTGGGAAGAGGAGAGCTAAGGTAACATTTTTTGAATTCCAGGAAAAGAAAACAAATTTGAAGAAGACAGCATAAAGGGCAGATGTTGATGCTAGAACATATAGAACAGGAACAAATAGAGCTTCCTTTCTTAACTCTGCTCCTCCCCTTTCTCCTTCCTTTCTTCCTGTAATTGGGACCCCTTTGTTAAGCTATGGCTGCAAGTAAGGAAGTTTCTCCCTCATCTAGCCATCGGACATGGTCTGACCTATGCAGTCCTGTTCCACTACCATTCTTCACACACATGCTCATGTGCACACACACACACACACATGCTTGCACACGCGTGAGTCCAAGTGCCTGAGACTCAAGAATTTCTATGACAATTAGGCTCCAATCAACCTTCATTTTCCAGAATATCTGTTCTACTCGCTGACTACCCTACACATCTGGTGTTTATCCTGTTTATAGGGTTTGTTGAGTCTTACAATTCCTTTCCTGTCCTCATTCCTGCATGCCTAAGTCGCACTTATCTTTCAGAACCCAGCTCAAGTGTCACTATCTCTGATTCCGATAGCTAGGGGCAATTTTCCTTATTTTGAAGTCGCAGTGTATCAAATCCAGTTCACTGCTAGAGAGCTTTACCCTTCCTGCTTCATTTTGTAGCCATCTTTGAGTCACCCTCTTGCCTACTATGTACACTGTGGACGATGGAAGGAAAATGACATATGGGACATGTGCTGTTTCACTCTGCCCTTGATGCCTTACCCATTGTAGATGCTTAGTAGGTAGTCATTTAGAAAAGGAAAAAAATAAGTGAATAAATGTCCTGAAGAGAAGCTACTTCATTCTTTAAATATTTTAAAGCTGTTTATATTTCAATTAAGCCACCTCATTTCTAGGAAGTAAGAGATTTGAGAATTTTCCCTATTCCATTGTACGTTTTTGCTAATTTTTCTATTGTATAGCAGGTGAGTCTAATCCAGGGGGAGGTGTTCCATTCAACAATTTTATTTGGTGTCTATTGTGGGCAGGTTCTGTTCTGGACATTATGCTACTCAATAAGAAACACAAGACTTGCTCTCAATGAGCTTACATTATAGCTGGAAATGGCTGAAATCACACTTATTAGTTTTCAAAATAATAGCAGATAATGATAAACTCTATGAATAAAATACAAGAGGATGATGTCATATAATTCTAGCAAGATTCCCACGAAATGTTTCTTTGGACTAGATGGTTGGAGAGGCCTTCTGTGAAGAGGCAGTATGTAAGCAGAGATCTGATGCAAAGACGTACCCTGTTTTCTCTACAAGAGAGTCATTATAGGTAGAGAGATCACTAAGCAAGGTAGGTTACTTTGTTGAGACACAACAAAGGCAGGGGTTCAGTGCACCACAGAGAGAGTGGTATGAGGGTGGTTTGAGGGCCAGATTACGTAGGCAAGGTGTTTGGGTTTCATTTTTTAAGTGTAATGTAAATCTGATAGATTTTCTCATGATTTGGAATGACATATATAATTTATGCTTTTAGAGGGTTAGAGTCCTTGCTGTGTGAAGGATACTATTGGAAAGGGCCAAAAGTGGAAGCTGGAAGACTCACTGGAAACTGGGTAAGGTTGGTGGTGACATGGCTTGGACTAGGACAGGTAGGGTGAAAATGGAGAGAAATGCCTGATTGAGGGTATGTTTTGGGGAGACAGCCAATAGGACTGGCTGAAAATACAATGTGTAGGGACAGGGTGATTGAAAATGAAGAACAAAATATGGCTTCTTTCCAAATTTTCTTCCTTAGTCTCCCACACAAAGAATCATGCATCCCAACATCTAGTCTCTGTAGTATTAGTTACTAGCACTTGCCCAGGACTTTATAATCTGCCAACTACATGTTCAATAAGGCTTGGATCGTAAAATTATAGAATGTCAAATTTGGATGACGCCACAACATTCTCCCTTCCACCTGACAAATTCTGTCTCATGCTTTAAATCTCATCTCTTGCTTACCTCCTGGAAGCATCCACTGACTCCATCCTCATGTAAGACTTAGGGAAACCTTCTACATTATTTCTTGCATATACTTTTATAATAGCAATTATTTTTTTATCTTTATTATGTTTTATCATTATCTCCTATAGGCTCAGCTCCCTGAAGGCAGAGGATTTTTAGAAAAAATCTTTGTAACTCTTATTACATAGTATTTGCAGAATGAGTGATGAGTACATAAATGAATAAGTATTTCATGCTTTCCTTTACCTAAACTATGGCAAGTTGTTATCCTATAATTTCTTAATTATCTGTGGTAGTCATGTTAGTACTTAACAAAAGTGGCCTACTACATTCAAATAGGTTTAAATATTGGGAACTTTTGACATTAAATTTAAAAATTCTTTCTTAAAATTTTCACCTTTGATTTCAGTTATCTCCACTCATTAAGTCGATAAAGATATACTAAGTTCAAGACTACTTTTATCACATTGTAGTGATAAATGAGTTATAAAAACTTAATATAGAACATCTTTGCATTGTATAGGAAGTAGGACTAATATGAAATCCATCAACTTCCAGAGCTCAACATTATATTTATAGAATTCTGACATTCAATTTGTAAGAAAGAGTACTATGAAGCATATATTAGAGTCCCAGAAGGAATAATTAATAACCCAGCCTGACCTAGACATAGGCTGAGGAAAAGGGGAAAATATCAGCCATCAATCCTCCCATTTTATAGAAGTTATTTAATTATCTTTAAATATCAAAAATATGCATGTTTATACATATACACACATGTATATGTATTTTAAATTTATACTCCTTAAAAGCAATTAAGCATTTCCCATCATAAATGAATTCTGATTGAGAATTTTCAATCTACCATTCACATTTTTCCAGTCAGAATCTTTCTAGTAACAATATTTCTAATTGCTATACGTGCAGAAAGAAATGTTGAGCAAAGAAAGTCATGCGAAGGGTCCAGGCATAATTCGGTTCAAAGGCAAACCCCTGTTAGCCCTGTGACTTTCAGAGATGATTACTGTTCTGACTTGAAATCTCTGATTCTTCATCTCTGTAAAATGGAGATAACATTCTTTTCTCATGAGTTTATGATACAGTGGAAATGAGAAAATGAATACGAATCTTGTGACATACAGACTTGCATGGGGTACTCAACAACATTACAAAGTAGCTAATTATTACTATTATCTTATTGAATAATTAGCAACTCCCGGAAAGTCTGTCAGGCGTCTTGCAGGACAGGGTTGGAGCAGGCAAAGTCAAAAATACATCAGGGGTCATATAATCCAAACAATATGACTCTGGAATATAAATATCTTTCACTGATGGTTAAAAAGCTTAAATACTGACTACCCTACCTTGAGGAGATTCACATGATCATTTATAAAATTATTCTGATTTTATAAAAGACTCCCAGCAACTATCGTCTCATCTATAGACTAAAATGTGAAATTTTATTACTGGATGGTTTTATTTCCAACCACCTTGTGTTATTCATAAGAGTACAACTCATTGCTGACATCTGAATCTGGCTCTGTGCTAAAGTCCCTACATGGAGTTGCCTCATTTAATCTTTGAAACACCTAAATAAAGTAGATACTCTTACCCACCACACTTTACAGGATTATAAACTGGAACTTGGAGGAGACTGTTCACTATGTGGCAGGTACTGTCACAAGCCCTGTGTAAATATTAACTCACTTAATCTTCGAAAGAGCCTTATGAGACTACTTCTATTATCACTCCCATTTTACAGATTAGGAAATTAAGGCGCAGTCTTTAAATAGTTTACCCAAAGTCACATGGCTAATAAATGACATTATCAGGATTCTCACCCAGGCAAATCAGCTCTCAGGGTCATCTTCTCAGCAACACAAGATATTATTTCTGAACATTAGTAGAACCAGCGGACCTCACAGTCCACACTCTTGGACTTGCTTGGCTATATTACCTCAGTTTCATAATCTTCACTTTAAAAAGGGCAAACAGAAACTCAGAGGTTGGACATTTGGCAAGGTCATACAGCCGGTCCATACTTGAACCTATGAACCTATGAGCCGTGCTCCTTCCTCTTTTTAACAGGGAGTGTTTTATCTTTCAAATGGAAACCACTGAAGTTGTACCCACTGGATACTTTAGGACCAACAAACAAGCCTGTTGCTATTTCCGGGAAGATGCTTGCTAACCTGGCAGGTATAGTCTTTCTGCTTAGATTTGGACTTTTCTGTGAAATTCATTTGTGATGATAAGAAATGACTGATGCCTCTACAGAATAGATTTGAGATGCACGAGTAGGCTGAGCAGGACATATTTAAAACTTTATGATTTTTCTCTCCCATATTTGAAATGTGGATTATGATTCTGACATCTTAAATTCTCATTTGTCACATAGGGACTCTGGAGTTAGAAAGAGCTGACTCCCATCTGATCCAAAGAAAAAGGTTTTAAATGAATTGCTGCTGCTAAAGGCAGAAAAGCAGACTTTAAAAAGAGCTGAGATGCAATAATTAGAAACTTGCTTTGCCGAGGATATAAAGCACCAGAAAAGCACTTGCATTTTTCACTGAAGGATAACAAATCATTATATTTATTTTCTTTCCTTAAAAAAACCCACACATTTAATAAATTTAATATGCTTTTAAGCTATTATATAATATTGACACTTACTTAATTATAGCAGGTCCTATTTTCTATTCAGAAAAATTTCTCACCTGCTATTGAACTGCCAACCTGCCAAAAGGGCAGACATTATTCCTCCCTAAGCATCTCTCACCAGAAAGACAGTGAATAAAAATGGAGACAAAGCAGCAACTGATGTATTTCTAATTGATTAAAACAAACCAGACAATAGGCACAGTGTGCTATTTTTGTAACTGTATAGTAGAAGAAATATTTTAAAATATGGCATTTATTGGTATACTTTAACCCTTACAAAATAAACAAGTATAATGCACAAACTAATAAATGAAGTACAAATATAATAATTATGTAGATGATTATTTTTGCCTGGAAACCTATGTTTATAGATTTTATTCTGGGAATGAAATGCCTTATAAACAACATTTAACAAACACAATGTGCCAGAACATATAGTAAACATACGCACTGCCCTGTTATTCTTGTCACCCTGTTAAATAGATACTATTCTGCCTATCGGGCAGGTGAAGACAATGAGGCTAAGAGACGTTAAGTAACTTGTTCAAAGTCACACAGCTGGTAAGTGCCAGACCAGGGCATTGAAGACCATGCGTCGGATTCTGGAGTCCGCCCCTTTAACCATCATGACACACTTTCTCCCAAGGGTGAAAACAAAAATATCTGTAAACTCTATAAAACTGATACTTATTTTAAAGGACTACTAATAAAAACAGTAGTAGGAGGAGTAATAGTAATAGACATAGGAGAGAGTCACGGCATCTGGGTTTTACTTCACCTTTGAGAACAAGTTAACTTCTGAAGGCCTCAAGTTTTTGTTTTTTTTTAAGATTTTATTTCTTTATTCCTAAGAGACACAGAGAAAGAGAGAAAGAGAGAGAGAGGGAGAGGGAGAGGGAGAGGGAGAGAGAGAGAGAGAGAGAGAGACGCAGGCTCCCCATAGGGAGCCCGATGCGAGACTCGATCCCAGGACCCCAGGGGTCACGCCCTGAGCCGATGCAGATGCCCAACCACTGAGCCACCCAGGCGTCCCTGGAGGCCTCATGTTCTTAAAAAGAAGGGTCAAGAGGGCAGAAGAGGGGAAGAGGAGAAAGGACAAGGCCAGAGCACACTAAATAACGGTTTTCTTAAAAAGTGCAATTCTAGGCGTGCGTCTTGAGGATGCCAGTGTTGCAGTGTGCCTAGGAAAGCGCCGGTGTGGCCTGGCCCAGGACGGAGGGCCACCTACCTGTAGATGAACGGCGCCACGGTGGCCGTGTTGGGGTGGCTGTGCTGCTGCTGCTGCTGCTGCTGCTGCGGGAGCTGGACGGCGCCTCCACCCGCGGGGGGCCCCGCGCTGCCGTCCCTGCCCTCAGGGGGCGCCGGGCAGCCGGGGGCGCCGGCCTTCTCGGCCTTCTCGGCGGCGCTGGGCTTGGGGGAGCCCTGGGGAGGGCCCCCCTTGGTAGTCCTGAACTTCTCCGACTCCTTGCTCACTGCACTGCCGGGCGAAACGGTTGGCTTCGCGGTGGGCACCTTGGAGCCCGGTTTCGGAATGCCACTGGAGGAGGGGATTAAGCTCTCTTTCTTGGCCGCTGTCGTCTTGCTACCCTTTGGGATCAAGCTCGCAATTTTTGAGGTCTTCTTTGGAGCCGTCTCTGTCACCTGATCCTTCTCATCCTTGACTGGTTTTTCAGTGCAAACTTTGTTTTTGTCCCTGTTCTTCTCCTCTTTGTCCTTTGGCTGCAGCAAAGACTTTTTATTGCTGAGATTTTTGCTTCCAGCCTTCGGAGGGGCTAGCTTAGGTGACGCTTTGGGGCTGCTACTGGTTGAGCCACCACTATTCAGACCACTGTTAAAACCTTCCGTGTCACCAGACTCAGAAAAGGCATCGTCATCCTTCCCACCATCACTGGGGCCTGAACTGGAGGACTGGGGGGGGCGTAAAGCAGTCCGGGCGTTGACCAGCTTGAATTTTTCAAGCATGGATTTCTGTCCCGAGGAAATTGTTTTGACCCCCTCTGAGACCGGGGGCTTCAGTCTGTCGGCAGGGGGGGTCGGGGAGGTGGCCGGGCTGGGCTGCTTTACCGCCAGCATGGTGGAGGTGGCGCTGTGCTTGACATTCATGGACTTGCTGCGCCAGGGCTTGCAGGCGCTCGGAGAAGGGATGGCAGAGGCAGGGGGCTGCCCAGCAATGCCAGGGGGCTGCGGGTTCCCATTTACACCTGAAGATGGTTGAGGCCCTTTGGAGGAATCTGGACATGAAGAAAAAAATAAGAAAATGTTGATCACTTTCGATCATTTACATCATACCCCTGAATACTTCAACTACAGACACAGGAAAATATCTCTCCTGCAAGCTGAAAGCAGACATGCTATGAGGCATCAATCACTTTGTGATGTGGTTATTTTTATATCATATATCAAAAATTCAGGATCTGAGAGCCACTGATTTTGGAAAATAACTTTTTCTTTTTCCCTTCTAAAATTACTCTTACCCAAATGAACTCTGCTAGCCATTGCTATCTAAATACAAAACACTATCCTTCCCGTAAGCAATTCTTTATATTTTTTCCAATTATTGCTGTAGCTTGTAGCAGAAAATTGATTCGACATAGCCTTATAAAAATATGTTGTAGGGCAGCCCTGGTGGCTCAGTGGTTTAGCACCGCCTTCAGTCCAGGGCCTGATCCTGGAGACCCAGGGTCGAGTCCCACGTCAGGCTCCCTGCATGGAGCCTGCTTCTCCCTCTGCCTGTGTTTCTGCCTCTCTCTGTGTGTGTGTCTATCATGAATAAATAAATAAAATCTTAAAAAATAAAAAAAAATATGTTGTATAATAAATGTTGAGAAGGTATTTTAACTTACAGGGAGACTAGCTTATTGTTCTCTGATTAAATGTGCTTATGAGTCATGACTTAGCTTTTAGTTAATATTGTTTACTTTTATTCTTATAAAAAAGGCATTGAAATTCAGGCTTATATGGCTCAGATAATCTACTGACATGTAAATATACATATATATACACACACTGTGTATATATATATGCGTTATATATGTTATACATTTACACACAATATATACTTATATCTAGATATATTTATATATATATAACATGTATTACATATATATTACATAAATCCTTATAACTACCCTACAAGGTATATATTGATATTATCATCCCTATTTTACAAACTGAGGCAAAGAGAAACTGCATAACATGTTCAGGGTCACCCAGCCTGGATTTAAACACGATTCAGAGCTGGTGCTCTTAACCAACACACCTCTTACCTCCTGAAGTGATCTGAACAAACTTTAAGTCCTAATAAAAACTCAAGCTACTTTTTGGGGGCTATGGAAATAGGGCTTTGTCCCTTAAGGACTTTATAATGCACATGTTTACTTACTTTCAGCTCAGAAATCTCATTATGGTATGAACTGTTCTATGGACTGTTCTAACACTGATTAATACCTGATTACAAGTCTCATCTTCAAGTATGAAAAACTAAATCAAAAGGAGATTTTACAACATGGCAGAGAATAGAAAAAACTGAGCTTGGAATTTAAAGACCTCAATATAATTGTTAATTCACATTGGGGAGCAGGAGAATTTACTTTAGACTTCATCTACCATAAATGCTTCCTCTTTCATCTTTTTTTTTTTTTGAGACATGAGATGATCAATGATTAAATTAGATATTTACATAAAAGAAGCAGCATTTAGCACTGTTAACAAACTAGAAATTGACAAATAGATGCAGAGCTATTTTTGATGAAATGTCCAATTGGAATATTTTATAAATAATATCCTTCCATCCTTCCCATAATATTCAGGAATTGGAGCCCATTCAATTTCATTAAATCTTTACAACTATAAACTACAACGTTTTTAGTTGTAAATGTTTTCTTCAAAATGCATGAAAAATGATACATCATAAGCCAGTTAGTACCAAATGCTACTTGTAACCATTTTTTTAGAAAAGGAAACTAATACACAAAAAGAGAAAACAAAGAAATTAGAGACACGAAAAGAGGTTAGATTATTGGTTGGAAATTTGTGTGAATTAAACTTTTTAAAAATAAAGTGTGCCTAAAATGATACAACAGATTTGTGAAATTTATGTTAACAAAAATAGACAAAATTAATAATTTCATATCTATTTAATAATTTTTTCTACCAAATTTTTATTTACATTCCAGTTAGTTAACATACTGTCTTAGCTTCAGGTGTTGGATTTAGTGATTCATCACTTACATACAACACCCAGTGTTCATCACAAAAGTGCCCTCCTTAATATTTGTTTTAAAAACTGGTATACTAACATTAATTCTAATACTCTTTACTTTTCTGCAATACCATATTTCAACTGGCAAAAGTTTTGTTTTAATTTTTATTTATTTATGATAGTCACAGAGAGAGAGAGAGAGAGAGAGAGAGAGAGAGAGGCAGAGACATAGGCAAAGGGAGAAGCAGGCTCCATGCACCGGGAGCCCAACGTGGGATTCGATCCCAGGTCTCCAGGATCACGCCCTGGGCCAAAGGCAGGCGCTAAACCGCTGCGCCACCCAGGGATACCTCAACTGGCAAAAGTTAATGTAAGACTGTACATAGATAGTCTATGTTAAAATAGAGTAGTTTACTGAAAAGTCAAAATGCTTACATGGTATATTTAAATTGTACAGCCTATGATGATAAATTGATGTTTTTCAGTATTCATGTAAAGTCTGTAATTGTGTCCATTTCTAGAATATTTGTAGAAATCCATTAGGTTCATACATAAACACTAAGGTGTTCTGTAAAACAGTAGGAGTGTTGACTAATTCAAGACAAACAAATCCAACAAGCTTCAAAGTACCCAATGTCTCAAATATGTTCACTCTCTGTTAGTGAATTTCAAGCTTTTACTCCAATCTCTTTTAAGTACAGGTAATTTCAAATTTCTTCCACTTTCACATTAAGATCCCTTTCAGAGACCAATAACATTTCGTCATAATTTGAATCATTCTCAGTAGCAGAACGAGCACAATGACTACGTGCAGTTAGAAATGCCTACCAAGTATTTCTTCAGAACAATTCCCATTTATTGGTAAGGTCTCAACTTTGACCTTACTTCTTCTTTTTTTTTTTTTTTTTTTTTGACCTTACTTCTTCTGAAAGAAAACCCAAAAAACAAAAAACAGGCCAAAAACATTACCTCCACCCCCATTTCTGATCATCTGAGCATCAAGTCTGGATTTGGGGGCTCCTTGACATTTTTCCACAGCTTATTGTTTCCTCTGTTCTAACCATTAGAAGGCCAGTGTAATTGTCTGCATCTTCCACTACACTGGATGTTCCATTGAAGCAAAGACCATGCCTGTTGTTATGCAGAGAATGCCTAACATCCTAAGTGTTTAACTTAATAGAGGTTCTGAAACTTTAATGGGTACATGAGTGAGCTGGGGGTCCTGCCCCTACACACCGCATTGCGAGTCAGCAGGTCTGCTGCAGGGCCCTGGGATTTTCCATTTCTAAAAGCTTCAGATGATGACCGGCTGCTGGTTGCAAACCATGTTTCGAGTAACAAAGGTTGAACAGACTCAGAAATCATGGCAACATTATCGGCTCTAAAGAATGTTTCTTAGGACAGCACCCGCTTTGGTGGAATTTGTTAAATGTTCCATAGCTGTGCAGCATGAATATTCTTTGCCCTTTGAATCTCCAGAACCTCAGCCAGTTCTGTATTCACTGGAGACCTGACAATTTGTGGTGAGGGAAACTGAGGATGAAAGAAGCCCATCAGGTTTTCCTGATGACCACGTATTTAGTGTATATTTTCAACTCGATTAAGAAGTCAGGAGACTCTGGGGCACCTGGGTGGCTCAATGGTTGAGCTTCTGCCTTTGGCTCAGGTCGTGACCCTGGGGTCCCAGGATCGAGTCCCGCATCGGGCTCCCTGCATGGAGCCTGCTTCTCCTTCTGCCTGTGTTGCTGCCTCTCTCGTGTCTCGAATGAATGAATGAATGAATAAATAAATAAATAAATAAATAAATCTTTAAAAAAAAAAAAAGCAGTCAGGAGACTCCTATTCCTGCGTGACTGGAGCTTTGGTTGGAAGGAGAGAAAAAGGTAGAAGAGAATGTCAGGATGTTTCGTAAGTGTGCTGCCATTAGCTAGATACAGGGCTGCGGCGGTTCAAGTACAGAGGAGGAATTTCAACATCACTACATTCAAACATGAGACAGGAGGGACTCCGAATTACAACATCCACATCCAAACCATAGTCACCGTCACAGCAACAGCTGTAAAATCGTTCTCAGATGAGTACACACATAGAAGCCACTTCTTGAAGCTCAACGCTAAATCTGTCCCCAGCCTGTCTCTATACAGCAGCAGTGAGGTGTTTCAGGTCTTATTAAGAGGGCAAATCATAGTTGCTGTGCATCAGGAAAGCACTGGAATAATAAGAGTCTCCCTGGGCTCCTCGCAGTCAAGGTTGCCCAACAGCAGCAGCTGAAATGATAGTGTGGATAGCTCCTGCCAAGTGGGTGCTCCCACAGATTCTAGTCTCTCTGTGATTTCTGCGTTCAATATTAAGTAGGCTGGGCTCACAGATTATTTCTGAATGTTGATAACTCAGCTTCTGACTACAAATTAGTTGTTATCTGGGTATGAGGAAAGGACCAGATATCTAATGCACTTATTGATTGGTTGATTGATTGATTTTATTTACTTATTCATGAGAGACACGGAGAGAGAGGCAGAGACACAGGTGGAGGGAGAAGCAGGCTCCATGCAGGCTCCACGCAGGAACGAAGACTCGTTCCCAGGACCCCAGGATCACACCCTGAGCTGAAGGCAGACGCTCAACCACTGAGCCCCCGCCCCAGGTGCCCCTCTAATGCACATATTTAAAGGCATCGTTGCAAATGGATCTGGCTTGAATTTGCAGAGCCTGTCTTGGCCTACAGCCCTGCCTCCTTGTCTCTAACCTCTCAAGAGAAATTGCCTTCCACTCACTCTCCTTTCCTTCCTCCACATCCCCCTATCATCAACTCCACTACAATCAAATAATATTATTTATCAACAGCTCACTTTTTCCAAGTACTTTGATACACGGCATCACACTGAAAGCTCTTCATACATGGGATCCCACGTAAACCCCTAATAATCTGCAATATGCTTAAGATTTCTCTTGTTACAAATGGGAAAACTGAATCTTAAAAAGTGAAAGTAATTTGTTCTAATTCACAAAGATCGTATAACTGGGATGCTGGGGTGGCTCAGCGATGGGATCCCCTCCATGGAGCCTGCTTCTCCCTCTGCCTGTGTCTCTGCCTCTCTCTGTGTGTCTCTCATGAATAAATAAATAAATCTTTAAAAAAGCAAACATAGTAAAACTTAGAAAAGAGAACATCAAAATTGGAGCTTAGGTTTTTCTGACCCCGAATTTTGGAGGCTTTTCACTCTGTCTTTTTTCTATATCTTCACTGCACACCCAGAAATTCTGCTGGTGTGGCTCTGCAGAAAGCCATATGTCTATCACAAGACTGAAGCTAATTGGGTAGCTCCTTGAAGCAAGGTGTCCTTCTTCCTCGATGAGTGAATACAATGGGGAGAATATGATAAGACACCCTCCCTACTTAGTTCATTATATACAAACTCCTTGGGCAGCCTACCCGCACCATCGTTCTGAGCTGATGTAAGAATAGATTTTTTATTTTTTTATTTTTTATTTATTTTTTTTTTTAAGAATAGATTTTTTAAAAAAGATTTTATTTATTTATTCATGAGAGACTCAGAGAGAGAGGCAGAGACACAGGCAGAGGGAGAAGCAGGCTCCATGCAGGGAGCCTGACTTGGGACTTGATCCCAATCTCCAGGATCAGGCCCTGGGCTGAAGGCAGTGCCAAACCGCCAAGCCACCAGGGCTGCCCCTGATGTAAGAATAGATTTTAATTCATGCTTAGGAAACATGTAAATTGACAGAGTTAATTTTTAGTTTATCTCATCTTACCAAAAATAAATAAATAATGCTGATGACCTAGGAAAAAATGCCAATCTAGTTGTAAAATTAATACACATCAATAAATGTGGCATATGGAACAACAGGCATATGGAAAGTTTAGATAAGGACTTTTCTCTGTGGAGCTTCAGCCAGCTTTAGAGTTTAGCACCATGTTGCCAACAGCACTGTCAGCCTGAGAAAAGACACAGGGACCTTCCTCAACCCATTTACCTCTTCTTCTTTGCTCAATAGTATGATGCCTAGATGCAAGCAAATCAGCTTTCAACTTGCAAAGTAACAACAGAATGACAATATACAAAGGAACAAAAATGATGTCAACAGCACCATTCATTTAAAAATCTTCAATGTGTAGTGGACACTGCATTCTCCGGTATCTTTGATCTCTGCTAAATACAGGGCAACTTAAGTATCACAGGTCATTGTGAAAGGAAGGAAATTATCTATCATTGTGACCACGGCAAATAGTTACCTTCGACTCTCATTTCACAATAACATGCCAAAATACATTTGAACACTGTAAAAGGTAAAAAAAAAAAAAAAAAAAGGTAGCATTCAAATCCAAGAACGTCTTGTTACCAACTGGCCCCTTGTCCACACCTGACCACATGATGTTTACTCATGCAACGTCTCAATCATCGACTGTAGGATGACTTAACAGAAACACGGAATGCTTTTACAGGGCCCCCAGAGGTGCTGTTCCTTCTGCCCCTGCTAATGTTGTACCACTCGCGATGTTACAGTGCCACTTTGTGGAGTATTGTGCAATTCAGGGGAGCTTTGATTCACCAGCCCACTTTTGGAAACAGAGTGTAATTTAGGTACAGGCAGGTATATAAAACGTGTACACCTCAATATGTGAGCACTTATCCATAGGAAAACAATATAGTCTCAAGTCTATTTAATTGTATCACCTAATGTATGTGCCCAATTTTGTTACCTCATGAAAATCCCTAAGATTAGTCTGCAATTTTCATTTAACATTTTATTTTAGGCTTATATAAGTCTCAAGGAAATAAAGCAAAAAGTCATGGCAAAACACGTAATTAAATCACTACTGATGCAATATAATAAGTAAAACATATTTGTATTGCCTTGAAGAGAAAACAGTTGAGTTCTTGATGCTACAGTAATTTCAGAGCAATTAAAAAAAAAGCACTTAAGAACCAGATAGCTATGTTTTAGCAATCAAAATTCCGTAACTAATGGAGCATTCACATTAACTTTATAGTTTTAAGAAGTTCAACTGTAATGTTGCCAAATTCTCGATATCAATTCCAATAAATCTATGTTGAGTGGAAATGAAAGTGAACCCTTGCGCAGCACAGGATACCTCATTAGGATCCAGGAGAACAGAAAAGACATCTCTTTAGTAGATGTGAACGTACAAAGTAGGAATCCCTTGGGAGAAACAATAAAAATATGGCAAGATGCCCTCTGGCGCCGTGGCACGTTTCTTAGCAACGTGGAAAAACAACTGTCTGCTAACAAAACTCTGTCGAGCAACAAGTGTTTACAGATCTTAATTCAGAAACTGAATTCTGAATAAAGCTGGGGATATTTACATTCCTAATAATATTAAACTGTGTAGCTTTTTTCTTATTTAATACCCAGATTTATAAAACAAGAATGATTTCTTAAGATAATGTGCTTCAAGCATACAAAGTGTCTAAATGAACCAGGGCATCATCTTCACACGATCCTTGATTTCCAAGGAACGGGTATTTAATTTATCTTTAAAGACTACATCTGTGGGGGCACCTGGATGGCTCAGTCCGGTAAGCCTCTGCCTTCAGCTCAGGTCATGATCCAGGGGTCCTGGGATCGAGCCCCGTGTCTGGCTCCTGCCTCAGCAGGGAGTCTGCTTCTCCTTCTGCCTCTCTCCCATGTTCTCTCTCTCTCTCAAAATAAATAAATATAATTAAATATATATATATATATATATATATATATCATGTACGGGCAAATTGGTAACTGCTGGTGTCAGAACATATTATTCATCATCAGTATCTGAGTGGCAGGTCACCAAGAGAAAAAATTTCGACTCTCGGCAGGAATTCTTCCCTACAAACAGTGCTATCTTCATTTCACCATTCGTTCTGGAAAATCTGTTCCCACATTCCATTTTAGCAGAAGGGTGCCACGTCCTTGCCTCCAACTGTAACACTTCTTTTTGCCTTCTCTGCAAAGGGGCACCTATGGCGACTGACACTTTAATTCATCTGGTAAAATGGTGAAACGATCACCCTGTTTTGGGGATTGCATTATTTTTTTCAATTTTTTTTAAATAAATTTATTTTTTATTGGTGTTCAATTTACCAACATACAGAATAACACCCAGTGGGAATTGCATTATTATTAAAATGACATTCGATGTGTCTTTCGAAGTGGCAGCTTGTGACTCTCTTCTGATTTCCTTTCACCAGTGCCACAATTTGCAAAATAAGTCACGTACACACTGCCATCCTGGTGAAAAGCTACTGTGCTTTCAACAGTTTGTTTTTTAATAGGGAAATGAAATGGTTTTCATTGTGAATAAATCTTTATAGTCTATCACAAGTTCTAGAGCGTCTCCAAGTGGTTCATATAACCACTCATCACCCAAGACTTGTTAAAGAAAGTAGAAAGTGCATTTCTACTTAAAAGCATTCCAGGAACACTTTGTGTGGATAATTTGGTTAATCCTTCAAGTAATATACCTTAATTTGTTGAATTTAAAAGTTATACTTTCTAAAGGCTAAAAAAAGGAGTCGTAGTTAGAATACTCAAGTTAGTAGTTCCTGAACTCTGTCATTATAATACTGTAACCTTTGAAAACTCTTAGTTTTCACCTACTCGATCTTATCCAGGGTATGTACGCAGACCAGTCTGTGACAGAGATCAGCTTGTCAGCAGAAGGAAGCTTCTATTTTTACACTGATTTCGCTACCACTATAAATATCTATGTCAAAAAAATTTAAACATTCTTATAGAAAAAGGTACACCCTTTAATAGTCTAAAAAGTAAGTTATACATTGTTTCATATGTGATCTTTATCATCATTTGTTTGCTCTTAAAATCTAAGATAATATTATATATATATATATATATATTTAAAGATTCTATTCGTTTTAGAGAGAGTGCATGAGTGGCAGAGGGGGCCGAGGGAGAGGGAGAGAATCTCAAGCAGCCTTTGTGCTGAGTGCGGATCCCAGCGCAAGGCTTGATCTCGTTACCCTGAGATCCCGACCTGAGCTGAAATGAAGTTGGACACTTGACGGCCTGAGCCACCCGGGTGCCCCACGATGTTTTAGAAATATAAAGTAGCATGACCGAATGATTAATTTAGAAGCACTGGTATTGGGTGTATTGATAAAGTCGTAACTCCGCGTTAATAGAAAATGCATGTGACGATCATGAGACAATTTATGCTTCAGCTATTATTGGCAGCTTTCAGGTATCTAATGCCTATATTGGCATTACTGTAGCATCAAATTCAAATGTTTTTTAATTTTTAGTTATTTGGCAATTAACAGTAATGACTATGCTAGTATTTTGCTGAAGATGTGGACCTAAGGGAATCTGCTTTTCTGAGTCAAAAATCTTATAATGTATGTCATCTGTCTCCACCTTGTGGTTACTGTAAATATTGCTACTTCCTAATTTTGCACTGTGTCCTAGACACACACAGCGAGAGATGTTGAATGCCTATGGAAAAATACAAATGGCTCGTCTATCTTGAGATTTCCACGTTTTGACACCAGGAACACAGAAAACCATTTCACATGACAGAAAACTTCAGATACATTGTTATATCAAAGTGTTAGATCGCCTAAAGCACTTGTGAGTCTCTCTGCCAATGTTATTAATAATTTCTTGCAAAAATATTATGCAACTGTAGAATCATGTAGTTAAACTGGATATATGGGGGATCCCTGGGTGCCTCAGAGGTTTAGCGCCACCTTCGACTCAGGACATGATCCCGGGGTCCTGGGATCCAGTCCCGTATCGGGCTCCCTGCATGGAGCCTGCTTCTCCCTCTGCCCATGTCTCTGCCTCTCTCTGTGTCTCTCATGAATAAATAAATAAAATCTTAAAAAAAAAAAACCCTGGATATATGAAGTCCAGTCAGCACATTTCACTTCAGAGCACATATAGACTCCATGTGACATTTTCTAAGAAAGTCGCAAAACGAAGAAGAAAGTTTTCCTGAGAAATTGCTGTCTCCCCTTCCCTCAGGAAAAAGCATAAGTGTTCAGCAAAATTCCTTAGGTTCCTAAATCAGAAGTTTTAATCTATGTTTGAAAGACAAACTCCTAAACTTCCAATTATACATTATTTTATTCTTTTTCCATTCAGTTCAAGAATAGGGAATATACAGGGATTAAGACATGCCACTTTGCTCTCATGGATTTCTGATCTGTCCAATTTTGTTTTAATGCATGAGAACTATTCATAAAAGTGTCCGATTCATAGATTATCTGTCATTTCATGTCAAAGTTGGAGAAAGCCGTGTGATCACATTGTCTATACGAAACAATTTGAAATGATCTAATTTGAGCAAAAAGCTTCCTACCTGGCTGAACTTGCCAGCTGTCCCGCCAACTAGGCACGTTTGTTACTTTTGAACTTCATGTTGCATGAAGTGAATGGAAAGTGAAATACTGAAAAGGGAAGTTAAAAGTCTATGGATCTGAGGAAACTACCTCAAAAGCCAGCCAAAGGCCTTAGTCCCTCACACAGTCCCTCTGCCTACAACAATCTAGGTTCTTGATGTGCTTGTGGTTTCGATGGAAAATGCACTCTCTCCACTGACCATGCTCCACAGTGCAAGTATCAAGCAAGCACCTAGTTCAGTACACACTCTGCACAGCACAGAGAGCCGGGTATTATCTAGTTAATATATAATTTGCCTTTAATACAGATTTCCATGAAGTGTCCTTGCCTCCCAAGGATTTCATGATTTGGTATTTCTATTCTGCATTCTTTCAAGAAAAAGAGATAGGCAGGAATCATTTGTCTCTTTAGGGGAAAACTACGGTCACACTAGTTCTGTGTCCTGCTGCTATCAGAGATTAAATATCCCTCCTAATTATGTCTCAATTTTTTGAGGCCCAAAACACTACGGCATTTATGTTGACTGAAACTAAAGCGTCAATAAACTTAATATGGATTTATGATTTTACAATAATTGTTCATAAAACATGAGAAGACAAAAGAAAATGCTATTTATATGCAAACCAGGAGGAAATGTTTTTTGGAAAACAGATTTTGCACCTGGATATATAATTAGCCACTTTGAAATAAATGAGTTTACTTCCTTAAAATGTTCTTCAGGTAAGAAAAGCCCTGAAGAAAGCTGGAATTCAGGAAGGGGCGGTTAGAAAACCTGAAACCACACTGATCACGACTTCCATTCCAAAAGGCATTAACACCGCTCAAATATTGGACTTAGCATGTAATTTATACGATGAATACATTAGACTTGTGCCATAATGATGTAACAGGCAAACACTTACCTTTTTCATTGCCATTTGCATAATTTGGAGGCTTGTTTTTATCAATGCTGTTAAAGCTCTGACTTCTCCTATTTAAATTAGAGGCTCCTTGGACCTTGCTGCTGCTGCCTGCAGCTGGCACCCTAGAGGGACCTGGAAGCCTGAAATAGTATAAGAAAAATTACATCATTGTTGTACATTACAAGAAGATAGGGGATAGCAGGTTCTGATCAGGGAAGCTTTAATGGAAAAAGCACTAATACACGATATTCTAAAATCTATTTAGCAGAAAATGGTGGTTTCAGTGATAAAGAGCTATACACAGCATTAGGAACCTTCAGAAAAATCGTTTCACTTTTCAATAAACATGCCCTCAGACAATATTAATAATATAGAGCAATTAGAAATAAAGCAACCTTTAACTAAATAAGTCATACTTACCATACCCCTGATGAATAACACTTTGACTTGAAAGTACTATAACAATTACACGAAAAGCAAGAACAGAAATGTATGTTCTTGGGGTATTATCACCTATTTGCAGTTGTTGTTAAGCTGGTCTTTTGAATGTATGGGACATTTGTTTTTATCTTAGATAGCGGTTTCCTAAGTCAAATTGATGGTAAGAAGAATAAAGTTACTGGGAAGATTGCTAGTAGCAAATGCTTATTGCATATCCAAGCAGTAAACTCTTCTACTTCAAACAGGGTGCAGAGACTGCAGCCGTTAGCTTATATTTTACTGGTCTGCCTCAAAATTTTTTTTTCTTTAATCATTTTGCCAAAAATAAGCACCTAGACCTTAGCTGGCTATCTTATGAGTGTGTCCAGCTGATCACAGATGTGATATGATGAGAAAGGATACAGGTCTCAGAAGAAGAAAAATCTCTGTTAGCAGAATGACAATGTAAAATATACCTACAGGGACGGAGATTTCAGCTAGCCTTTGGGTATGATGGACAGGACATGAGGAAATACAGGCAGACTGGATTAAAATTAGGGGAAGTTTGACATGAGGCTGTGATTTGCAGTTATTTTATATGGACTAAAATTAAATACCACTGTGGACCATTTATGTAGTTTCCATCTTAAAATTTCAAGTATTGATTATTTCATGAATTATACCTAAAATATACAATCACTATATTTTATTCTACACTGTTAACATACTATATATGTAGAATAAACAATCCGAGTGAATTAAAAATGAGCAATTAAGAACTAACATTGGCATTCTAAGTCATATTTAACAACATGATACTAAAGGATGTTATCATCATTGCTAGCATTTGCTGCCACCATGTGAATGTCACTGTGTACTGCTCTGATAATTTCTATTTTAAAGGGAAAAAATCCAGAACTTGTAAATGAAGCACTGAAATTTTTACTGTTCTCTACACTAAATTTTTAAAATGAAAGTGTTTACATCTGTTAAATTGGTGCCCCATTTATCACAAGATCAGTTAACTATTTTAACTCACCTTCGTAACTGGTTATTTCCATAGGTTATTAGGAAATCAAACTCTTAAATACTATAGCTATTTTTTAAAATAGTAACAGGTTTGCAACAGGGAATGAACATCAGGAAAACACAAATACCAGCTTAAAAACAGAAGTGCTGCTTTCTTGGAATAGTTAATAGTTTCAAAATGTTGGAGTTTAAATACATATGGCTAATAAATAGTTCCTTCAGCTATTTTGCTAATTAGAAGTTGTGCCACGTACAAGATTGGAACATTTTCCAAATGATTCCAGCATTTGACTTTTGCTCAAGTGGGTCTACAGGGTCTGTAAGTATAGCCCAGTAAGCACAGACACCAGGAATTTTGAGTACCAATGACTGCACTCTGCAGAAAGAACTCTATTAATTAATTTGGCCAAATGCCCCAATCATAATAAATCTGAGAACTATTCCTGCAGACACAGCTACAGACTTAGAAAGTTCATTCCAAACTCACATGTATAAACAAATGTTGTCACACAACTTGCCCTGCTTGCAATGAAACTCGACCTGTTTCTAGAAAGCAATTAAAATGCATCTTAATCTTTACTGTGACCCATGAAACCAAGTGATCTTTAGTTCTTAGAAGAACAAATTAAAACAAATTAAAAAATTCATTTGCTCTTCTCATTACCCTAATTTGACAGGCAGCGAGAGCTCCAGATCATTCATCAAAGTAATAAAAAGAGAAATGAGAATGAAGCCAAAAAAAGACAGAAAGAGAGAGAGAGAGAGAGAGTGAGAGAGATGTTCTATTTAATCAAAGTACTTAAAATATACTTTATATGCATGAGTCTTAGAAGTGGTAATAAAAAATGCTTCCTGTACACAGCAGGTCATTGTTATTTGCACATCTGAATTTATATCATTTTTCCTACTTTTAATTAAATACCCTTTAAATTTTTCCCTCCAGAATCATTTTAATTACTATGGAAATGAACATAACATTGAAAACCAAGGCAAGAAGAAAAGCACATACCTCACACATCAAGGCATCATAAGCAGTCCTTTTGGTCAGACATTGCATGCATAATATGATACATTTTCAGAGCAGTGATTAGGAAGCCACCACAGAGATACTTCCCCCATGTGAGAGATGGCACATATAATCACATAATAATTAGGGGTGCAAGACACATTTGCTGTGGCTCCACTTGGCTGCACCATCATGCCTTCGGCAACCTTTTTTTTTTAAATCAAACACTTTCAATACTCATTTATAAATCAGTATTTCCAAACAGCACATTACACAGTCATTTGCTACAACAGACTGTCTTTAAAATATGTATGTCATAAAGAAGCAAAAATTTAAACTATTACAGATAAAGGAACAGACCAGGTTAACTTAGTGACCCGGTGCTAACTTCCCCACAAAAATCTGCCAATATTTCTCAATTCTGCTTCAAACTGTCAGTAATTCATGCATGCCCATCTCGAAAAAAAAATTACATTCTTGTTGTGTAACTTCCAGATTCTGTAACCTGGAAAGAATGGGGCCTTCAAGTAATGTTTTCCTTGACTTTCTCTACGCCTAAAAGCTAGACTTCAGCCCAGTCATAACAGTATATATAACAAACCTAAAACAGAAGAAGCCAAAACCCATTTAATGATCTCACACAGACATGCTCATCCCCGAGAATGCATATGGAAATCCACTTGGAAGAATTCAGTCTTCTAAACTTTTTATCCAGAAGTATGTAATTTATGAAAAAAATTTAGAATGATAGGACAAAATATCACTGGGCAGTTACTTTATTATCACTAACAAGCAATAAATTAGAGATATTAACTGACCGAGTAGGCTTTTTTTGACTGGTTGCAATTCCACTGTGATTAGACTGAGTTGCATATCTGGCTGCCAGACTGTATGAGGAGAAACAGAGAAATTGAATTAAAGAGATTCTTTGAACATGGAAAGAAAGCACAAAATTACAAGAAAACTATGAGTTAATGAAATGCAATTGGAACATGTATAAGCATGTATAAAGAATAAATTAATTAGAAAATTATGATAATGCAACATATAGACCATGACCTTTGATTAATGAACACACTATGAAACAATGCAGTGCACCCCTTGTAATAAAGTGTGTCATCATTGACTTTAAAATTATGGCTGTGTGATATTGGTCATATTATTTTTAGTAGTATTTCATGTCATAAAAAAAATTCAACCTTTGTAAATGACTAGGAAAACTTCCAGAAAACTAAAGTTTGACTTTACATAATACAAATATCTCTTTCTCAAAAAGGCTAAAAGGAACAGAAAGAGTATGAGGGTCACTATTTTCTGTAGTAAACTCTTCTAATTTGCTGCCTTAACCAAAATATTATTTCAAAAACCAAATGACTAAAATATCTGGTTTCTGACAAATGTACCGTTTGATCTTGAGTCCTAGATAGAATGGTTTAAAGAAGCGAACAATACATGACGTTTTTCTAAAGAAAAGATCTATGTACAAGCTAAAAGGAATAAATTGGAGTGAGATTTTTCAAACAAAAACCTGAACAGCTATTAATGATAACTTCTGGGCATTCTTGAATTATTGTTCTTAATAACTTTTAAATAAAAATCTTTGATCAAAGACACAAAAGAAAGCATTATTTAAACTGAGTTCTAAGGAGCCGTGAATATTCTATAGACAAAAATGAAATTTGCACTTCCAGTGAAACTAAGCTCTGAATTACCTGAATGTTCTGAAATTAGTGTTTTGAAGAATATGGTGAGACCCAATTAGACCTGAAACATGTTCACATATCCTGTGATGGTCATGGATTGATGCCCAAGTAGAGAATCACTTTTCAGGTGAATTGTGAGGACTCTGAATGAACCCACTTGTTGCGAACACACAATTTCTGAGGTCTCCAGGGAAACAGGAACAACATGGGGGTGTCAGAATCAGGGTAAAGGGGTTAATCAGAGCCCTGCTATATTTGATCCAAGTGCTTTGCTGCCAAGTATGGGGCATTTTAGTCAAGGGAAGAATTTCTTAGGGTGCTGACATGCCTCCTAAGTTAACTTCTGCTCCACTAAGCCAGTCTGTGGTGGGAGCATGAAGACCCTTAAAAAATGCCTGGATAGAAAAGAACAACATCCTCATACTTAGAGAGCTTTTCTGAGCACTTTTTTTTTCACATCTGGTATGTGATATATCATTATTTGCATATAATAAACTCTGTCTCCTAACGACACTGGTCCGAGACCAATTGAATCAACTGCTTCAGTAACAATGATACCAGAGAACAATGTATAAATAAAACCAAAGTGTCTGAATGAAACGAGATATTACTTTAAAATCTAAATTTAAAATACAAGCACCCCAAGTGAAAAAATATTTTTGCATGTGTGAACCTCTCAGTCTACTTTGTCAACCCTGGAGAAAGAGACCTATGGCAAGGTTCACTACTATGTCTTATCCTGTACTCTCCAAATTGAACACAAATATTAGCTGGAGAAATGACAAGGACACAGTGTACTTTCCTTCAGGGACCTGAAGCTGCCTCATGGGGTTTTCTTTCATGATTTTAAAGAAGTAGAATAATTTCTAGGATAGAAATGAGGTGGGGGAAGAAAATCTAGAAAGGTCAACTGACTTGCTAAGAACGGTTTAGTTTTATGGCCCATGTGTATTTTCTAATTTATTATGAGAGAATAATATTGTACATGTTGCCTAGATTTTTGTATTAAGCCCTCATACTTTAGTCCTCTGAAACTTGGCTTCCATTCTGCTTCTCTTGCACTTGTGAAACTGTTATGTGAAGAACACAAGAGTTTTATTCAATTCTCACCACACTCTAACATCTTTGTATTTGACCCATACTGCTCCCTCTGCCTTTTTGGAATCTCTCTCTTTCATAGCCTGTAATACTAGTGAGCTCACTTGATTTGCCCACCGTCATTCTTATCCATTTTCTCTTTCCTTCCCCAGGTCCTTTTACTTTATCAAGCTCTTAAAGGCATGATTCTTCATACATCCTCTCTCTTTAAACACTTGTATGCATTCTTTCACTTAGCAGTTCATTTCTTACCTAAGACTTTAAATAAAAGCGACTATAAACTAGAATTTCTGTGTGCATTGCACTCCCAACCATCAATATCAACTGAGTAAAAGATGTCCATTTCCATGATCTTCAAAGTCACCCCATTAAACACCATTTTCCTTCTTTGATGCTCCAAGTCTTAATCAGATACTTCCTCTCATTTCTTTATTTCCATTCACAGGATCATCATTTTCTTTAGTTCAATGGGCTTTAAACCTCAGGAAGTTGATGCTTCTTTTTATCCTTTTAATTATTGCAGATATGCAATCAATAAGCTGTCACTCTCCAAATCCATTTGCATTTATGTTCTCTTCTGATTTCCTTGTTTATCACGCTAACTCAAGCCCCCAACACTTGTCGCAATGTCTCTGGCTCCTTTTCTTTTTTTTAATATTCTCCTTGACTCTGCCTCCACACTCAGTAGAAAACCACTATTTTCCCCATGGTGCTTGTAATACTGTATCTCAAGTTTCAGATTTACAAACAGTCTAGTGACAGAGTAGGTGACGCAGTACAGCTAATGCAATTTATTGGTAAAACAGACACAAGGGACATGTAGACACAGCTCTGAGGCAAGATGGGGTAGACAGAGTCAGACCACCAGTAAACTAGGAATTTTCAAAATATCTGGATTGAGGATTGTGTTTTTCTTTTTTTTTTCCTGGAAAGACTATCAAAAGAGACTCCTTCAAGCTAACGGGTGGTAAAAACATCAGAAACAGAACCAAAAAAGAAATAGACATTTTGAGACTCATTGTGGGTTTTACCAAAATAAGTATCTGCTCATCTATCTGATACAGTAAAATATTAAGGGAATGCTTTTTATTTCCTTAATGTGGAAGACAAGAGGAGGAGACTAGAGACAGTCAAGTGAATTTGAAAAAATGAAACTCATCTGGTGTTCAACACACAGAAAGATCCAAGCTACTAGATCCTTCTAATCTATCTCAGTGTGAATCCCCAGTGGAACTATACTATCCATTTATCAGAAGGAAAGATAGTTTCTCAAAATAAACAGATCCTGAATTTTAACTTAACCCATTTTTACTAATTGCCAGACTCTTGCCACTCAAAGTGTTGTCCAAAGACCAAAAGAACTGGCATCACCTGGGACTTTTTAGAAATACTGAACCTCGGGTCTCAACCCAGAGAATCTGTATTTTAACAGGATTCTGATGCACAAAAATATTGAAAAAGCTGTGCTCTACAGAATACCCACCAATCTCCAAACTTGAGAGGAAAAAAACTTATAGTTTCTAAAGTCAAACATCATAATCTAAACATCTCGAGTCACGTCTCATCATCTAACCTGCAGCAGCTTTGGATACTGTTGATATTCTCCTTCTGGAAATCCTCATCTCACTTAGGTGTCCTAATGCAACAGCTACCTCTCCTGTAGCTACTCATACTTCCCAAATATTGGTCAACTCATTCTCCTCATCCCCTAAATTTTTGTACAGTTACCATGAATATTTTCAAACTGTAATCCTAGGCAACTGCTAACCTATCTATTCTTTCTATCTCAGATCTACCTTTTTATACTCAAATCTCAAAACTAAATTCAAAGTTTCTTCCTAGAAGTCACCTTGAGATTCCCTAAATACTATATCCAGATCTATCACCTCAATTTCTCCCAGATATTCCAAAAACGTTCAAAACAACTAATTCTCCTTCTTTCAAACCATCCCCTCCACCTCCCACTGACTTTCCTCCGTAACTTATCACCATTTTCTCCATTGAACAATAAGGAGTTGTCTTTATCATTACTTACCGTTTTTTTCCCCTCCATGTCATCTCTCTCACAGACTCTTATAATATCTCATCACTAATTTCTTTGTTATCAGTCCATTTTTATTCCCAGAGAAATCAAACCATTCGTCTCACAGTCGACAGGGTAAACTTTCCCGTGGAAGAATGAACGCCAACTTCTTTCTTTGAAATTGCTGTTGACCCCCCCGCCCCCCCGCCCATTGTCCACTGGATAAAATCCAAGCCCTGTGATCTAGTTTACAGCACTTCAGTATGTCTCTTTAAATCGTTACAGCTTCATCCTCTCTGCATACCTCCACCCTGTGCTCTCCACTGTCACCACACCTCTGCTCTGGCCTATAGCCTCTTCTCCCATGGGTCCATAGCCTGTCTCATGAGGTTTCCTTCATCTGAAATACCAGTCCTCTCTTCCCTACATTATAAAATCTTACTGCTAGTTCAAAATCTTGCAAATGTCACCTTCTTGTTAAAGAATTTCTTAAGTTTCCCAGAGTTAATTTTGTCCTTTCCTGATCCACAGATCTTAATTCTTCTCTAATTATTAGGTTAATATGAGAATTTATCATGGTAAATGGAGCATGATTGTTTTGTTTACTGGGACAGGAATTATGTCCACTACTCTCAGTTCCTTTCAATGGGGTTCGTATGGGTTCAATAACTAAATAATTAATGGATATTTACTAAGTAGTATTATCAAACAATTATTTGTTATACCTCCATTTTTAAGCAAGGGGTATTGTTTTAAGAAAGGATTCATCAGAAATATACCAAAGGAAGGAACAAAAAGAATTCATCTTTGTTGTGTCCTTATTAAGTGGAGCACAGTTTACATTTTTTTCATTTATTTCTTATAATAGTCCTCCATAGGGGACACTCTATTCCTGTCTAGAAATATGAAACTAAGGATTTTAAACATTAAGTTATCTGTACACATAATACATCTTAAAAATAACAGTATTTATCATTTTCTTGCAAACTGATTACTAATTGTAATATTTTAGTGCTTCTTTTTCTATTAACTCATTGTCCTGTGGATTTGTGAATATTTCTAAGACACAATAACAATAATAATTTCAATACTACTACAAAACAGCAACTCTTCCAGTATCAAATAAATCTACTTCAAAAGATACTGTTTAGCATTCAGATACATAATATTAATAATTTCATTCAATGGGTCAATTTATGTAGAAATCTAGAACAGGCAATAATACAATTTGAAAGAGTAAGATACTTTCAGTATCTAAGTAACTCTCCTCAAAAGTCTTCCAAGTAAACACCATTTTTTAAAATTTTAAGCAACATTTAATCAGGGCTAGGAAATGGCACACTAATTATAAACTGCTATTCTCATGCCCACTGCACAGATGATTAATCAATCAATCAATCAATCACAGAATCATTTTCTACTAAGCCCTGTGGTAGCTTCAAAATCCGAGGCTAGGATTCAAACAATCCTTATTACCCAAAAGAATTAGAATAAGAACTTATTTGAGTCTTTTCTTTATTGTCCCATTAAAATATTAAAATGTGAGTGGGTCAGTACAGGGTTTCTGTAGAAGATTCTATTTCTATTATAGTTATTCTAGAAGTAGACTTCCATGTAGAAGTACAAATTATATAATCTTATTCCTTAGTTTTTATTCTCCAAAACCAAATTGAACTCAGACATAAAGCACACATGAATCATTAAAAAGCACCAAAACATAGTATCTCAGCCTCACACAATTTATCATTCTTTATCTCCATTGGCTACTACCAAGTTTCTTCTTTAACAAACTCAGTTGAGACGGTTGACATTTTAATTGTCTTAATTTGTGTTTAATTATGATAATTAAAAACATGTTTTTCTTATTTGTTCAATCTACAAATACCCTTTTAATACCTTCTGCTTGCCCAGGCTAGAACCAGGAAAGCCACAGCAACTTGCTATGGAATTTGGCCTTTGTCCTGATGCAATATAGATTACTAAAAGTTTTTGACTGCAAAATAAGTGTTAAATTCTCAGATTGGAGAGTTCCTCTCTTAGATATGTAAAGGAGGAACTGGGGGAAGAAGGAAGCTGGAACATTTAGTAAGACCAAATTTCCCATTTAGGAGCCCAAATGGGAAATCACTGCTATAATTCAGGCAACATTTGATGAGGGTCTGAATGAAGACAGAGGTAGAGGAAATAGAAGTAAATGATTAATGAGAGAAGTTTTAATGGTAGCTGTAAGAAGTGAAGAAAAGGGAAGAATTTAGGTTGGCTCCTGGGCCTCAGAGCTTGAGCTGCACAGTATAGTTAGTTACATAGATGCAAAATAGGAAAAGGAGACTGAACATCCGTGGTATAGTGTATGATGAGAAAAAAAAAATCAAGAGTCGACTTCTAGATTATGTCAGTAGTTACAGGGTGAATAAAGTAACAGGATATACTAGGAAGATGGCTATTTAGTGGTGAGTAAACCCACCTTTACAGAGGAGCTAAAGTAAAGACCATTTTGTGATCTTATTGTAACAGTTCTCTTATAAAGTACATAAACACCTTTGGGTGTTGAATGAATAAATAAATAAGAAACTGAGCCCACATCCCTCAGGTTTTCAAAGTGGCAGATAGATATACTGTGAAATTTCATTCCGTTCTGTATTGTTTATTCTAATAAGCACATATTTGTTGATGTAATCAACAGATGAATAAATCATTAAAGACTTTAATTGACTGCCTCCATGTATTGGCACTATGCTAGAAAAACTCAACTTGGAAAAATTGCACTTACACATGCATGATTTATGTTTCACTGTGAAAAGTATAACCCTTAAAATCATGTTTACTAATTCAAACTCCTTTCTAAAAAGTGTAGTTTGATATTCAATGGAAACTGAATTTACTGCAAGCTTGAAAAGAACAATATAAAAATATTCAGCAGGTATATAAAAATGGTACATTAAAATTTTTTTCTATGAATTATTCAACTAAAACGTCAATAGTAAAAATCTAGTGTATTGGATAGTAGCACAGAATTTAGTCAGGCTGCTGTACCTGAATCTGAGCCTCACTGTTGCTGTTCTCTGCGCCTGTTTCCTCATCTGTTAGATGAGGATGATAACTTTACCTATCTCAAAGTTCTTATGGGGCATAAGCTGTAAATCACATAGAAGGCTCTTTGGCTTAAATAACTGCTGTAACAGTTAAAAAGAAAATTCAACGGATTCAGATGTACATTTGAGAGTCCCTGAATGAACTAAGCCCCCACAGGAAGCTCTATAAATATTCTGGTGAATTAGGAACAACATAACCTCCTGTTTCTCAATCCCTATAATGCCTCTGCTCTTTTGTGCTTTGTCTTCCCAAGACCACCTCTTTTGGTTCTCACCATCACTTCTGAGACCACCTCTTTTGGTTCTCACCATCACTTACTCTAAATCTCATAAGAATGGACCTCTCAGTACAGTAGTTGAGCTTGTAACTCTGGCTCTCAGTGTCTAGATTTATAATTACTTTGGGACCACGATTTATTGAAAACAAAGATAATGAAGTCTCCTTCTCCCCAAAACATCCCTGGATACTACTCAGTCTTCTTGTTTCCTGAACTCAACAGTATGAATCCCTGTTGGTCCCAATAGGACATCTATGAAACACCATCCTCAAAGCAACATGCACAGGGTGACTTTCAGAACCTATGATTCTCAACGCTGTACATAATCCAAAAAGTGTCTCAAATACAGATTTTAATAAATATTTTTGCTTTATAATATATAACAAAATTTAAAATAATTTTGTTTATAATTTTGTTATATAATAGAGTGGTTAGATGAATATAGTTTTGATATGCTTATAAAACACAGTATATTTACTTTAATACTTCCACCAGAGTTTTGTTTTAAATTTGTACTCTAGGTTTTGCAACTAATTTGAGAGACAAAGATAAAATGTCTCAAAAAAAAAAAAAATGAGGCATCCCTCAACAACAACAAAAATAATTTGCCTTGAAGAAGATTCCAGACAAGCTATCATAGACTCTGAATATACTACAAAACAAACAAAAGGGACATTCTCTTGTTTGCTTACTTTACCCATAAATGTGGTTGCCAGAGTTTTGCTCTGAGACCTTTTTTCCCTCCAGCTTTATACTTTTTCCCTGAGTAATCCCTTCCACTTCTATTGTTTCAATCAATAAACAGGGTTAACAATGTTCCCATGTCTGTATCTCTGGCCCTGACTTCTCTCCTGGGATCCAGTCTACCACCATCTAGAAGTCCCACTGAAATGTCAAATTCATGAGGGCCAAAGGTGAACTTTTTTCTCTTCACCTCCTTTTCATCTGTTTCTACTACTGTATTATTTTTTTCCTTACTGAAATATATCACTATCCAATGAGTCGAAAAAACAAAAAACAAAAAACCAAAATGTGATGTTTTCTTTCACCCTTACCCACAAACAGTCCCCGAGTCCATTTTCCTAGTCAGCACCTCGTGCCTATTAATATTACACCCTTCACTTTCCTACCACTTTAGTTGCAGTGCCCCTCCCACTCCTCTCCCCTGGCACCAGGTTTGTGTTCCTAAGTTATAAGGGGCATCATTTTTCCTCTGCTAAAAAAAATCTCCAAGACAATTGTCCTTTACATTCAAGAAATGATTCTGAGCCCTAGACATAACATCCGAAGCCTCCATAAATTGACCTGGGCCTACTTCTCTAGTCTTATCTCTCACCATACCCTGTGGCAATTTAAACATAGAGCGATCATAAATTCTTTGACATTCCTTTCATTGAGAGGTGAAATCTTGGTTCCACTGACATTCTCCTTGAATCTGGGTGGCCTTGTCCTTCCATCAGCCAATAGGTCACCATGTAAGAAGTACAACATTCTTGTGACAGCCGTGCTGGAGAAGCTTTGTATAGTCACTATTCCAGCTAAGCTGACAGACACACTGAGTGGAAAAATTACCTTGGGAGTGGATTCACTTGCCACAGATGTTTTGTCTCTCAGAAGTTTGTGACACCTCAGCCACTCCACCCATCCCTTTAAAGGTCCCAAACGTGGTGAAGCAGAGACAAGCCATATCTACTGTGCTCTGTTTGACTCTTAGGCTCACAAAATCCATGAGTATGATCAAATGGTTACTGCTTTGCACAACTATATTTGGGTTTGTTTGGTTGTTTGTTTGTTTTTTTTTAACAGCAATGGATACTCAGATTACTCTTCTACTAACAATTTTTCCTTGTAATATCCTTGCAGTTTTCTGAATGTAAATGGCATTTAATTCATCAGTATCCTTATCTGGGCTTTTTCCTCTAACTGGGGTCACTGAGTAACTGTTAGATTAGTCAGCATACCTGACTGAACTATCTCTGTAAGTATCTAGGTCTTCTATTACATTGTCAGCAATTTGAATGGTAAAAACATCAGCATTATCTCAACCAAACATCTAGCATAATTCTTGGCACACAGTGGGGGCTGTATCTTTATTTGTTAAAAGGTCACAGCTGAACTTTCAAAACACCAATGAAAAAGAACACTGGACTCTAATGTAATATATGAAGAATCATTAGGAACAAAATCGTCTTTCATTAAAATCGTTCATTTCATTTCCATACGGTATTCATTGACTGAGCCCAACTGCACAGTGACTGACTCATCAAAAGATAAAAATCAGGCACAAAACAGTTCTTCTTAAGAAGTATGTACTTAATGCAAGTATAATTGGATAAACTACGTTTATCAGAACAAGGTAGAGTCTGAAGGCAATTTTTTGTCTGTGTAGGTTCTTTTAACTCCTCACCTGTATCAAGAAATTGTATAGAAAATTATTTTCGAATCACCCTTTATTCCTCACTTGTCTGTTTACCATTAAGTCTTAGAGCCACATGTATGATGAGTAGAAATCCCTACACAGAATCTCTATCAATCAGACATTTAGTGCTTTTGATTCCCTCAAGAAAGAGAAAAACATGCTAAATCATAACAACACATTTATTTTAACAGCACTGTGCTCAAGGAACCAAGGGGGAATACAAGGAAATCACAAAATAGGAGGTAGAAATTCCTTGGCTATGAATTTTAGTGGACAATTAAACCTCTCAATGGTACTTTTACTGGTACCATGTTTAAAAGGCAGAAATTATTTCCTCCCAAATACAGTGAAAATAGCTTGAGAGAAAATCAGGAAGAGGTGACCCAACATATATTATAATTAAGGACATGGGAAGAGAGTCTTGAAAGATTTTTAGACACAATGACAAACACTACAGAGTAACAGGTTTTGAAGATGGTAAAGCACATCCACTAACATTTTAAGACTGAGATAGACTGAAATATGTTTCCTTATATATCCGATAATTGCTAAGAGTAGGTATAAAACCAAACATACAGAATTAAGATTCAAAGAATTCTCTGAACCAAATTCTGCCTTCAGTGTAAAGATCTTCCCTTTTGTAGAGTCCTTGTGCAATGTTATAAAATGATGACTGACACACTAACAGCTCAAGAGGGAGGTAGTCAGTCCACTTCTGCAAAAATATCTTTTGCAAAAAAAATCTTTTGCACCTCAAAACCAAATACGCTCCTTCAAAAATATTTGAGATGTTTTGCAACAGCTATATGCATATCAGAGTATGTGATACAAATACTGTCTCTCTGCTTAAATTTTGCTGAGACTTCACTGAAAACAATTATTGCCTAATCCATAAATGAGTCAGAAACTTAGCTTTCATCCACATGTGTTTCTTTTTAGTAGCTGGGTGGCTGAAATATCATCCTGATTAGATGTGAGACAGGTTACGGTGATAACTTATCCCATTAGTGAAATATGGTATGTAAATATATTATAACCTCTGTGTTATCTTAAATTCCAACTGACAGTTGATAAGGCCACCTGCATGGTCTGTTTTTGTGGGATCTCAAAACAGTAACTGAAGAGGGAGATGCCTGTGTAAGATATTACCGCATCAAAGTCTCATGCTCTTTCAGGAATGTAGAACTTCAAGATAAAGGGCAACTCAGGAAACCAGGCTCGTATTTCTCTCACAATCTTACCATAAATGAAATGTTCCAACAATGCTTTTACTTACACATCGCTCAAAGCACTAAGCTGCTCCACGGATCTTTTCTACTTAAAATTTTCAGTATGGAGTAAAATTGTATCACAATAAATTGAGTGCTCCATTCCAAAGGGTCATTTTAATGCAATCACCAAAACAAAACAAACAAAAAAACAAAAAGTCACGCGAAAAAAAAAAAACAAACAAAAAAACTGGACCCTGAATAGCAGTAGACAAAACTGTTTTGTTAAGCTAAAAATTTAAACAAACTTTGGTAAAGACTACCCTGATTAATGAAAAATCTGAATTACTCAATACTTTGAAAGAAGGGCAGCCCGGGTGGCTCAGCAGTTTAGCACTGCCTTCAGTCCAGGGTGTGATCCTGGAGACCGGGGATTGAGTCCCATGTCGGGCTCCCTGTGTGGAGCCTGCTTCTCCCTCTGCCTGTGTCTCTGCCCCCTTCTCTCTCTATGTGTCTCTCATGAATAAATAAATAAAATCTTAAAAAAAAATACTCTGAAAGACTTTAAAAAGTATTGTAGTAAGCACAAAATATGTTAACAATTATTTCTTAGTACACATGCTTCTGAAAATGGCTTTTAATTATTATACTTAAAAATAATTATATAAATGAGAATCTATATACTGTTTGAAGACCTTTGAAAGTCTATTTTGTCGAATCCTTATAATTGGACTATTCTCAATTAACTGCAAAGCAAATGTAATCATCAATGCAGTCGGCTTCACGTTCCTCAGGAGTGGCTGGGGTCTCAAAACATCTCTGTTGGTGAGCTTTGGCCTAGAGTCTCACAGTCTTGCAGAGAGAGAAGGCTGATTTTCTTTATACATCTTTTCAGACTGAGAGGTCAATCAGAAAGGGGGAGCTTTGGGGGTTGTCAGAAGTGGAAGTTCAGGAAATAGAATGTGAAGAAGCAAATGTTGGGGGTATGCTTTATAATGAAGGGAGACCCTAGACCAATCGCTAAAGTCTCATAGGAGAGACTGTCTCAGGTACAGAATTGTTACAAGTCCCCTAAATCCAATTCTGTGTCCATCTTGTCATCTCCTGATGATTATTTGGTTCTCTACCTAGCTCTGACTACAGGAAAATAATTCAGTGGTCATACTGACATGAGTAGTGTAGTTATCATGACAGTTCCATTTTCTATTAAGTCAGTAAACTGAATACAATCTCTAGTAGAAAGCAGATCAATGTAAAATAATTTCATATGGTATAAAGTTGGAGGTGTAATAATCAAGTCTATATTATCAGTGCTCTCTTTGAGAAAAAAGGGCCCCTTAAATACTAAAAATCAAATAGAATCCAAACAATGGCTAGTCCTTGGGGGATGTTTGTAAGATGTAGGTAGAAAAAGGATATCAAAATGTCCTGTGGTAAAATGTCAAAGTATTAAGTCGCAAATTAGTTACTCTGGGTCACAGGGGTATCATTACTCTGTAATGATGAATCACATTTTAGGTTGTTTTAAGAGCAAATTATGAAACACTGACTAACCATGTTTTTACATAGACACATCAAAAAGCACACAAGTCTTCACTTCTAAATTTTTGCAGTCAATCTAATACTTTAAAATATATATTATATTCTCCCAATCCCCTGAAAAGATAGAGTATAATTAGGATAATCTTATTTTCTGTCTGCAGAAGTTAGGCTCAGTTAATTGATTTTTATTTTTTTAAGGAAGACAAGGAAATTATCAGGACCAAAAATGATTCTGCTCACGCCTTCTGAGACTCAAATCCACGTTATTCTCTTTTTCCTAGTGTGATGCCATTAGCATGCTGAAAAGGGAATAATTATGGTTTAGGTTCAAACTTCAAAAATAACAGGATAGAGAACAAGAGACATCAATAGACAAGAGATTTGAACATACTTTGAAAAACTGAAAATAAATGGAGTAGTGTTAATGGAGAACACCCAGGGAGAGAAGTTTCACCCCAGTGTACACAGGGAGGAAGGTTTCAGCTGAGAAAAAGAGGAGGGAAGCTGGGCTAGGAAATTGAAGATAAAATGAAGGGACTATAAAAAGGAGACCAATCAAATATCCATGTCAATCATTATCAATGACCACTCCGTGGCCAGATATAAACAAACCAAATGATTACCCACCCAAACAAACAAGAAGCAATTTTAACAACAATAACTGAATAATCCCAGAAAAATGATGCTGGCACAGAGGGCTTCCTCAATATCCTGGACTGCTTTCTCCAAAGCATCATCAAATGAATCCTGGCCAATTCTTAAAGTTATCTATCAGTTTATGATTGCATTCAAACAAATGATCAACTTTCAATAGACATTCAAGAAAGGCTTTGATCAGGAAAGAATCTGTTTTGATTCTGCAGAATATATTTATAATCACCATTAGTTAAACACTCCATTGGTTTGAGCTTTTGGAATCAATCTGTACAAAATAGAATGTAAATCACATGAACCTTAATTTTAAAAAGTGAAGATGACAGAGGTTGGAAATTTTTAGTTGATGGGGAGAAGCAGAAATGCTAACAGCCATATTTTATAATACAGATTTTTTTTCTAAATTTGACTGAGAAAGAAACAAAGATGTTATTTCATTATATAAAGCTACAAAGTTAACCAATAAAAGAACTAAAAAGACTGAATTTAACTATTAGTAGCACTCCTAGAAAGACCTGTCCATTCACTATTGACCACCTCTAGTTCCTCTCTCCTGTTTTCCACTGAACAGAGTCTAATCAAGTTATCACAGCAACTACTCCACTGGAGTAGCTCGCATCAGAGTCTCCAGTGCGAAATCCCTGAGTCAGGTCTCAGTGCTCATCCTACTCACATACAATATTTGATATAGCTGAGGTCCTGCAGGTAGGTAGATAATGGTTAGAAACACAACCTCTGCCTCTCTCTCTGCATCTCTCATAAATAAATAAATAAATAAATAAATAAATAAATAAGATCTAAAACAATAAATAAATAAACAAAACCCACAAACTCTGTAGCCAGATTGCCTGGATTAAATTTACACATTAGTCACCATGAAATTTTGTGCAATCTAATAGGCATTTCCATTTCCAGCTGTTGTTTTGCTGTTTTTAATTTGAAAACTAGGATTACTAATAATACCTATATCATAGGGTTGCTCTGAGGAATGAAAGAATAAATACCTATATAAAGTACGTAGAATGGTGACTGAGGATACATATAAATTATCTTTGATCTCCCCCTTCTCCTTAGAACCCTTCCTTCACTTACTCTCAGGCAAACAAGTTCTGGTTTTCTTCTGACTCTGCAGGCTTCCCTTTTTGAGTTTCCTCTAGAAACTCATGCTTTCACCAGTTGTCTCAACACAGGTGGGCTCCGGACCTGAGTTCTCGTCCTCTTCTCTCCATCTATACATAGGTTTTTGGTGAGTTTATTGCCACTAATCTCACAGTTTTTATTATTTCTATATGCTGTTATGTCCAGATTTTTGTCTATAGCCTACAACTGTCTATTAAACAACAGCCTTGCAATTCCAGTTGCTTTCTTTGTATTTCCACTTGGATATACCCAGTAGACATCATAAAATTGACATATCTATAAGTAAATATCTGACCTTCTCCGCACCTAACCTGTTCCTCCCACACTCTTTCCCTTTTTAGTAAATAGAAACATTATTTTTCTAATGGAGAGTCTCCTCTTTGTTTACCAATTCCATTGCAAATCTGTTGGCTAATTTTACTGACAATGCCTTCAAAATATATTTCGAGCACTCCTTCCTCTCTCTACTTCCAATATGGCACTCCAAGCTTTTCTCCATGACTCCTCGTTTTCACCTTTTCCCCCTATAATCTCTTCCCAACAGGGCAGCCAGAGTGTCCCTTTGATGTTCTAAACATGTTTATGTTCCTGCTGTGGCATATAGTAGCTTCCCATCCCTTCTGGAGTAAAATCCAATGTCCTTGTAATGGCAACAGGGTCATATTAGTGTCTCCCTGCATTTGGTCTGAATTAATTCTACTCTTCTCCTGCCTTCTTCCCTCTGGTCCATCCCAAGTGGGGTATTTCCTCTTTGTGAAATAAACCAGACAATTATAGACATTGCTGCTATAAACATTGATGTCCAAAATAGCCAAACTATGGAAAGAGCCCAGATGTCTATCGACAGGTGAATGAATAAAGATGTGTGTGGTGCGCGCGCACGCGCGCACACACACACACACACACACTGGAACACTATTTACCCATCAAAAGTGAAATCTCACCATTTGCAATGATGAGGATGGAACTAGCAGCTATTATGCCAAATGAAAGAAGTTAATCAGAGAAAGACAATTATCATACGATCTCACTCATGTGAAATTTAAGAAACAAAACAGAGGATCATAGGGGAAGAGAGGGAAAAATATTGGAATTGGCAATTCCCAATGCCACACCACTGGGAATTGGCAGGCGGAATTTAAACCCATGCCTGTCTGACTCTAAAGTATCCAGAACTAGATAGATGCTACTTCATCTATAACAACAGAAGTCTAAGTGGTTGTCAGGCTTTTTACATAGTGAAATAAAAGCAAAGAACGCAAGCAAAGTGTATATGCTGTTATGTATGCTTTTTTAATATTACACTTCCTAAGTCAGGCAATTAAAGAGTAGTTTCTTATTACCCTTCAATTATTTCTCTCTAGGAAAGAAAAAGTCTGGCTTTGAAAAAAATTCATAAATGTCCTTTGTGTTTTGTTTTGTTCAAAGTTTAATTGATTCAATGACTTTTTTTGAAGAGCACACTATAGGCCACAACACAGAGCTGAGTTAAGAAACTAATTGAAGCCAGGTTCATGAGGGCTTAAATTACCAGAGCCTTCCTGTCATCTTAAATTAAACTTCCTTATATACTTTGCAAGATTTATAACCCCAGGCTGAGAAGCTGTAAACCGTCCCAGTTTCTGAGTGAATCCCCCAGAAGGAAATGATGTTTCCTGGAAAAGAGAAAGGCAAATGTCCTCAATGGAAGAGGGTTCCAAGAGCAACGTGTGTGGCAGAGGTCACGAGAACCTCGGCTTGGAGCTGCGGCGGGAATAGACAAGTCACTCAAAGAACATGTGTCCACAGATTTTGCTCTTCGCCTTGCAAGTCCTATCTGAGCAAGTTCGTCTAAACTGCAAGTGGACAAGCATTTGATTTTCTCCAACAAATGGAAAGCAGAAGGGCAAATGATCATCTGTGGAAATCACAATCTCTCAAGTTCTCAAAATAGTTACTGTAGCTCAGAAAGACTTAACATTGCTGCCTTTCCTGATTCTATGACCTACATGATTTCTTACCTGCCTCTACTTTTATACATTTGATTTCCTTTCTTTTTTACGTGTTTTATTTGTATAAAACATGAAAATAAAATATTTGTTCATGCAATTCAGTAATCACTATTTGTGAGTTGGTAAAGTTCACTACTTAATAACAGGAAGGAAAGCTATTTCATAATCTGGACAATAATTAAGCCAAAGGTCCACATTTTAAGGAAAATCTCTTTCTTAAAGCTTTTAGCAAATAAAAATCATACTCTTTTACATATACCATCATGCTAACACCTCATATGTAACCTACCAATACCTAGGAAAAAATGCATTTTCATTATATAATTTTCTTGCACTATAATGATTTATCAGATATCTCAGGAAAAGTATCCACTGATGACATGCATTTTGCTCATTGTTGGCTGTTCTCCTGTGCCAGACACTGTGTAAGATTTTGGTGAAATTAAACTTCCTGTTACCTTTCATGTCAACTAGAACTCTCACAGTCAAAACTCAACACATGGAAAAGTATGATTAGCAGAAATATCCTGAACGCCCAGGATGTATCCTGAATTTACTGACCAAATGAATTTTCTGAGTTCAAAAAAATACAGTACTCACTTCCACTTTGTTTTCTAGAATAAAAAAGATACTTCCCCATCTCCTAGTTAATACTTAGAGAAAATCACTATGACTCTTACAAAAGTTTATCACTTTTTACTAAAATATTTTTCATATTTTCCCAGTTGGCTGAAGAGAAGGTCTTTAATATTTTCTTTTTTTAAGGTGCATTTCTTTCTTTATTTCTTTTAGGGAATGTGTGCGCATGTGTGCCCAAGCACATACACCAGCTGATGGCAGGGGAGTGAGGGGCAGAAGGTGAGGGAGAGAGAAAATCTTAAGCAGGAGCCCAACAAGGGGCTCAACCACACAATCATGACCTGAACAGAACTGAAGAGTCAGATGCTTAACCAACTGAGCCTCTCAGTTGCCCCATCTACTATTTTCAAAATGAAAAGTAAAACCAGAAAAAGGTGAGGGGCTAGTTTTTATTTATATTAAATAAATGCAAATACAATGCTTTACATTATGTAGCCCAGCAAGATCGCTACTCTTTACTCATGTGAAGTCCTTCCAAAGATCATGGATAGAGAAAATTTAATTTTTATCTTAAATGTATTCAGATTTTTGAGAACTGAAGATTCAATTAACCAAGTCTTTATCACTCCAGATATAACCAAATAATCCCTGTGAAGGATTTAGGAAATTTAGAATCTAAGTTCCAGCTTTATTTTAATATAGATACTACAAGTGGGTAATTCCAGTAATAATAAGAATCTCTACTCTAGACTATTTGGAAACTAGCTAGTTCAATATCACGACTACCCCCAAATCAAGAACATATTTAATTTTATGCTACTAATTTTATAAATACATACAATTTTTGTTATGAATTACTTACAATTGTAATTGTGAATCTTCCTACTTAAAATTTGAAGCAGCTGTAACATAGATTTGTTCTTAAATTATCTCATTTCAGAAACAGTTGCTGAAAACTCCTGTGTGTCAGGCTCTGTGCTTATCCCTTGGATAATACCAGTGATTAAAATATAAAAAATACTGCTGTGCTAATAGTGCTTACCTTTTAAAGGGAAATGGCAATAATGAATAATGAATATAAGTAAATTGAAATTAAAGATTGATTAAAGCTAAGAAAAAAATAAAACGTATGGCAAAGTACAATGGGGAGTGGACATGGGCAGCCGGTAGTGTTAAAAGGGGAGTTGTCAAGGTAAGCATCAGTGAGAAGGTAACACGTGAGCCGTTGACTTGAAGCAGGTGAGAGATTTAGGCCAAGCAGCTAGGAGAAAGAGTATTCCAGGCAAAGCAGGAGCATATCCCTAAGGTGGGAGCAAGCCTGGACTATTTGAGACCATTGCAAGGCTTTGAACAGGGAGTAGTGTGTGCTTGGTATGTTCAGAGTGTTTTATACTGTAGTGACTCAGTGAACCTAAAAACAACCTCATGAGAACAATGCCATTTTTTATTCTCTTTTAACAAATGAGAACACTGCAGCAGTGACAGGTCAGGCAAGTTTCCTGAGACCCTACAATTAGAAAGTGGTGAAATCGGGATCCAAGTGTAGGCAGTTTGATTCTACAGGCAAACTTTACACCTCTAGTTGTCACTTGAACAGGACACACACACACTTGTGTGTGCGTGCATGCACACACACACACGCAGGTATAATCTTATGTATGTGCACCTACAAACCCACAAGCGGACAGACGGAAGAGTGGAGAAAGAGCTGAGACGCCAGAAAAGGAGAGTTTGTTACCCATACTCTATTCCTTTTGGTCCATGTTTTATTTTCTCTCTTATGTGCTTGTTAACCTTTGGGTCAAAGTGTCTGTTTAAATGAAAGATGTTCCAAATGATTGAAAACATTTGGAGTTATTTGCAAAATACCAAAACCAAGTTAGAAATTCTTAATGCATAAAATAAATATTGTGGGAATATATACAGTTACACCAATTTATTTTAAATGAAAAGAATAAAACAAAACTCTCACTGAACTGAAACCATGTGCCCTTAAAATTTTTTATGAGTTGACAGAGAAAAATATAAGAATATTTTCTGGTAAATATCCAGAATAATATAGCAACCAATCATTTAAGCTATTTACTTGGGAAGAGCTTTAGAATTAACAGAGAAGCTTCATAAATCATGATTTATGACTCACATCTCAAGCAAATGAAGATAAATGTGTCACTGGGTTATTTTTTTTCTGTGTTAATTATGTTCGTTTTACAATATGGACATAAACACCATTTCTGATGTATATTCTCACTATGGGCTTTTGGAAAATACGTTGCTTGTTGTATGTAAGGCCACAGAAATTCTAATTCATAGGCTATTTCCCTGTGTGAAATCTATATAAGTGGAAATAAGTATTAATGTTTGAAATATAATATTCTCCAAAATATATAATAAATTCTATTAAAATTAAGACATGTAGCTCCTCTATATCAGCATCGTAAGTACTATACTTAGTACAGCAAGTACTCCACATTTATAAATTATGAGTCTAAAAAGTAATTAAAACCAATTAAATTTATTAGCAGAAAAAATTCTTAATAAGGTGTCCTAAAGAACACGGATGAATAGAATACTTTTCAAAACATAATTTTAATGAAAAAAATTAGATAGCTCTCCCCAAAATGGTATAAAATTACCACGCCTACTATAAAGAGCTTTAATTTTTAATTAAAATATAGTTCCAGAACAGCCAGGCATATCCAGCAAGAATGAGAAAAACAATCTCCCCAGAAGGGTCATAACCACTGAGAAATTCTGAGTAAGAAATTCCACATGGTAGATACAGAAATAGAACAAGGTAAAGATAAGACAAATGATACTCCACATCACTTCCAGGGTGAACATTTTTTGTACAATACCACTTCACTTCCTATGTTTTCTCAGCTACTATTCTTGCTTCTTATCCATTCAAATAACTTAAACCAAACTCTAGGAAATATTATTTTTGGCAGCTTTCAAAATCTAGATCTCTTTCAACCAACCATCCCCTTCAAAATAATAATACATAATAAAAAAGATATTTCCTTATCCCCTCTTCTCTATTCTTAAGGAAATCCAAAGAACTTACCCTATAGAGAATGTTTTCACTTTGATTTTTATACAATTTCACTTATGTCACAAAAAGCAAGGATGAGTTTAAAGAATAGAAGTATATCTGCATTGTCGAGTGATGAGAAATATCTTTTACCACTCCATGAACTATGTCGTATACTCTATATTTTTGGCTAAAATTACAATTTTTCTTTATTGGCTTAATAATTCGTGAGTCAAATCTTCCAAAGCAAGTAGAGTTTACTTGGCCATATAGAGAAAAGAAGTACTGCTTACCGGGAAGAAAGGGCTGGTTGGCAGGTGAAAGAGAAGAGGATTTCTGAACTGTTGAATATTTGACAATAAGTTGGGGGGTGGTTTGTGAATGTAATTTGGAATTTTACTCTAACTTTTTGAGTCAATACTAAATACCAAAAACAAACTCAGGGTAAACTGAGTGTTACTAGGTCTCAGATTTGCCTTGTAAGATGGAAAAGTTAAATATTTACATCTGTGTGATATGTGTGTATACTCTTAAAGATGATGAGTCTTTTCATATTGGACATTCTTCCTCCGAAGGGCAAACAATCAGCTATTTACGCAATAGACCCAGTGACCCGATATCCTGGTCGTTGGTGAGTAACAAATGAGCAGTATGCATGAAGCTTGTCTACTTAATTTCATGCTGTGGTCATTTTTTGATGTGTCAACTTAGCTAGGCCTATTCAGGGCCGCTTGTTCAATCAGACACTGACCTAGGTGCTGCTGTTGAAAGTGTTTCGTGGCTGCAGTTAAAGTCTAGAGCAGCTGACTTTAAGGGAGATTCTCTTAGATACACTGGGTCGGTGTGATTTCCCACTTGAAAGATCTCAAAGGCAGGATGGAGGCTTCCTTCAGAGAAGAAATTGTACCGTATACAAGTTTGGGCTCATGCTGAGAGAGTTTCAGCCTGTCCTTCCTGCAGGGCTGCCCTGAGGATTCCAGACTTGCCTCCCTAGCCCCCACCGTTGTGTAAACCAATTCTTCACAATCAGTCTCTTCATCCCTTACTGCTTCTGCTTCTCCGGTCGAGCCCTGACTGATAACCATTCCAAATTGGAAAACAGTGCTAATGGACGAGGGAAGAAAGTGGCCATGACGTGTCAGCACCCCACCACAGGCTGTGCCTACAATGCACCAACAGATGAACACACACGTGTGTTTATAAATACACACATACAATCACATATTGAAAACAGTATGTCCCCAAACACTCAAACCCCTCCCTATGTTTGACAGACCCAAAATTTTTGACAGATTCAATGAATCGAATCATAAGCCTTAATAAAAGAGAACTAACTACCCACTTGGAGAGGAGGACTCTAGCACATTGTAAATAATAATTTGCAGAAGGAGGACTCTAGCACATTGTAAATAATAATAATTTGTACGTAATAATTTCTGGCCTGGTCCGTGCGCTCTGTCCTGACCCAGATGGAGCCCCTCACCTCCAAATGCAGACACAGGGTACCCTTTGACCCAGTGGCAGCCAGGCTGCTCCACGGGCCTCACCCTGTGTTAGCAAGGATCCCCCCTCTTCAGCATCTGCCCTAGTGACTTCCCATCCACGGACCCCACTCTGCTTCTTGGCAGCAGCCAGGCTGTCTCTGCTGGATTCTCTCTCCCCTGTTGCAATAGTCGTGAATAAAGTATTTCACTTTCATTAAAAAAACAAAAAACAAAAACAACTGTGCCTCATCACTTACAGAAAAAGACACTTCACACACTTTGATACAAACCACACTCAACTTTGGAAAACACACAGAGATATTTCACCTAAACTTAATAAATGTTGCTCATCCAACCACGAGAAAAGTGGTTTTTAACTTCTACAACACTGGTCAAGTAACATCGGAACACTGATGCAATGACATAAATATGTTTTTGCAAACTCACAAACAATAGCTTGTTAAAAAAAAAAAAAAACAATTTGTAACTAGACAGGTTAAGTCTAAACACACGACCTGCTTCCCCTTCCTTACCTGGACTGCATATCTTGTTGGGCTTTGGCCTGACTCGCTTCTGCCTGAGAGGAGGCCTGGCTGACTCGCTGCTGAAGTTCAGCCAAGGACTGGTAATACTGCTGCTGATGGTGCTGTTGCTGCTTGTAGCGAGACAAACTGAAAAACAGCCCTAGAATGGCTTTTAAGTTTCCATTTCTTATTTCTGTATCAAAGGGAAAATATAAAAACAGGAACAGATGAAATGAATGCGGTTTTCCATTTATTTTATTTTATTTTATTTTTTTTACAAATGCAATTCGAGTTGCCATGCTCTTAGAGGAAATCTGTGAAGACAGAAGCAACTCGAGTGTCTCAGTCACAGATTGGAGCAAACCTGAATTTCTGAAACATGATAACGTTTCCAAGTGGAGCTTCAGGGACAGAGGATGGAATGAGAGGCCCAGTGAACAAAACTTGTAGGAGCCATGCTCTTTGCTGATCTTAAAATACAGTTTTCCTAGAGTTTGCTTCTTCTCAGAAATGGATGGGCTCTGTGTCTTGTGCGAATCATTTGATGCAGCATTCTGCTTCCCTCACAAATACACAGCTGGTATCAACTTAGTGATGGCTAGGAACTGAAGAAAAAACGCCACTTAATGTTGGTTGTCCTGTGTTAAAAATAAGGATGGTGTGGCTGCACCTTATAGTGGCAACGGGATTTATAATAGTTCTCCTAAATCACCTAGTAATTGCTTTATTAAATTGTTTATTTATTTAAAGAGAAAAATGGGAGCTTTAAAATTAATACTTACAATGTCTACTTTTGGGAGATTATATACATAGTCATATAAATAAATAATGATTTCCTCCTCCTTTCTTTCTTTCTTTCTTTCTTTCTTTCTTTCTTTCTTTCTTTCTTTCTTTCTTCTTTTTTAACATTACATATTAATAAATAATAAAGATCAGCTTATTCATGACTTTAGATAATGTAATTGAATAGACATAAATGTAAATCCTAGGTTTAATACACGGAGCTCCTAAATTGTTCTAATACTGAACAAAAGTTAAACACCCAAAGTAAGTTACAATCTGAACCTAGCTTTCTTTCTCTTGCAGTTCTAATTTAAAAATTAGGAGAAGAGATGAAGTAAAGCTGGAAATAAATCTATATGAAACCTATAATCATATTCTAAATAAAACGTGCTATTGGCAATAAAATACATCCACCTGGGGATCCCTGGGTGGCTCAGCCGTTTAGCACCTGCCTTCGGCCCAGGACGTGATCCTGGAGACCTGGGATCGAGTCCCACATCAGGCTTCCTGCATGGAACCTGCTTCTCTCTCTGCCTGTGTCTCTGCTTCTCTCTCTCTCTCTCTCTCTGTGTGTGTGTGTGTGTGTGTGTGTGTCTTTCATGAATAAATAAAATCTTAAAAAAAAAATACATCCACCTGTAAGGTCAAAATTTTGTCTCCCTTTTAAAGTTTAGGAACATTAGCAAATTATTTGGATTTCTTGCTCTCTGATGGTTTATAAATGTCACAGAAAGTATGCAGTGGAATTATTCATTTAAAATAAGAATGAGAGGAGCACCTGGGTGGCTCATTCAGTTAAGCACCTGCCTTCAGCCAGGTCCTGATCCAGCCCATGTAGCCTCCTTGCTCAGTGAGGAGTCTGCTTCTCCCTGTCTTTCTCTGCTCCTCCCCCTACTCATGCTCTCTCACTCACTCACTCTCTCTCAAATAAACAAATAAAATCTTAAGAAAAAAAATGAAATGAGAACATGACGGTCCCCCCAAACCTTCTCACAGTTGCATAATATAGAAGAGTTAGTCTGATCAATAGGAGGCTACCGTAAGAGTATTTATGTTCTCATTAAAACTAGATGATCTTAAAGGTTTTCAAATTCCTTGTTTTATTATATGCATATTTTATTTATTTAGCAAATCATTTTGAGCATTCATATATTTTTAGAAGATAAGTGAAAATCAATGTGTTTCTTCTGTTACTAAAGGATGTCATATGAGAAGGCAGAGACATAAGATGAACAAATGGTAACATTTCTAACCCGCTTTCCACCACTGAAAAAAGTAAAATATTTTCCTGGGGAGTTTTATCACCTTTTATTCTAAGGTAAGAACCAGCAGTTAGGTTTGAACCTTAGCTTTTTGGCCATTAAATGTGTAATTTAGTATTACACAACATATCACATAAATGTAAAAGACAAAGGAAATTTAAACAAGTAAAAAAGAAAATAGAAGAAAACTTGGGAAAACTCAATAATTCTATTAAATATTCATTGTATTTCAGAAACTACATAATTCCTTTTTCCAATGACAACAAAATTTTAAAACTTTAGATCTAATATTTCTACTGTGTGTGTGGGAAAAAGCTATTCAGAGCAAATGACAAAAGTAGAAACATTAACCAATCTAAATTATCAAAGTATATACCAAGTATCTAGCAGAATTTTTAAATGCATAAATTAATATTCTAATAAAATGGTGATTATTAGTGCAGATCTCAAAGGTCTTGTTATTTCATAACCTTAGCAACTAGATTTTGTTAGAGTACTTGAAAAGTTTTCCTAAAAATATATGTGAAAGAAAAAGATTCAGAAAAAAAAAATGACAGAACAAGTTCAGCTTTTTTCCACTTTTCTATATTTTGATTTTAGTGATGATCTTTTAAACTTTTAATGACTTAAAGCTTTTACATATGACAGTCATTAAATACTGTTAGTACTAATTATTTAAGAACTCATGATGATTTATTTAAATTTACCAAATATTTCAACAAGACTGCTAATTTGATATTATTGATAAAGTGATATTTGCAAATTAATTATATTATTTTTACCTGAATTTAGGTTCATCTATGATCTAGCATTATCTATATATCCATCCATCCCTCTCCTTAAGACTAAAAATACTATATACACTGGTAATAACATAAAAGTGTTTTGTGAACTTACCCCTCTCTCATGCACTCAGTCAAGAAAATAACACTTTTGGCAAAATATGGAACATATAAATAATTAAAGCATACATTAATAACCATTACATTATTATTTTGGAAACTGTACTGATTTCCTTCACATATCAAGGATCTAGGTACTCCCACTTTACATTTCTTGCAATACAAAAATATTTCTTTTTTTTAAGAGTTGGGTGATATTGGTGACAACTGTGCCTTTTCTTACCTTCAGCAGATAGACCTTGAACATTTACTCCTCTGGCTGCTAGAAAACTAAGGCAGACATCAACATTTTCAATCTGTAACATGAAAAAGCAGTGAAAAAGCAACTTAGCGGGTTATTTTTAAATAAACAAATCAGCTAAAATGAAACCAGAGGGTAAGATAAAGAAAGAATGAATACCTTACATTCATTTCATTCTAGAGATCTTTACCAGAGTTTAACTAGAATTATTTTGGCTAATTGTAGAACGAATATAAAGCTTGCATTGTCAAGTTTGGTATTCACAAACAATTCATAAAGGCTTGATCAAGAATGGCACTCTCACAGATTAGCAACCCACCTACTTAACATAAAACTGGTTTTTGTGCTTCACAACTAAGACTCAATGAAAGCATCCATACAGGAGGAGACTGTTGCTTAATGCAAGTTGTAGGGTGTGGGTAAATGGGATTCAGAGCCAGTGAGATTAGGTCATTATGTCAGAAGGGATGACATAGAATGAAATAAATAAAGCATATTTTCATCTTAAACCATAACGTAGTCTTTATTTTAAAAACTGTATTTGTATTTCTATCATTTGATAGAATGATCATTTCTAGATTATTTGATTTAGAGTCCATAGTTGTATATTTCTCTGATTAAATATAGGTATTTGTAATTTAAAATGGTGATGCCACGGCTTTTAAACAGTTTTGATATGAACACCAGTTTGTAACCACTTAGAGTGATAGGTAAAAACAAAATAAAAAGGGCAGCCCGGGTGGCTAGGCGGTTTAGTGCAGCCTTCAACCCAGGGTGTGATCCTGGAGACCGGAGATCAAGTCCCGCATCGGGCTCCCTGCACGGAGCCTGCTTCTCCCTCTGCCTGTGTCTCCACCTCTCTCTCTCTCTCTGTGTCTCTCATGAATAAATAAATAAACCTTTAAAAAAAAAAAGCTTTAAATGATTGATTTATGTTAATTCACAGGTTGATCTCCATATTGATCATGGTGCTAGACAGCAAAGTTAAACAGCTAAGACTTTTTAAAAAGGATGTAGGAAACTAGAAAGTGCTAGTTCTTTATGAGTCATCTCCCTGGATTGTTCTGGTATTCCATAAATCTTGAAATTCTAAAGTAAATAGAAGATTTAAAGTTAATACTTGGCAAGGTATTGTTTTCTGTCTTCTTAAATTCCCATCCAAAGCTATGTATAAGGACACACAAAGTTCTGCCAATGTCCTCTCTAGCTTAGCTTAGCAAAGCTTAGCAAAGGTCAAAATGTCTCTTAAAGAAAATAAAAAGAAAAAAAAAGATAAAGAATCTGTCCTTATAAAATGAACAACTATTTATAATCATTTTTAATGTAATTTTATGCAAAACTAAGTTCATATTCAATGAGATGTTCTTTGCTTAAAAATGAGATATATGTACTTGCTTTAAGAAAAATGATTTTTATTAATTCATTTAAAAATAAGCGTTAAAAAAGTAAGCTTTACCGAAATTATTCTACTGAAAAACAATGGATTTGAAGTCACTGAATACAATATGACCAAAGAAATCTTGCTTTGCCCATGAGCATCTGAATATTCAATAAGGCCATGGAGTTAAAAATATCTTTTAAATCCTTTCCTTTCTTTACATTTCACTTCGCTACTAGAAAATGAGACTGGAAGAAGGAAGGAAATCAGGAGGAAAGAAAAGAAATGGACAAAACAGGATGTTCTACTGTATTCATCTAAAATGTTCTTTTAAACTTTTCTTTTTTAGGACCATTGAAAGTAGTAAAAGAAACACCAAACAATTATTGTGGTCCAATACTAAGAGAATTGAATTGAATATTTTTAAATGTTGGTCATAATAGTCTGATGTTGTCAATTTCCTATCCACTATGTATTGTTTACAGAAAGTAAGATTATTCCTGGTCCAAACATATGTTATTTACAGCAAAATGTTCACTGGCTATTACTGCCTAAATTTTAGTTACTTTTATTACACATGAACAGATTAATTCACTATAAGACCCACAAAAGGTTAATAAATAGCATCCATAATAGGATTGCTAGATAGTTTTTTTGGCTACCATTTAAACCATTTAAAAAATAAACTGGTGCCTGGAGTGGGTATTGAAGACAAAGAACTCTCTCAGCATGCCCCAAAAATTTGAAAGGGAAATTAACATGGCCCTAATACAGCAGAGAAAAAAACACTCTTTCTCTTCCCTCCCTTATTCTCTCCCTCTCCCCCTTTTCTACCCTCCTTCTCTCTCTCTCTCTCTCTCTCCCCCCCCCACCCCTCTACTCCTTTCCATAAGTATACGGAGTGGGAGAGAGGGAAAGAAAGGAAGAGGGAGAGAGAGAGAGAAAGAGGGAGAGAGAGAGAGAGGGAGGAAGAAGGAGACAGAGAAGGAGGGAGAAAGGGAAAAAAGGTAGGGAGAGGAGAGAGGGAGAGAGAGAGAGGAAGAAAGAAGGAGAGAGAGAGGTCATTTGATTTAGAGTCTGTAGGGTCAATTTTCATTGGGATTTTAAAAATTATGCTACTTCTCTGTGCCTGACTCCAGACAATAAACATCAAGAACTCTTTGGGTTGGGACTAAACTTCAGCTGATTTCAAATGTTAACTGCTGGTGTCAGTCTACCTTCCTCTTCCTCTTTAAAAATGAGGCAACTGACTTTCAGAGAAGATCTCATATAACAATGAGCAAAAGAATCCAACAAAAGAGTATATCCTCTTTTATCCCCAATACCCATGAAATTCAAGATGTCCAAGAGCAAACACTGAAAATAGAACAGTGATGAACATTGGAAGGGCCTGGTAATCGAAAGTCATATAGGGGGAGCAGGTACACTGGAAGTGACCTTTGTTTGGACCTGAGTGTGACTACACAGGTATATACATATTTAAAAATCAATCAGCTATATACTTAAGACTGGAGTGTACGTTATACACTTTCTACATTTGTTTTACCTTAATTCCCAGTAGAGTACCTTATGTATGTTTTACTTCAATTAAAAATAAAAATAAAATGAAGAGCCTTCTGTCTTACTAAAAAGAAAGGCAGACAAGGACAGAAGTACAGAAACTTGATGGGTGGCTTTTGCCAGTAATTAAGTGAATGATGATGGTGTTTCAGACAACAGTGGGGGCAGTGAAGGTGATCCAGACTCTGGGTATAAGTTGAAGAATATTAGTGGGAAGCTATGGCATACAAGAAAGTGAGGAGTCAAGGATGACCATAATACTACATAATGCATGCATTTTACATTTTATGCCTGTGGTATTTTATATACATATCCTCTTATGGCAATAATATAGGGAAATTAACTCTCAGTTCTGTGGGCAATACACTTCTCATATAGCTCAACTAATAGTCACGTCCATAGCGTGTGACAGTCACTCCCAGGACTTTCACTTGCCTACTATTATGTCACGCACAATTTTCAGGGTCTATTTGTGGCTTACATTTTACTGGCCCAGAGCACCCACTTTGCCTCTCTTTACCTGTTAAATTTAAGCATGGCCACACAAAATATATAAAAATTGACTTTGTAATGAAAATAAAACTGGAAATCTCTAAGTTCTAAATCCACTCAATCACATCCAGTTTCTAAGTTCTAAATCCAGTCAATATCATCTAGTCAGAATTTTCAAAATGTCTGGTACAGTGAGCTTTGAGGCTTTTGGATTCTATGAAAATATCTAATGTTAACACAATGCCTAAAAAAAAGACAATTTTGCTCGAATAAATAGGAAAGTGGACCGTTGTGTGTGTTTTCCCTATTAAAGACACAAATTCAATAGCAGTTGATTCATATTTTTGTACCTCAGTAGTTTATATTTGTATAATTAATAGTAGTATTTTGAAGCATTACCATTTAATTTTATGTTTTATAAAATCCAATCCTTTAATTATTCATTCATTAAGCATTTATCAAATCTATTTTATGCATGGAATTCTGCTCAGTGCTGCATATATAAATTTCAAGACATAGCCATTATCTTCATATTTTCTAAAGAGCATTGACTCATTTCCAATATTTTCCACATTCCCATGAATAATGAATTTTTCAAAACCAATTTCGTTGATTGTCTAATTTCATAATTGTACATTTATCCTGATCCTTATCAACTTGATAAATGTAAGCATGTATTCTGTTAAATCACAAATTGGGTTTTAAATGAGGAAAATGTGTTTTTATTATCTTCACTTATGACACTCAAGACAGTCGTCAGTGTATTTGTGCCTTCAAAGTTTTTTAAACTTGAGATCAATATATATTCTCAACATATTAACATAGTTAGAAGATAAACTGGAAATACTTGTATTTATTTACTTCATTGTTGAATAAAGTATTCTGAAAAATGTAGAATTTTTAATTAGCACAGTTCTTTATTGAATTCACACTTTAAGCTGCATGTTTTATGACATTTACCTTTTAGTATTTTTACTACAAAACTGGTATTACCTGTTTTAGAAATTGTGACTTGAGGCATCTTTCACAGTATTAACAAAGTTATAACTTGTCCATTCACACGTTTCTTTCACTTTTACTTATGGATAATTAATGAGAACTACGTTTAGGTCCTAAATATCTGGGTATGATTAATATCAACCTTATAGTTTGTGATTCCATTTAAATCATGGCACCAAGACCTAACAACGAATGATAAATTCACTCAGCAAGAACTGACTTTTTATTACATGCAAAGAGCTCTGCTAGATGGTGAAGGGATATAAAAATGAATTACACAGTCTTTTGCCTTTGTGAGCTTGCAAAATAGCTGGAGACAAAAAAAAAAAAAAAGACTGATAAATCACCCTAACACAAGGCATAATATGATAAATTCTAAAAAAAATTATATGGCAGTAGAGAGAATGGACTTATCAATTTTCACTACACAGCTGGGAAAAGCTTCAGAGAAGAATCAGTCAAACTTGAAGTCTGTCTGACTTTGATATGGTAGACAAGTGTCAGAAGGAGGGCTGGGCATGCCCATCAGAGCAACCAAGAGCAAAATTGTTCATAAAGATGTTTGAGAGTAGATCATGCCAGGCTTCACTTTCTACAGTTATGCTGACAGAGCTGAATTTGACCTAGAATTGAAAAGCATTTGTTGCCACTTGGGTTCTGAAAACACTGCAATAGAAAATGTTAAATAACTGTACACCAGGTAGCAGATACAATACTTCAGAGTCTGAGTTCTCTCTACAGATGTAATGCATCCGGTTAAGGCATGCCTGGAGTGCTAGATAATGCTGTTATGAATCATACAAACAGAATGTCTAGAAGAATATAAGCCGAATTTAACTTTTGTTATCTCTGGATGATAGATTCTCTTGTGACTTGTGCTATTTTTGATTAACTACATGTCCTACTTTTTCATTATAAATGTGTGCTGGTAGTGTCACTATATAAACTAATTAAACAAATGTGATTTTAACGAAAAAAAATCAGTAAAATTGTTCAGTTTGAGTGAACTCTCATCCTTCATGGGATTCAAATAATAATTTAAATTTTAGCCAAAGATTTTAATCAGATATACATTTGTCTGAAGACCTTAAAAAATGCAGTAGTATTTTTGCATTGATTAAAATTCTTAATTTTGTTTGCATTCACTCATTCAACAATTAGTTGTTCGTTGAACATGTCCAAGTCCTTAAAAATATATAGTTTTATAAGACAGAGAGATATTTCCAATGTAGTGCAAGAAATGCTATGGTCAGAGAAACGGAGACTCCTGGAGAAGCATGCAGAAGCCTATTCTGGACTAGAGGTCAAGTACTAGGAAATGAGAAAGTTATTAGTAACTAAGACTTACTTAACACAGTTACAAATATATTTTCATCTGAGGTTGCCATTACTATACCTTTTTACGAGAAAGATGTTGCTCAGAAAATTAAACTGACACACTCAGAGATCACACAGAGAGAATGTATCAAAACAGAGCCTATGTCATTAATCCCCACATTTTTCTCTTTAAAGAGAAGTCTGAGCTAGTCCCTGAAAGGTTAGGAAGAGTTAACCAAATTAGAGGATGTGCCATGAGGTGAATCCGAGGGAGGAGCACAATGTCAACTGGTCATGGTTGAGAAACATCGTCTAAGTTAAGTGAGTGGCAAAGAATTCAGAATAGCAGGAAATGTTAAGGGTGAACTGCACCTAAATCTTTCTTCATAACTTCACTGTTTACCAAATGTGACAAAAGCCTACTCCAAAAGCTGATAACCTTCGATCAGTTTCATGACCAAAAGTAGGAGAAGAGATCACCAGACGGGACTTCAGGGACAAGAACCTTGAAATCTGGACAATCTAGTGGCAGGAGACAGGGCCACAGAACCTGATGATGGGCAGAGGCTAGCTTGGGAATATGCCTCAGGCCGGGAGGAGCCTGGCTTGGTCTCAAAGCTCAGGGAGCTAGTGGTGTGTTTTGTGTAAAAGAAATAGTCAGTGCTGCTTTGAAGATATCTATTCCATATGATCACACAGTACATACAACGGATTTACTAATAAATTTCACACCTCAATTTCTACTCATACCATCTGCAATGCTCTCTGGTTTTTCAAAATTCTACTTTAGTGTATTTCACTTAACAATGTCACTTTTAACACATTATCTTCACAGCATAGTAGGTAAACAAGTTGCATTCAGAAAAACCCTACACTACGTGTCAAGAATGGAAGCAGGAAAAATGCCTTGGAAGCTACTTTTTTTCCCACCTGTCAACAACCTAGCACGGTGAGTTCATACAGAGTTTTAAGCCCATATACTGTTTACTCCAAATCCAAAACTCTTTTCAACATCACCATCCACTCTGGTAAATTTTATATAATTTTTCCAGTCAGTAGAAACTTAGAGAGATAATATAATTTTTATAAATGTGCACAGCTAATACACAGCAGAGCCAGAATTCAAATTCAACCCTGTCAGTGTCCAATGAACTAGCTCTCCCTGCCACAAGTTCCGACCACTCTAATTTAGACATTCTGACAGACATTTCGAGCCTCTGACTCAAGCTCTCAACATGACTGACAGCTAGGATACAGTGCCTGGCACAAAATAGGTGCTCAATAAATATTTGGTTGAATGTAAAGATGATGCCTTCCCTGCAGTGGGAAGGCAAAGACAGAAATACTATGCAAGATCTCTTTGTTCAATACATACTTTGTTCAATACAAGTTCACAAGACTGAAATGCCTCCAAATTCAATCTCAAATATCCAGTGCACTTTTATGCCCTGGTATATAACATACAGAATGGCTGACGTGGCCACCAGCCAAAGAACACTGGCAGCCACCAGAAGCTAGAACAGGCGAGGAGTGAGTGCGTTTCTTCCACAGCCTCTGAAAGGAGCACAAAACTGCTGATGCTTTGATTTTGGTCTTGAGGTACTGACTCCAGACTTCTGGCCTCCAGAACTGTGTGAGATTAAATTTTTGTCTTAAGTTACCAAGTTTGTGATAATTTGTAACAGCAGCCACAGAAAATGAATTCAATTATCTAGTCAAAGTAGTAGATACCAACAGTTAGCAAGGCTAAGGGTGAGCTGCTGGTATCTGTGAGCATACTGATTTCCAGGCCTCCCCCTCCGACTTTGGATTTGTTAGGTCTTCGGGGAGGGGAGATAAAATATGCAGTTAAATTAAGTGCCTCATGTCATTGCAATGCTAAACCACACATTTCCCCTTTCCATCTCAAGTGACTTTGTGTAACTTGGAGAGGGACAGGTTGGGGGAGAGAGTAATTTTGTTCTACTCTGAAGTTTGTTTTTGTACTGAGTTGGTCTGCTGTTAGTTGCAATGAGTCAGTTTATTAATTAAGTAGGAGAGTATAATAATTAAAAGTTTTTGCAGTCAAGTAAAACTGGATTTGCATCCTAGTTATGCAATTTATACACTGTAAGAAATTGAGAAAGTTTTCACTCTCCTGAAGCCTCAGCTTCCTTATCCATGAAATGGATATAAAACCATCTTCCACATAATATATGAGCAACTAAATATATATATATATACAGTGTAGACAGATAGATATATGTGTGTACTTACATATATATCAGTATGGATATAGATATGGAAAATCTATTAGTATTTTATCAGATAAATATTATTTTTGTTCAGAATTCTACTATTCTAACTGACTGGTATTTAGAGAATAATGAACATTGTTTAATATTTTGGTCGATTATAGGTATTTAGGGGATGCCTGGGTGGCTCAGTGGTTTAGCGCCGCCTTTGGCTCAGGGTGTGACTCTGGAGACCCGGGATCAAGTCCCGCATTGGGCTCCCTGCAGGGAGCCTAGCCTGTTTCTCCCTCTGTCTATGTCTCTGCCTCTCTGTGTCTCTCATGAATAAGTAAATAAAATCTTTAAAAATATATATAGGTATTTAATCTTCATAGGCTATAATTACCAATATGAAATTTTATAAATGAAATTATTTAAAAAATTACATCAGCATTCATTGACCTGAAGATATACTCTGTGGGTTTTAATGAATTCCTGCTTTTCAGTTTGTTTTAGAGAACAAAACAAAAGAATCTTACTCTTTTACAACAAAGTTATAAATTTGCCCTAAACTTAATGTTTATTTACATATAGGACTAAAGTTACATCTTTGTCATTTTTCCATTTTGTGATGAAATGATTTGCCAAATGCATAATTTCATCACAAAATCTATACACTATTATTTATCTCATATACCCACCCCCCTCCCAACCTAACCAAAGTTCATACACCTCTATGGATAGGAAAGACCAGTACAGTTTTAAAGAAAAATAATTAATATTGCATGGTTGGGAGTAAGGAAGGGTGAAAGACTGAAATATTAAAGAAGAAAGAAGTGGGAAAGAGGAAGAGGAGGCCAAGGGGAGGAGGTGGAAGGAGCAGAGGAGAGGTTGAAAATCCAAAGACTTGAATTTTGTTAAGTTTGTTTATTAATAAGTTTTATTAAAAGTAATTTAGTCTAAACTCAGAGACATGAGACCCAATACTGGCCCTTTAATAGGCAGGCTCAGTGAGACCTCGTTCCTTTGCAGGTTTGCTGTGATGCTAAATGAAAAATGCAAGCAAATCATCCAAGCACAGTACCAGACACACATGCCTGACTTTCGATCATTAAGTGAACCAATAAGTAAAACTGATATTGCTGAGCGCTCAACAATTTAGTTTCTATGATATGACTTCCCAATCTTTTTGCAGGTTTGAAACATGGCTAATACAAATCAACTGGGCAATATAATTCCTCCAAGGTATTTCATGAATTTTTATCTGTGTCTATCCAGATGAGTCAGTTTAACTCAATTAATATTAAAATCATTTAAATATAATGTCATAAAGTAACTAGGGCTTTTTACTGATTGGCAAATAATTTATCTCATCCAAGATTAACTTTTCAAATCATTATAATGAGATCAAATGAACAAGATTCTCCCTATTTTATTTCCTTTTTCTCTTTTCCTAGAAGTTATTTTTATAACATTATTTAATTGTTATAGATTCTTAAGAATATCATAGTTTTCATTCAAAATGGCCTCATATCTTAGTACACTATTTGTCAAACTACGATTTTTATTTTTTATTTTTTTATTTATTTATATTTTTTTTCAAACTACGGTTTTTAAAATTGCTCTTGTATATTTGATCACTGATTATTATCAGTGGTCATTTTCTATGAAATTTCAAGAATGAGCCTTAAAAACATGGAGCAGTAATTGGGACACCAGGGTGGCTCAGCGGTTAAGCATCTACCTTTGGCTCAAGTCGTGACCCCGGGGTCCCAGGATCGAGTCCCACATCGGTATCCTTGTATGGTCCTCTGCCTGGGTCTCTGCCTCTCTCTCTGTGTCTCTCATGAATAAATAAATAAAATCTTAAAAAAAAAGGACTAGATTATTGAAAGTAATAAAAACTAAATTTGTGGAAGGATTGTTAGAAACATACTTTCTATGATTAGTATGATTAGTATGATTATACTTTGTGTTTACTGGGCTATGGCCTATTGGTGAGAAACAATTTACAGCAATTAAGTTAAAAATATCAGGATAGGGGTGCCTGGGTGGTTCAGTTGGTTAAGCATCCAACTCTTGACTTTGGCTCAGCTTGTGATCTCAAGTCATAAAATCGAGACTTGCAACTGGCTCCATGCTCAGTAGGGAGTCTGCTGGAGATTCTCTCCATCTCCCTCTGCCTCCTCTCCTCTCTCCAACTCGTGTTCCCCCTCCCTCTCTCTTTCTCCCTCTAAAATAAATAAATTGTTTAAAAAATATATCAGGATAAAGAACATGCTAAATGTTTAAGAAAGTGATTGATATTCTAATATATAGTTGAAATATCAACTACAGCTCCCAATGGTTATTATATATGCATATATAAAGCTTACTAATTTTCCTCGAATTAAAGAAAAAATATATCTATTTTCTCCAAAAAAAAGAAAAAAATTACACAGACTCTGGAGTTCAATTCAAAATTACATTATTTCAATTTCTATTTGTCCTACTAGTGGCATGAACCAATTTAAATATTGATACTCCTGAGAACATTTACACTATTTATTCTATGATTTAAAGCTAATGGGGAAAAGGATTCTTGTATTTTCGACATTTACTTCATTTCTTAATGGAGGACCAGACAACTCCCATAAAAGTATGATTCCCATGCAACTATTCTTTTAGTTTTTTTTTTAAAGATTTTATTTATTCGTGAGAGACTCAGAGAGAGAGAGAGAGAGAAGCAGAGACACAGGCAGAGGGAGAAGCAGACCCCATGCAGGGAGCCCGATGCAGGACTCGATCCCAGGTCTCTAGGATCACACCCTGGGCTGAAGGTGGCACTAAACCGCTGAGCCACCAAGGCTGCCCTATTCTTTTTCTTTGTAAACTGGACTCAAATATTTTAGAAAATATTTTTCTCACCTTACTATGAAGATACTTTCAAAAAAGCCATAAAGAATGAAAACCCAAATATAGCTCTAAGATAAAAGAGTGAACAGAAACCATGGTCTTTGGTGTTTTGTTAAATCAATCTAGCCACTCAGAGTTTCATTGGTCTAATTCCCTCAATGTGGAAATGAGCAGAGACTGAGCATTCACTGGATTTTTTCCTGGGCCACACAGTCCGAATCAGAATTTCAGTGACCATTGCCCTTTCAACTTAACATGCTTCCTTTCAGTGTCTCCATATCATTTCTTCATTTGAACTTTGCTAACAATACAGAGCTACTTCTAGAGACGTTTGGTTTTAAAAATTATCAGGGCGCTATTCTAAAAACTTAAGGATATATTTCTTCATTTTAGCACTTTTTCTTATTCTTCCAAGTTTGAACCTATAGGAAAATAATGAAATTATGAAGAAAACTAGAAAGCACAAATTTCCTCTTAGCATTTCTTTAGAGATGAGAGCTCTATTTGTAGGAAAGCATTTGTCTTCATTAAGCTATCTTTTTCTAGCCATTCCAGAAGATGAACAGTTTCAAAAATGGCAGGGGATCATGTGAATGGACTAACTTAGCAATAATCCACTCCTCTGAGTCATAGTGCTAGAATGCTGCAGTGTGCCATTTATGAGATTTTATTGAATCTTTAAGAGCATTCCAATATTTTATCTCTTCCCTATTTGGTTAGAAACCTTATCTTCCTATCTTACATAAATAGATCCTTTAAAAGAGAAGCAATTACAAGCAGTGGCTAAAAGAATTAAAATTTTAAGGGACAGAACACTGACAAAAAGATAAAATACTTTGACTAGGAGGACTGTCCAGATAAGTGTAAACTATTGAGATGGAATGAAGATGCCTATAAAATCATAACAGTCTACTATTCTGGAAGTCACAACAATGTGGGACCTGGAACTGGAGAATCAAGGGAAAAGGAAACTGAATTTTCTATCTTGGAGGAAAAAGAGAGGGTAAGAGGCATCTCATTCCCCAAATGCTCCTATTAGCAAATTTTAAGCAACGTGATACATTAGAAAGTAAGATTGAAAATTGTGGCGGAAAAACAATTGAGCTATTACATTGAGGTCATGGGAGGAGCCAGCAAAAAGGAAGGGCAATTGTGACTCCTATTTGTCAGATCCTCAGCTATCTGGTATAACCAAAATCTTGGTTTACTTCATATAATCAAACAATCAAATTTCCTCATCTCTCTATGCGTTTGTAAAGATCCTTCATTGTAAAGCCTATTTTAACATAAAGGAAAATTGGTCTTCACAACTTTTCCCTTACATGTCTTACATTTTTGTCTAAGAACCTAGCTAGCACTTGTGCCTCTGCATTTCAAATACATGTTGGGCATTTTTCTGCTATTTTTAATCTGCTGGGCATTCTGGACATTCCTAGTATTTATAGTTTACTAATTTATTTCCCCATGTAATCTCACCAAAGTGTGGCATGCAGCATAGATTTTGAATTCTGATACCACCCACCTAGAAATTACTCAACAGGTGCAATCCATAATAGTAACTTCATCTTTGGATAAGGTTAATTATAGTGTTGGATAAGCTCCTCAAACCAGTTCTGTTTTTTCAGGATGAGTTTAGTCTCAAGCTTATTAAGGAAAGATAACCATGACTTTGAGACTTAGAATAAACATGAATCACGATCTCTCAATAAATTGGCATAAGGACAAGTTCATATTTCTCTTAAATATGGTTCTTTGGCCCATGTAATTTGAAAGCTCTATTGTTAATTTTTTTCATCTATTTTGAGATATCATAATTGAATTTTTCTCTATATTATAAGGTAATGTAGAAAATCCCAAGGAAAAAAGCACATTATTCTCTAATACTCTGAAGTTATCTTATTGATGAATTCCTTCAATTTCTATTTAATCCGTTTTCAGATATTCACATTTCACACAATCATATCCTCTTGCAACATGACACAAAGGAAAACGTACCCCTTCTTTTCCAGCGTTGTATCTTCTATCTACACAGACTTCAAGACTCTTCCTTTGCCACTTCCTCTAGGATTTGTTATCATCTCTTGTCTCCTCAATCCCCTGGGTCCTCTCCTCTCTACTGCTTCCTCTTTCCCTGCTTACTTCCCCCTTTCCAAAAACTCCCTTCATTCTTCCTTCCTCTCAGAATATACGTATGTATGTATGTATATATATATGTATACATACATGTATATATACATTATATATGTATATATGTATACATACATGTATATATACATTATATATGTATATATGTAAATATATGTATATATATTTACATATATATATAAATAAAATTGTATACCATAATTGAAGCGCATCTGCCTTTGGCTCAAGGCATGACCCTAGAGTACCAGGATCAAGTCCACCTGCATTGGGCTCCCAGCATGGAGCCTCCTTCCTCCTCTGCATATATATATATATTTTTTTTTCTCTTTGACAGGAAACTCCTAGAAAGACTGTTCAAGACTCAATGGATATGTGCATCTCTGTTATTCCTTAACAGATGGTTACGCTATAGAAGATATTTGTTTCAGCACATCAACTAGTTGGCTAAGTAGCATCTGACAACATCTACCACATTCTGCTCATCTTACCTTGCCCTAATCTCACTGGGTTAGTCCAAGTACTCCATTTTAAGCTATCATAACTACCCTAAGGATCCACACCCCGCATCTGTGGATTTATCCCTTTAAAGATGGGCTCACTCTTTCACCATTCTTTCCTTTTTTCTGACTCTACACTGTTGCTAAACATATTTATGGTATTCTCCAATGTGAGAACCTCAAATTTCTTCCCTCCTGACTTTATACAGGCCTTCTTTTGAGATCCCATCCTTTTCCACGACTTCAATCATTACCTATGTACTAGGTATGTTCTAATACCTTACTTGTCACCTTCAGGAACACATGCCTAATTGCCTAAAGTCACCTCCTCCTAGTTGATATTCCAATGGACATGTCAAACTCTACTTTCAAAATATGAATTTGTCATCTTCCCCCTTCTACCTTTAGCCTGTTTTCTCCCTCTGTAATAATCGTAATTTATCAGGTCAAAATTGTGGGATCATTTTATACTCCCTATATTCTTCACCTCTCACATCCACACATATTCTACAATTTCCAGAAAACACCTAGGGTATCCTTTTAAAAATATTTACAACAGGGACGCCTGGATGGCTCAGCGGTTAAGCTCATCTGCCTTAGGCTCAGGGCGTGATCCTGGAGTACCGGAATCGAGTCCACCCGCATCGGGCTCCCAGCATGGAGCCTCCTTCCCCCTCTGCCTATGTCTCCGCTTCTCTGTGTGTGTGTCACTCATGAATAAATAAATAAAATCTTTAAAAAAAGTTTAAAAAATATTTAGATCAGATCATGACATAGCCCAGTTTAAAAGTCTTCCAAAGGACCCCTGTCCAACTTAGAATGACAAACAAACTCCTTACTTTGGCCCTACGTGGTTAGGCTTCCATTGTCCCATCCAAACGCTGCCCTGTACTCAAACCACAGTGGTCTCCTATCTGTTGCTGAAATACACCAAGCTTATTCCCTTCCCAGTATTTTGTTTCTGCCTATGTGACATTGTTGGTATTATTTATTTCAGTATTTGCTCCTCTGTTCCCCAAATGTCCCTCCATCTGGTAGCTCAGGTGCTCAACTGACTCACTATGAATTACCTGACTGTTCTTACATCAAAATATTTATCAATATATTATAGATTCATACCACAAGAGAACCTATATTCTTAAAAGGCTTAAAACAATCCAATAAAGGATATCAAAGCTGAAATTTAAATAAAGACAATTTGTGATTAGAAACAGTAGCATACCTAGCTTTACCCTACCTTTTGTTATTAAACACAAACAGCAAGCAAAGACAAGAAAAGATCAGATGTACAAAAGGATGTAGTCAAAGCATTTCTGTGAGTAAGGATAGCACTCATTGTCTTGGTTGTTAAGCAATGCAAAGACAGGCAACATCCTGTTTGGAATAGATATACTAAATTCTTAAGCCTAGTCATGCTCTCTCATAATTCTTTTTCCTCTAATTTCTTGTCTCAGTTAAAATCTGGAATTTTAATTCATTAATAATATAGTACCAATGCCAATTTGTAAGAACAGAGGCAAAAATAAGTCAACCCCCTGAAAGCTACATTTTTGTTATATGTATTATTTTGAATCAACACACTCAGGGCATGCCAACTTCAGATTCAAAACTTAACCACATCAGAAAAAAATGAAAATACAAGTTGTTCTTTATGAAAAATTCTATGTGATTCTGACTAATACTATTTGGCTGGAAAAACTACCTTTTTCATAGCATTTACATTTCTTAGGTTTTGGTTTTTATGCATGTGTTTTTTTTTTAATCAAAAGCAGAAATATCAACATAACATAACATGTATACTAGATGTTACATGAAATTTGGGGGCTAATAAGGAGTAGGAAGTAATAAAAAATTAACAGAGTCTAATACTCATGAGAAAGTTTTCACAGATTTGTAGAATCTTTGGTACAGATGTTTCACATAAATATCTAGGGACTGAATTCCTATCCACAGTTATGAGTTTTGGAGAGGTTCCCCCCCCACCCCCATCATGAAGCATTATCTTGGCTGTTTATTGGATTCTCTATAATCAGAATCAAATTGGAATAACAACAGAGAAGATGTGTTTTAGTATCCAGCACCTCTTTATGTTTGAAATAATGAAAGCAAGACCCAGTGTTGAGTTTGAGAAACGTAATATACGATATTCAGGGACTACAGAGCTCTTTAAGATAAAGCCCTAAAAAATCTTGTAACGGGTGTTAATTTATGAATGTGTCTTACCAAAGTTTATAACATCACTACTAGGTATTTCCATATTAGTTTAGGTAGTAAAGAATGTCCATAATTATATGTCATTATCTTATCCTAATTAGGGTTCATTACACAGATGAAAATGCGGGGACTCAGAGAGGTTACATCTCTTTTACAGTATCACACAGCTATTATTTTAGGAGAGTCTGATGGTATTATAATTATTTTCAGTAAAACTATAATTAATTTCTAAAGAGTCATGCTTATGCCCAGAGTAATTAGAACAGGAATTTCTTTAAAACTGAAGTATTTTACAGAAAATTGTTTTTTATAGTGATTTTTTCACAATAGTTATACAGAGTTTTTGACACTGTAATAGTTCCTTAAAATGTTTATTAATCACACACACCAGACATGCTAGTTAATCACTCTTTAAGAATACATTCCTTTAATTATTTTGGATTTCAGTTCTCTGACATTAGATAAAGCAAGTAAGCATGTCAAAAGAGTTCACTTTTTTTTTTCCACTTCCAGTCTCTGATAATTAAGAACTCATCACAGTCACTTAAAATGCCTATTCCATGTTAAAAAGAGTTTTGAAGGAAGCCTCATCTTATTGATTTTGGCTATCATTCCTGATTATATCCACAGATATAACTTTAATGAAGGTATCTGTACTTCATCTTGTCCTATAAAATTAAGTTGTGGCTATTTAATCAAGAGAGCAGTGAGTTCTTTTTCCTCAGTGGTTTATCAATCTATTTTTCTTTTATTACAAAACCTTAAGCTTTACCAGTTGCTAAAGACAAAAAGAGGGCTTGGAAAGACACAGACCCCTAGATCAACAGCTTTCTGGAAAAGGCTATGAATCATATCTCATGATCAGTCACTGCTCAGAAAACTCCTAACAGCATGCCTTTGCAGCTATTTCCAAAAGTGCTGAAGAGCCCATGTGTTTACACTGGACTTTGTTAGGAACAAAGAAAACACCATTTATATATTTTTAAGATGTACATGGCAAGTTCTGTTCTTCAAACCAGTTGCTCAGACATAAAGGCTCCACTTAAGATGGGATTTACTGCCACCAAAACCAGTGTTAAGTTATTCAGACATCAGGACAACAACAACAAAAAGTAAAGATCTGATAACAACTTGGAGACCTATGTTATTCAGGAGTCATACATATTCAACTGTGCTGACGCTATCACTTGTTCATATATTGTTCCCAAAGAAATACATATGACAGCATGTGATCAAATGGTTTCTTAAGCAGGAAGGCATGCAAAAGAAATTTCTAGTCCATTTACAAAAGCAATTTAATCAAAAGTGAAGATAAGCATTATATTTTAGAATAAATATGATTCTTACCATCTGAGATTGACTCCTAGGACATCCATTGATATCTTCAACTTTTTCATTTGCTAAAGCCAAGAAATAAAATAAAAGAGAGAAAAAAAGAATGACATGCTTAAGCAATGAAGTGAAACACAAAAAAAAGGGAGACTAAGAAAAAACAAAAACAAAAACAGAAACAAGCACAATGCTGCTGCTACATTCACTTTGTCTCCCGAGCCGTGTACAAGAGGACACACTTGTTAGCAGCCGCCAATTCCATATGCACAAATCAGGCAAAAAAAAAAAAAAAAAAAAAGTGAGTGAGAAGGAAGTTGCTGCTAATTCTTTAGCCTGTGCCAAATGACTGCTGACATGAAACCTTTCACAATTGTCCCTGCTGGATCAGGATACAGTTTCAAGGAATCTCAGAGTGTATGAGTTGCTCCAGCTAACGAAATGCACACATGGGAGACATATGGTTTAATGAAGCATTCATTTCTGACAATTCAGTGTATGTAAAGATACAGTTCTAGCCATTTAAAAGTATAGTCAAACTGCTTTTTTTCAAACATTCTCACATAAACATTTTTAATTAAATCGAGGGAGAGCTACATTAATCTCAGAGACACACGGTCCAAGTTCATATGCATTCAACTGAAATTGTGTTTTACCAAGGCGGGTGGGGCAGAGACTTTCATGGCTTTTCCCAGGGGGCAGGTCTTACCAATGATCTGGATGATTTCGGCTAGCAGTACTCCATCTGCAATGTCTTGTTGCAAATCCTTGATCAACCGCTTGTGGCCCGATTTTGCTAGGTAGTGGTTGGCCCAGTCAGTGTAAATCTGTTGAACAGAGGGAGAGAAGAAGTACGATGGTGTGAGAGAAAATAGAGACAATAAAAATGCTTAAGACAAATGTTGGATTCAAAGGGAAGCTATTCTGGATCACATTCCAGTTCAAGAAGTCATAGCTTAAAAGGAAATAGTTGTAAAATAATTTTATACGGCTCTCTCTCTCCCACTTATCTCTTGTTTCAAAGGAGGATGATTCACTCTCTTTCAAAACCAGGGACCAGTCACTTGTGACACAGCAGAACTCCCTTCCCGGATGACTACTGAGGAAACTGCTGTTTGCAAATCAGTTGGGTTTTCACTCTTTCCCCTCGGTCTGTCATATTGAAAATAATCCTGCCTGTCCTTGTAAAAGGAAACCACCTGGACTGATTTATACAGGAACCTATTATAAACATTTCTGTTTCTCTGAGACTTTATTAGCTTTGTCATGTGAGATACTGTATATGACAATATTTTGGCATCATGCTATGAAATAATTGCAAATGCCAAAGACACTTTATTTGGACTGTCATCTCCCATTTAAGCCTCCTGAAATGTGTTTATATAAGAAAACAGAGGAAGCAAATACAGTTATTACATAGAAATCACAATATAGAATTGAGGAGTGGATTAGAAGTCACAAGGTTGGCGATTTGTCCTAAAGCAGAGGTGACTCTTCAATAGTAAACCAGGATATAAAGAAAAGCTGGAATTGTTCAAAAAAATGCACAAAAATAAAACACTATTAATTTTTCAAATGTTATGAGACACCTACTAAGGTAAAGTAATCTAATTATAAGGAAATAAGCATTAAGATGTTTCAGTTTTATGGGTGGCTCATATGACTATATTATTAGGTTTATTACAAGCCAGAGTATGATATGTGATGTAACAGAAGAACACAATATCTGAAATAATGGCAGAGGAGAGGAATTGATTGAGAAATATACATATAAAAATGTGTATCAAAGCCCTGGAATTAGAACTGGGAACATAGCGGAACCCGGATATAAGAAGTCAAGGGAAGTGGCGCCTGGATGGCTCAGTCGGTTAAGCCTCCACCTCTTGGTTTAGGCTCAGGTTGTGATCTCAGGGTCCTGAGATGGACCCCATGTCCGGCTCCATGCTCAGCAGGGCGTCTGCTTCAAGATTTTCTTCCTCTGCCCTTCCCCTCATGTGTGTGCGCACCTGTGTGCTCTCAAATAAATAAATAAATAAATCATTTTAAAAAGAGAGAAAGAAATGAAGGGAAGGCTCTTCCCCAAAGAGGATACCAGGTGCAGAAAGGTAGAGTAAAGGAATCAAAGACACAGTTGGAAAATCTCTAATTAAGGTAGCAAGCTTGAAATTAGGATAATTAGACTGGAAAGGCAAATTGTTTTAGTCATAAGCACTGAATGCCAAGCAAACTACAAAAATATTATTTTTGGTTTCTAATAAAACCAATAAATGTTTTTTTTTTCAATAAATGTTTTTGTAAGGACAAAACACAATAAATAAGAAGTGTAGAAACTAAGAAGTACATGTTTCCCCACAATTTGCAATCCCTACTCACTTTTGAATACATTGGTATAATAATTCTAAAATTGTGTTCTATACCTACACGCTTCACCACAGGACACCACATACACACCCTCACATATGTACACACACAATAGGATTTTTAACCAAATATGACTCAAATTTCACATATCATTCTATGCTTCTCGACTTTTTATGCAATGATATTTTAATAACAGTGCTACAACCATTTTACATATATGTATCCCACTATTTTTGATGTTCTTGCACATAATATCAACCTCCCATTTAAAGATACTCAATTGTTTAAATATGTTTCTATTACATCTAAAGTTGAAGAGACATCTTTAAAATGTATCTTTGCACACTTATATGATAGTATTTTTATAGGACCAAAACCTAAAAGTGGCACTGCTAAGTTTTTTTAAATAGATCCTAGATACAAACATTCCAAAATACAACAAAGAAGTCAAAGAAAGTGCTTCTTCAGTTTAGACAATATAAAGTGGCATCTTAATGCAATGAAGTGGTGATTAAGTTCCTAAAAGACTACAAATAATTGGAAGCATCCAACTGCATAAGGAATTATACCTCCTTTCCCCGTGTTCATGATTTTCCTTATATTAAAGATATTAGTGTGAGAAAGGGTACTAGCACAACTGTCTGCTAAATTAGAAAACAAAAACAGGGTTCCTAGATATTCTTATTTTGGAATCAGTTTCCTCAAAATTCTATTCTATCTGTATTTTCTATTTTGCAATGTGAAAACATATTTTTATAAGGATTTATACTGCTCAGAACCTAAACCATTGAGGACTTTCCCCTCAGCCACACATCATTCAAATGGTTAGTTGTTTGGCTATTAATTGTTTGGCCTCCTACTAGAAATTTTAGGTTGAGCCAGACTCGATTTGTGCCTTTATCCCCACAGGCAGTTAAGAGGACCAGCTGATTGACTCTAAGGCACCCCACAAAGATGAAGAACATAAGTTCTGGAGTCAGGAGACCTGGCTTTGAGGCCCAGTAGACCTCTTATCACCCCTGGGACCATGGAGAAGTTTCTTATCCCTTCTTAAAAAAAAAAAAAGATTTTATTTATTTATTCATGAGAGACACAGAGAGAGAGGCAGAGACACAGGCAGAGGGAGAAGCAGGCTCCAAGCAGGGAGCCCGACGTGGGACTCGATCCCCGGTCGCGTTGGACTCTTTCCCTGGTCTCCAGGATCAGGCCCTGGCCTGAAGGCGGCACTAAACCGCTGAGCCACCCCTTCTAATCCCTTCGAAGCTGGACTCCTTGCCTCTGACACTGCTCATGTAGGGACTCCTCCTGCCTTCTGACTCACTGTGGCCACAGATCCGTCCCCCAGCCAAACTCAGAGCCATGCACCCCATCTCAAGGTTGCCATGTTCTCCTTCAGGTCTGCAATGCCTCCATGGGGACTCTACCTCCATCAGGCTCCATGTTGCAAGTATTCTGTTTTCCAAAGGCATTAAATTATGCAAAAAATACTTATTCAAATGCACACAGAATGGAATATTTTAGGAATGAAAACAAGAATCTCTTCATTCTCCAAATGCCTGTCAAGAATGTCTTAGCCTCTATCCAAATTGGTCCTGGAACTTAGGTGAGAAAACAGATGGGAGGCCAGCTGGTTGGCTTCAAGACTGACTGGAAAAGCCTCTGATTTAGCTCATAAAATATTTGTTTTTTACTTGGTCCAGGATTTCTTCCAGAGGAATCCCAAGCCTAAGTGCTTTGACTTGTCTTGGATCTTTAATATATGAAATATTGCTCAGACCATAATCTCTGACTTTAGTTGCAATCAGCAAAACCAATTCAGACTATAGAAATAAACTGAAAATAAATCTCCATTTAAAAAAGTCCTTATACTTTACTTATTCTTTCATTTTTTTAAGAAGATTTTATTTATTTATTCATGAGACACACACACACACACACACACACACACACACACACAAACAGAGAGGCAGAGACACAGGCAGAGGGAGAAGGAGGCTCCCTGCAGGGAGCCCGACAAGGGAGTCAATCCCAGGTCTCCGGATCATGCCCTGGGCTGAAAGCAGGTACTAAACCGCTGAGCCACCTGGGCTGCCCCTTATTCTTTCTTAATATGTGTAAAAGATACTTGAGGCCCTTCAAGCAAACCAGTACCTTTCAAAAGGATGTTATAATCTAATATTTTATTTTATTATTTATTATTTATTTATTTATTTATTTATTTATTTATGATAGTCACAGAGAGAAAGAGAGAGAGGCAGAGACACAGGCAGAGGGAGAAGTAGGCTCCATGCACCAGGAGCCCGATGTGGGATTTGATTCCGGGTCTCCAGGATCGTGCCCTGGGCCAAAGGCAGGCGCCAAACCGCTGCGCCACCCAGGGATCCCAGGATGTTATAATCTAGATGAAATATGAAACAATTACAAAGTGGCTTATAAATATATCTTAACATTATATTTAAACTTATTTTTGTCTTTTAAAACTTTATATATGTAAATTGAAGAAAAAAGTAGAAACATGAGGTATATCTTTAATGAGACAGTCTCCAAGCAAAGAATACATGATATATAAATATATGCAAAACTGATCAATAAACTTACTGTACTATTCTGATAAGAGAAGATACACACAACCTTGTCAACTGTCACATTAGAAACTATTGTTCAAATAAATACAACAGAATGACAAAATCATGTCCAGATTTTAGATCTGAACTCCAAAGCTGCCTTTGGTTCATTGCCACACACACAAAAATCACAATATTCAACCTCCTTAGCCTCACTAGAATGAGCTACAAACTGAGTGCTAATGATTTCCGTAGGATTATGTTATAAATAGGTTTCTAGTGAACAAACTGATATTACTGGGCACAATATCAAGTTAATCATAAATTAATGTTTAGTCATCAAGGTCTGGCTGAAGCTTTAAATATAATTTATCTCCAAATATCTGAAGTCAGTTTTCCTCATCTGTTTTAATTGCAATATTATAAATACAAATGTCATCTCATGTGGTAATTATATTTTAGGAAATCCTGAAAAATTAAGGATATTAGACTTACCAAAGGATACTCAGAGTTCAGGTAAAATCATAAATATATTAAATCACTTACTGTAATTAAATATAAAAATAAAAGGTACCATAGCATAATTTATATTTAATTTTGATGAACATAAATTTTAGGGCCTATTATGCAATAGTATGCCTTCTTTGAGGAACATCCTATATTGTTGGAATTTCTGCTTTGCCACTTAATATCCATGTGGACATTAACTGAACATAAATTTTCTCTTAGTGCCGGAGCTTTTCTTATCTGTAAAATCACAATAATAGTATTACCTACTAATTGGATCATTTTAAGGGTTGAATGAATTTAGATTTTTGGAACACAACCATTCACTTAATAAATATTTGTTAAATGTTAAATATTAGTATTGACCATTTTAATATAAACTACATTTTTATTAATTATGAGAATTTTATTAATACTATGAGCTATGATAATTTTCAAATCCTTAAATCTTAGCCATCTGTCCAACTGTAGTTAACCTAAGGAAAACTGCTGCAAGATGTAATAATCCCTTAGCTTAGTCATTTGCTCTTATAATATTTCTTTCACAGTACTTATTTTTATAAAGTAATGGGTTCAAATAGAAGGGAATATATGTGACACCATATTGCTTCTGTCCAGTGAATTTGTCTCAGTAAAACAACATCTGAAGAACATCTACTTTGATTCTCCATGGAGTCCTAAGCTTTTGTTTATGGCATTTTTCTTTTTCACTACTGACAATATAACACAGCCTTTGTGTATCACAGCACACTGCCCAATAAATTAAACCAATATTTAATTAAATTAAAAATTAAACCAATATTTAATTTAGTATTTGATTAAGTATAAGTAACCTAACAATTACATAAAAATAAGTATGACTTTTTGTCATTGCATGCCCTACTCTATAGAAGGCATATAAATGTTTCAAAGAAACACAGTATTTTTAAGAAGTGCTAAATGATAAAGAAATGCAAAAAAGTAGTAGGGGAAAAGCAGACTTCATTTAAGTCAAGAATCTATTTTAGTAGAAAGACACAAATCTATAACCTGGTTAGAAATACCACATGATCTAGTCATTCCACTACTGGTTTATTACTCAAAGAAAATGAAAACACTCATTTGAAAAGATATATGTATCCCTAAGTTTATTGCAGCATTAAGTACAATAGCCAAAATATTGAAGCAACCTGTTTCTACTGATGGATGGATGAAGATTTGGAATATCACTCAGCCGTAAAGAGTATGAGATCTTACCATTTGAGACAATGTGGATGGAGCTAGATGGTATTATGCTAAGTGAAATAAGCCAGATGAAGACAAATATCATATGATTTCACTTACATGTGAAATCTGAAAAAAACAAAACAAGTGAACTAACAGAAACAAACCCACAAATACAAAGGATAAGTGGGTAGTTTCAAGAGGGGGGAAGAGTGGGTGTGGGTAAAACAGGTGAAGGGGATTAGGAGGTACAATCTTCAGTTATAAAATAAATAAGTCCCGGGGATGAAACATACAGTACAGGGAATATAGTCAATACAATTGTAATAATGTTATATGGTGACTATACTTATTGTGGTGAAGACTGAGTAATGTAGAGATGTGTCAAATCACTATCCTATACATCTGAAACTAATATAACACTGCATGTCAATTATATTTCAATAATAAAAACTGTTTTAAAAAATCAAGATATTTTTTAAAACATTAGTTACAACAACAAAAAAATGTTGAAAAAAGCATTTATTTTTCCATCGAAATCTTTTGGGGACTCTGCAAGAAATAAAACTTTAAATTTGTGTTAGAAAAAAATTTCAAGTTTAAAGGTTGATTTGAAAGTGAGTATTAAGGAGTCAACAACTCCAGAAAATTAGTGAGTGGTCTATGAAGGAAGGTAAATTCTAAAGGAAAGATAAAATGGATTCTGATAATTTCCCTTGACTTTTTCTTTATTTCTCATATCCAATCTCTGGCCCAGTTCTGTTAATTCTATACCCTCAATGCCTCTTGACCCTTCTGCTCCATTACTGCTATAATCACCATGGTGCAGCTTTTCCTCCTTTCTCACCCAAACTGCTTTACCAGTTCTAAAAACAGTCTGAGTGTAGGCAGGCTAAGCATTAAACTATTCTATACACTATAGTTAAGTGATTGCTTTAAAATGCAAATCTGATCAAGTAATTTACTTTCCTACCTAAAAAAATCACCTAATTGCTCCCACTTACTTTCACAAAGTAAGTACTTTGGCCACTTTTCTTTAAACCAATTCACTTTTCAAAAGAATAAATTGGCTTCATACGGAAATTTCTTATGAAGGAAGGTGCAGCTGTGAAGACTCTAGAACAATGAAGATTGAGGGGGATGCCTGGGCGGCTCGGCGGTTTAGGGCCTGCCTTCAGCCCAGGGTGTGATCCAGTCCCACATCGGGCTCCCTACAGGGAGCCTTCTTCTCTCTCTCTCTCTCTCTCTCTGTCTGTCTCTCTCTCTGTGTCTCATGAATAAATAAAATCCTAAGAAGAAGAAGAAATAATGAAGCTTGAGGAAAGCCACAAAAAGAATGGGTTTTGACAAGCAGAAAAAAGGGGGATGCTTAACTCCATCAGCAGATACAGGGATAACGAAACTACAAAGGGTTGGAGGTATGAAACAGCATGCTGAATTCACTGAATACTGGATAATTCCATTTGGTCAGAGCATGGGGAAGAGGCACATGGGAAGACTAGGGGTAAGAGAATAGGAATCAGTGTGTGTGTGGGTACATCATATATAAAGTAAAGACAGTTGCATCATTACCTTTAGGTGAATGTTAGCTTACTTATATGTAGGGGATATAAAAATGACAGCCATGGCTGTGTTTCTAAACTGTAGCTCTGGTGCAGCTCTGAAGGATAGTTTAGAGCAGAGAAAAACTGCACAAAAAGGGGTCTAGTGTGAGACTTCCACTTTCTAGATGGTGAAATACTTTCCTGCCCTGTATTTTCTAGAAAATCTCCCTCTATACAGCAAGAAGAAAAAAAAAAAAAAGTTCAAACTCTGTCTCCCATGACTACAATACATGAATATGGAAAACAGCTGAAAGGATGATAGATGATTTAGCAAGGAGGAATAAAGAAGGAGTAAACCCACAGGAGCCTGCAGAGGGAGATAGCAGAGCAATGTTAACAGATTTTTCCACAGAACTCCAGAGGAGCTCAGGAAGTGTGGGCATCAGACCAAATAGAGGTGGGATGAATCAGAGTCAAGAGGTTTGACTCTGACTACTTGCTTCCTCCTCATCCTACCAAGAGCCAGTCAGACAGGAGGGTGGAGACACGGTAACGAAAACAGGAGGTTAAACGAAATTATTATTATCCTGGTGTTGAGACTTCAGCAACAGTCTTCCCCTCTAGGCTCCTGCTCTTTCAGAAATGCAGGACTATATATCCCCCAGAAATGGAAATCTTTCTCTGAAAACAGTGATTCAAGAGATTTCAAGTGATTCAAGACCAACAGACATTCAAGTTCAAGGTAACCAGTCAATGGAGCAGCTGGCCAGTGGATAGCCTATTATGAATCCCAGAGGACAGAAAGAATTGTGTGCTTGTATGCACACAGCTTTTTACTGCCTCATACTTGGTAGAGTTAGAGGCTACCAAACATTTGATGAAATCCTTTAAAATTTAGATGCCAGATAAACAGATAAAACAGAAGTCAGAATGAAACAGAGTGAAAGTCGGGAGTAGAAGAAAACTTGAAGAAAATGATAATATTGGTACCTCCTACTTGGACTCCAAAAAAAGCCTGGCTTACAGCCTATAGGGCCATCTTTATGTCATCCATATAATTGATACACTCACAGTTATACAGTTGTGTGTGGTGGCCTCAACCAGCCAATACAATAGTACTCTAAAAATGCCTTCATTTTTGTTTCAAGAAAATGTAAATATTTCTTTAATTTTTTTTAAAAAGGTTTGACTTTAGTTGCAAAAGAGAAAACGTCTTAGTGCTGACCAACATCAAAATTCCAGTCCATGTCACATATATTACTAATAATACATTCCATGTGAAGGGATTACTGGTCTTAAGTAAACATGAATAAACTTCATATTCATGCATAAATGTCACTTTCCATTAATACTGCATTTAACTTTCTCAGTTCTTTTGAGAGATAACTTCCCATCTGAGAAAAGAATATACCTAACCCAGATGGAACAAGCAATCAACATCAATATTTTCAACTCTAATACACACAATCCTACCCGTCCCAGTGATATGCTTTCTTGATATGTAGCTATAAAATGCACCCCTTAATGCAAGTTTCAGATTTTACTGGAACCAAAATTATATCGATATTTTCATTTACAACTGCATTTATCTGTTTAAATTTATAACTACAAATTATTCGCTTGAACTATCATGAGATCTCTCTATTTTGACACTGGGGAGAGGACATTTTTAGATGAAAAGATACAGACCTCAAGTCAATAGGAAAAGAAAGGGTAGGGCTTATTGTGTGAACACCAGTATGTTCCAACTCCTTTCACCTGTGGTTTCCTTATAGAGAAAAGTAACCAAAGCTATCATACAAAGCAAGGCGTCCATCATCAAATCAAACCAGCCAACACTGATTGAGCAGTGCCATGCTGGGTGTTGTGGGCAACACTAAAAAGTCAAAAGCACATAGTTTGTCCTGGAACCAGGAGGGTAAGAGGGGGAAGGGAACACGTTAGCCAATTTTGAGAAGCTACTAGATCTTCTCTGCAACGTTGCCCACCTAGCCTTTCCCGCATCTCACCTATTGAATGGCATTCCAGCTACTGGATTCTTTGTCTGAATCATCACTTCCCAAACGCTTGTGAAGACTCCTCAGCATTCATTTGAGGCCATATGTGTCACTCCCTAATCTTTACTGCTTTATTCTGTGAAGAATACTTTGTCTCCCGAGTCAGTATTTTTTTCCCTTAACCTTACGTATTAATCATCCTGGGCGATTTCATTATCAGGTGGACAATCCATCAAACACTATTCCAGAAATTAAATATATGATGAACCAACTATCCTATCTTAAAAGCACAATGATTATCATTAATGATCTTTTCTTCTACAGACAATATGGCATTTTGTAAATTTTTGAAAAAGGGGTTGAATATTATAATTATGTAGCACAATTCTGGTATTAATTTGTGTGTGTGTGTGTCTTTGTGGGTAGGCTCCATGCTCAATGTAGATTAAGAGATACATGCTCTAAGCCAGCCAGGAACTCAATTCTTGCATTAATTTAAGTTTTATTTCACTTAACTTCAATTGTATTACCACTGCTACTAGCAGTATGACCCTCCCCCCCAAAAAAGAGGGCAAGAGGCTGCACAGAATTCTTTCTCCTAGATGTAGTGTTTATTAGTAACAGTGTTGAGAGTAAAGCATGCTTGAAACATGTAGATAACTCAGTCCTCAAAGCTAAGAGGATACTATCATTCCATTTGAGAGATGAGGATCTTGAAACAGAGAAGGGAAGTATTTTCCCCACGTCATAACAGTAAGTGCTGCACAGAACCTAGATTTTCTGGCTCAAAAATCCACACTCTCAGTCCAAACAAAAGGTAATATTTCATTTAAGAGCCTTCCCTAATTCCAGCCTCCTACAGTTATTTCCATTGTATCTGACATCCATCTCAGAATACGGTGTAAAACTTCCCTTATTTGGCTGCTACAACATCTGGCATTTATAGAATGCTCTATGGGGAATGCACCCTAACAGCTTGCAAAATTCTAATAATGCAGGTGACAACATGAGCTAAAATCTGCATATGAAACTGTACCAAAGAGTATTTTAGAAAAACAGTTCAGAGAACTTGTAGTACTCACATTTTCAAAGGGGGGAAAGGCATGCTACTTGAGATTCTTTTTCTTTTTTTATATATATATATTTTTTATTGGAGTTCAATTTGCCAACATACAGTATAACACCCAGTGCTCATCCTCTCAAGTGCCCCCCTCAGTGCCCATCACCCAGTCACCCCGTCTCCCGCCCACCTTCCCTTTCACTATCCCTTGTTCATTTCCCAGAGTTAGAGGAGTCTCTCATGGTTTGTCTCTCTCTCTCTGATATTTCCCACTCATTTTCCCTCCTTTCCCCATAATCCCTTTACCTTCCTTTTCTTTCAGTCTGTAATTGATGTATTGATAATGCAAATGAATTCAAGGTAAATACTAGCAACCACCCTTCGGAGACCAAATCACATGGCAGAAAATCCGTAAGAAAATAACATTAACAAAACACCATGCTAAGAGGGAATAAACATGTCTAAGTCATTTCAGAGTTTCTAGGCTTCTGAATCGGGGATTTCCAATCACATGCCAATAATTAGCAGTGAGGAATTGGCTGAGAGAAACACTTAGTGTAAACCAGTAATTCTCAAAGTGTGGTCCTGGATCAACACCATCAGAGTCATCTAGGAACTTGTTACAAATGCAAATTATCAGTCCTAATCCCAGATCTACTGATTCAGAAACTCTGGAAGTGGCGCCAGTAATTTGAGTTTTAACAAGCCCTCTAGGTGATTCTGATGTGTGTTAATATTTAAGGACCCCTGGCAAAGATGAATGCTGTTCACAGAACTGGTTTTGCTTCTAACACTTTAAACTGTATATTAATTTAAGAGAATGCAATTTCATTAGAAGCAAAAGACTTAGGGCTTATGTAGTATTTCCCCTTACCTCCTGAATGTTTCTTGCTACCAAGAAAAACACACCAAGCCAATACAATACTGATTGAAAATGCCCTTTGCAAACCACTCATTCCCACGTTTTAAATCCTTTGAATGATGAGTGATAAAGGTAGTCATTTATTTCAAAGATAGTTTCCAAATTAAAAAAAAATCATTTATTTAGAAATACGTGCAGAAGGAATGATTTGCATTTACTTAGGCTGAAAACATAGAACTTGGAAGCTGAGAGAGAACACACTTCCTGCTGTGCTAAAAAGCCACAGTGGAAAGTAATGGAAATACAAAAGCAGTCTATGGGTTATTACACATCCAGCCAGCCATCAGGGAAGGGAGGCAGCCAGAGTAACATTTCGGGGGTGGGGGGGGGAAGAGACTTTTCATAATATTTATTTTCTTGACAATCTTTCTTTCCTTTTTGTACCATAACTCTAAGCAAACACAACACTATCTGAAAGATTTGTTGAGCCTTAGTAGAACATATTCTATTTTCATAAATCTCTGAAATGCTTGAAACGACCACAAATGATGAGAAAATATGCACACATCTGTATGTATGTGACACATGGTGAGATCCGTCACCTAGTTTGCTGTTTTCTAAAGACACTTCAATGAATGAATGAATGAATAAATGAATGAATGAATAAATAAATAAATAAATAAATAAATAAATAAATAAATAAATAAATAAATAAATAAATAAAATAAAGGCGACTCAAAGGATTCACGTTATATTCCAATCAGACAATTATTTATCAGCTTCCTGCAGGTGGTTTCTCTTCCTGCAGTGACGTGCTATGACTCCCAATCACCACGGGTAGGGGCTAGAGTCACATAACTCAATACCACCGGCAGCAGCGGTTGCTACTGTGCTGCTTGTCACACTGTAAAGTAAAACTGCTGACATAATGAAACAACCACGTTAGCCAGTCTCCTGACCACTGAGAAAGTATCAAGACTTTAGAAGTCACCCCATTAACAGTCACCTTAAAAACCTCCATATTTCATCCTGCAATTCTTTCATTTTACATGAACCTCAGTTGCTAGATTGCTAAGGATTCCAATGGAATGCCTTACAAATCACTGCACTATATTAAATAAAATAAGGGGAGGAACGACTGGAAAAAAAGAAACCAAAAACACAGATTGCTCACTATATGATTTTATATTATATTTGTATACAAATACAAGCAAAGAAAAACCAAAGATCCTAAATAGGCCAATATTTTAAGTTCAAGCCCATACGCCAAATTTGAGTCTGTTTTCTTAGAAAACCTATTCCTGTGATTGAAGTGTTCCTCAAGAGGGTATGTGAACATTGTTTGAAGCATTCACCCAAAATGCATGACTCGGGAAGTTACATTTCCCACTGAGCAGAGAGGCTGATCAAAGTTGATGCTCTTCTGCTCCTAACTCCTCCAAGAAAAAAGATAAAGTTAAATTGTGAAAGATTTCAGAGTGGAAAGCATGGAGCCTGGACTCAGAAATTCTAGGCTCCTTTCCCTATAGGTTCCAGGGTTTCCTCCTTTTTGATGCAAGTATCACATCCTGTCCCACCCTGCTTCTCTCTTAGGATTATCATGAGGATGAACTGTATTAGAAAACATCTGCATAAGCAAAATGTGTTACACATTATAAGGCATCATTATTATAATGAATAACATGTTACCCATGAAGTAAATTCGGAACCATAGTCCCCCAAAACAAACATACAGTAATTTCAAGTAATACCACCCATGCATAGTGAGACTACTCTTTGTTTTTCAATTGCATTAATGACACACAGAAACTAGTTTGTTTCCATAAAATAAACCTATCTTAAATTTCTTCCCTGCTTATTTCTGACGTATTATCTAGTCTACTCCAAGAAAGGTTATAACACTTCAGCGATGTAGTTTGACAATGGAATATTATACAGCTATTCCTCAAGTTTTAGGAAGAGTCAACCCAACCAGGAATGCACTTCCAGTTTCTCTATGACTGGTGTCCCTCCATAGCCACCTCTTGTTAGGGAACTTATTACACTTAAGCTGCTGTTTGGCAAAATTTGCACTCTACCTTCCATAGCATAGAATATTCTCTAGCAAGCACACAGGGACTTCATTTCTAGCTCTTTTCTTTACATGTATATGGGGACATGTGGACTAGTTCTCACCAAAGGAATGTGAGCTAGAGTGATACGCTTCTCCTCCAAGCCTGACCTAAACAATACTCCTTACCCTATTCCCCACTCCTTTGCCCTCAGGTTGGCTGGAAACACATACTAAGAAGGACACAGAAGCCACCTAATGAAAATGGCAGAGCTTCCATCAGTATGAGTTTCTGAGTGACTGCACAAAACAGAACAGCCCAACTCCACACCCAACAACCAGGAAACACCTCGGAGTGTGTGTGCATGACCAATAAACAGCTATTGTGTGAACCACTGAAATCTGGGAGTTTATTGCAGGCCTGTGTTAATTTAGTTACAGAGACCTTCTCCTTACAGCCAAAGACTCTTTGAAGAACACCTTCCCTATGTCTAAGAATTCAACTATGAGTCCAATAGAGAGCTACCTTCTATTCCCAATATTCCTATTTCCCTTCTAGATGCCATTGCCCCGGGCCCACCATCCTTACCAAGGACTTTCTCTTTGTTCTTGATAATCTTTTCATTAATTCATTGAATGTGTATCTTTTGAACATGAGCTCTTCATCACTAGGAACTCCTCTCTCTTCTTTCCGAAGCTCTGAGCAGAGCAGTTCTGATTCAGTTTGTTACTACTGGTCTTGGGGTAGGGGTATGGGCATAGGTTGGTCAAATTTCCATATCAGGAATCTTTGAAACTTGGTATAATACTTTGGGTTCGGGAACCCTGGGTGGCACAGCAGTTTGGCGCCTGCCTTTGGCCCAGGGCACGATCCTGGAGACCCAGGATCGAATCCCACGTCGGGCTCCCGGTGTATGGAGCCTGCTTGTGTCTCTGCCTCTCTCTCTCTCTCTCTCTCTGTGACTATCATGGATAAATAAAAATTAAAAAAAAAAAAAAAAAAAGAAAGAAAAAAAATACTTTGGGTTCTTTTTTTTCAACAAAAATGATGACATGACCAAGTATTAAGCATATCTGACCTCTGGGTATGAAATTAAAGTCAATGGTTTAAAATATATGTAAAAACATAAACAATGCTTTCTAAAATTCAGAATTCCCCAGTATCATAATGTAGTTGATAGAATTCTGCAGTGATAGAGAATATATTTTTAAATTTGTCAAATTGGATTTACATTTTCCATACACTCCTGTGACATTTCTTTACTCTCTTTTTTTAGGTGCGCTTACATGCCAAGAAAATGCCATTTATAGTATTAATCATGGTATTTAAAATAAAAATTAAATACCCAATAACAGGGAGATTATTATTAAATATTATTTATTCAGATCGTGAAATACTGAGTAGTCACAAAAAATAGAAATCATGATACTTGTATAGCAAAAGGGAAAGGAGAATGCCAAAAAAATTGAATATAAAACAATTGAGATGTACATACAAAAATACTAGAATCAAATGCAGGGAATAGTAGTATTTGGAATGAGTGTGATTGGTTTTATAGATTTTTTATTTTAATTTTATATTTGTATAAATATATTTATTAGAAGTATATATTATTCATATTTAATTTATATTTATGTAATCTGTATTTAATTTTATATTTTAAAATTCTGTTTAATTCTGTTGCATATATAACTAAAATTGATTTCAAAGCATTACCTAACAGGTAATCCAAGAAAATCACTAAGAATACTGTAAGGGTATGTTTTGGTTTTCTAGGTGAAAAAAATATATATGCAGTGAGATTTTGAATTCAAATCAGTAATATGAACTCTCATTATTTATTACTATTTCTACAGAGAGAGCCACAAGAAACAAAAGGGGTTTTGGACCACATAAAGGTTGAGGGATGCATGTCAAGCTGACAAGACTAAAGCCAACTCTGGACAAAGGTAGGAGCCAAAGCGCTCTGGAGTGGCTCACTGAGGTCCAGAAAGTCAGACCAGTACTTTTGTAGGATAACAACAGAGAGAGGCACAGGGGAACCGTAAACGTCAGAATAAACATGAGGAAAGATTTTCCCAGAAAAGCAGAGGGAAGTGAATAAGTAAAAGATCAAGGGATCAGACAAGAAGCAGGATGTTCATAGGAGCCCAGTGAACAGAAAAGCAATTAGAAGATCAAATGCAAAGCAGTGGTTCACAGCTCAGAGATTTTCAAACACAGAGGCAGTGAACTATCCCCGAGTAGCTACTCGGGCATCTTCAGGGAGAGCAGGTAATTGGAACTGATGGCTGAATTAAAGAGTGTCTTCAGGGTTGACAGAGGCAGCAGCTTCCTTTAAGCAAATGGCCAGAAGCTCTTGCCCTGCAAATTCACTGACACAAAGATTCAGAGAGACAGCTTTGATGTAATTGCCACTGTTCCCACTAAGTCCTGATAGGCACCCATCCCCGGTATGGCATTTACTCCCAAGTGCTGCACACCTTACAGGTGTTATATCATTTACCCTCCAAAGGACCCTATGAGATGGGCATTGCTATACTCATTTTACACAGGAGACAACTGAAGATTAGATCAGTTTAGCAACTTGCCCAAAGTCAATAAATAGTAAGTCAAAGAGTCAGGTTGGAAATTGCTTATCTCTAATACCCATATGTTTTCAATGACACCATACTATCTTCTCTGTTGGTATAAACAATAAAATGGGTAACTACATTTTTCAAGGTGCTGGTCCTTGTATTGTCCTTTATAAGTCTGTAAAATAATGGCTTTCCCTACAAATATCACCTTAACCTTACGTTTTTCAGTAGATTTTTCATCTTTTTCACATCAGAAGGCTCATTAACTTTAAGGTAAAGGGATTTAACTATGAGAAAAACTTACTGTCAGACAATCCTTCTTAAGTCAGCTCCACGCTGCAGCTGTTTAAAAACAGCATTGTTTTTTGGCTGTAATATATTTGGGTTAATAACAGGCACAATTTATTGGTTATTCCAGGCTGCCAGTCTCTGTGAGTGGGTAAGGATAGCTAATCCTGGGCTGTAGGATTATAAAGGGCACTACTGCCCCATGGCTACAGTTCTCCAACAGTTCTGTGTATAATAAAGTTGACATGTGGGTCTTCATTTCTAGGACTCCAGCAACTATTTGCAGTTGGTATTAATTTAGCAGAAGAACAGTTACTAGTCTCTAGTATTTTCAAACTGTAATTTGAATAAAAATGAACATTTACAAAATTCCATTTCTTATAGATAGATGTTCTCAGTTACTAGATTCATAATGACCAAACAAACTGTCTCACACCTTTTCTCAAACTAATCTAAATTTAAGGTTAAATCTTTGTCAAGATGGCTACTGAATATTTCACATAGTTCAACCATAAATTTCAGCTCTTCACTGGCAGTTGACCCTTGAGAATAGGTGTCCTTTTTATGTCCTTATAATAAGATCATCAGAAACTTGCAATTTCTAACTAAAATTCTCTACTCAGAAACATCTACAGCCTTCTGTTCCCTTTGTTGAAAGGGTATGGGCAGATACCCCTAACGAACCAGAATGGTGACATCTGAAGGTCTCGTACTCTTCCCATCCACAAGGAAAAAATGCCACTAATGTCTTATTTTCTGATAATCTTTTCTTTCCCAAGACAAGCAGCATCTCAAGTTAATTTTTTAATATAACTTTTTGTGATAAACATTGATGGTTAATATTTGGATTTATGCTTGTAAATCAAGTACAAAACGATAACAGCTACTTGGCTACATGAGCTGAGTGTTTGAGTATTGGTGCATAAAAGAGCGTCAAATATTTGCATTTGTCCTTCAGCTAGCTCTAAATTTTACAATACAGCTGACCCTTGAGCAGCATGGGTTTGAACTGTGTGGATCCATTCATAGGTGGATTTTTTACAATACATACAGTACAGTACTGTAACTGTATTTTTCTTCCTTATGATTTTTTTAAATAAAGATTTTATTTATTTATTTTAGAGAGGGAGAGAGCACACACAAGTGGGGGAGGAAGGCAGAGGAAGAGGAAGATAAGAATCTCAAGCAAACTCCCTGCTAAGTGCAGAGCCCTACATGGGCTCCATCTCACGTTCCTGAGATCATGGCTTGAGCTGAAGCCAAATTAAATAACACATCTAGCATGGTGTCTTTATTCAAATATCAAGTATGAGTTTTAGAGTGCTAATTATATATACTTGAGTGATAGTAATAATAATGTGTATTGAGCTCTTACTAGGTGCTAGGCACTGTGCTATGCTCTAACAAGTAATGCAATCCTCAAAACAATAGACAGAAAGTGTTATCATTATTCTTATTGTGCAGATGAGGAAACTAAGGTTTACAGATACTAAGCACTTTGCCAAAGATCTCACAGGTGGTAAGTAGCTGAGCTTGGGGTATTAACCAAGCCTAACAAACTCTGGAGCTCTTCATAATATTCTATGTTTTAAATGAATTTGATGAATACAGCTTAAAATGGTGCTAAGTCCTGAACCTGCCATTTTACAGTGTGATTTCTGAAACTAAAATATAATTTTTCAGTTCTCTATAGAAAACATGGGTCTTTCCCTTCAAATTCCAACCACACAGACCCAACAGTGACACAAGGCCACCAGACAATCAAAGCTCAATTAGGTTTTTATACTGAACAAACAATGGCCCTCTGAGAACCAGAATTCTTTTGCTCTGAAAAATTTAACCAAAGGGAATATAAACTGACACTAAGCACAGTATACATGTAGGTTGTCTTGATGAAAACATGTCTATTCTTATAAGAAAACAGATGTTTGCTAAATTAACATGATTTACTTTGCCTTGAAATATATAACGATGTCCTTCAGTGGTTGCTAGGTAACATATTTTAGTCTAGTAAATAAGCTAAGTTATAGACTTTAGAATATTTTTCTTAATTATGTATTTTCCTAAAACAGGGGGTTAAAAAGTAAGGCACAAGGTCATGGCTTAAATTGACAAGACGCAGTCCCTGCTAGCCTCACTTCCACTTAAGCAGAGTTGCAATAATGCTGTGTAAGCATTTTCATAAGATAAGCTGGACCCTAGTAGTTGAAGTCTCCTTTTCTACCTTTACTGCAATAGTTGAAGTCTAATTTTTTTTTGAAGTCTAATTTAACAACATTCATGTGAGCCTTGTGGTATGAAAGTTCTATATAGACTAATCTGGGGGGCCTGGGCGACTCAGTCAGTTAAGCATCTGACTTATTTCAGCTCAAGTCATTATCTCAGGTTCATGAGATTGAGCCCCCACATTGGGCTCCATGATGAAGTGGAGAGTCTGCTCGAGATTCTCTCTCTATATATATATCCTATATATATATATATAGATAGTGTGTATAAATGCAGAGTGGAGGGGCAGAGGGAAAGGGAGAGAGAGAGAATTAAATTAAATTAAATTAAATTAAATTAAATTAAATTAAATTAAATTAAATTAAAAACTAGACTAATTCACCCATGTTTTCTTTATTTGGTTTGACCAACATTTCAATGCATGTGGATGCCTGGTTAAGACTTAGCATAGCAAAGAAATCTTTTATCACACTTTGACTCATCTCAGACTAATTCATGATTAAGAGCCTACTCTCCATGATTCAGTTTCTTTTTGCCATTGACACCAAATTATTTGTTCTGATTGTTCTCTTCCTGTGATAGTCATACTCATTCCAAATCCAAGTTTCTCTCCCCAGTTCAGTCACTAAAGATTCCAATTCTTCCCCTATATTATTGTCTTTGTAAATATCCTTTTTCTTATAGTCCCTTCAAACCAGCTCTCTGACTCAGTCTTTTCCTTTGCTTGAATAAATCACTGGGCCAGTTGTATATGTTTCCTTTGATAGTTCATAAAAATGATCACAGTTGTCACTTTTCTCATAGTGATATGGAATCTCTTTCTCTATCCTTGAATTGAGGCTGGCCATTTGACTGGCTTTGTTCAACGTGACTTTGGCAACACGATACAAGCACATACTGGAAAAGCACTGTACAATAGGTCTTTCCTGTTTGCTGTTCTTAAAACTCTGAGCTGCCATGTGAATAAGCCTGGACTAGTCAAGAAAAGACCATGTGGCAAGAAGCCCCAGTTGCCCCAGCTGTGTCACATGAAGCCATCATACATCACCTTGCCAAGAGCCATGAAACCCTTAGAAATAGTCACCTGGCCAACTGGCAGCCAACCACAAACATGAATGAACACATGGAGCAGAGATGACCTGCCCTGATGAGGGTAGCCCAATCATCACCCCACAAAGTTATGAACTAAGTATAAATACATGATTGTTATCTTAAGACAGGAAGTTTGGGGTTGGTTAGTTTTGTAGCAAAAGCTACCTAATACAGTTTCCAATAACTGAAAAATAGATGTGGATGTGCTAACAGAATCAGTAGCTAATAACTCTGGACTAGCTGGCATAAAAGATCTCCATAATGTAACCATACTCAGCCAAATAGTTTCTCGTTATGGCTCAGAGACTAATAGAATGTAGATCTAATAAGCAAGCGAATACGGTTCCTCAAAGGAAATAGCTTTGGCCATGAAAATTTGTCCAAAGAAAGGGTCATAAAATGGTGTTTAATACATTTCATTCAGGAAGAACTCTAATAATAGAAGCAAGGGGAATGAATGCCTAGGGCCGAGGGACAAGAGAGAGGTATCACAACAGACCATTCCATTTGGACGAACAGATGCCAGAATATTGTTCTTTAGGAATAAAGTGCTAAGGCTGGATTTTGATTAGTTCAATCTGTACTTTATATAGTTTGTTGATCTGCCTGCCTCAAAACAATGTTTTGACCATGTATAGATGAATGGAAGTTATACTAAATGCTATTCCAGGATTTCCACCTTAAAGAATATAAACTACCAATGAAAATGATCCATTTGATCACTGCCTTTATTTTTATTTTATTTATTCACTTATTTATTTTTTTTAAGTGAGCTCCATGCCCAACATGGGACTTGAACTCATAAACCCAAGATCAAGAGTCACGTGCTCTATCAACTGAGCCAGGCTTTAAGATGCAAAAGTTACTCTATGAGTCAGGATCCAGTCAGGAAAATAGAATCCACTCTAGATGTTTTACATAGAAGGAATTAAATTTGTGACCATCGGCGACAAAAACGATGGGACAGTCATAAGAAGAAACAGGGAAAGTTTAAGCCAGGTGTTAGCAAGCGCAGGAAGCCACTATCACTTCTACAGGAAGAGGGGAAGCAAGTGTGGTACTCTGAATCCTAGGAGCAAGATTTAAGTGCTGGAAGCTAGAGCCAGCAGATCACAGAAGAGGAGACACACCCACTGCATCAACGCCAACCTACCACCCCACAGCAATCACTGGTTAAAATACTTCTTAATATGACCGAAAAACAGTAGTAGATTTTGTACTTTTCACCCTTTTGTTGAAATAGACATTAAAATGTATGGAGAACCTGCCTTCATCCTATTGCAACTAATGGCCGATCTTCTTTACTCTGTTTCTAGTATAATCTCTACACCATAGGCTCCTCTCTGGGTGAGATTTTAATGATTTCTTCTTCCTTGCTTCTGGGCCTTTCACTTAAAAGAGCTGGACTCCCAACAAGGTGCAATCAGAAAGGGGATTGATTGTCTCTCTTCAAATCAGTCCCCTGGATTTGTTTTCTCCTCTTCTCTAAATGAAATGTTGGATCAGCTGTACACATTTTATCATGATTTTCAACTAGCAAATAGTTCTTTAGTTCCTGCATTAAGAAAACATATACAATCGACGCGGCTTCTATAACTCCAGTCTAGCTTCAGGGCATTGCATTCGCTGTTCCCTCTGCTCATAATGCTCTTCCACCAGTAACTTGTTCACATAACCATTTCCTTCATGTCTGTGCTCACATATCACAACTTCAGAGAAGTCATCCTTAAATTCCTTGATAGAATACTTCCCTACTGCAATTCTATCGCTGTCTGACTCCACATGTTGCTTTATTTTCTTGACATGCTTACTATCACCTGATACTATACACTTGTCTCCCAATTCCTTCCATCCCCTCAGAATGTAAGCTCACGTCATTCATTGTTCTGTCTTGTTCATTGCTATATCTCCAGTGGCTTGGGCAAGGTCTAGCCCATAGGAATAAATACTAAGGACATAAATAAATAATAATGGGGTAAAATGGATGAATGAAGAATGCATGATCCCACAGAGTACATATAGTGAATATCTTACCAGTCTTTCAAATTTCTTGCTGTTACAGCTCTACTAGAGAAGATAATATTGCAGTCAATTTAATCATTTCTTGGAGAAAAGTAATCATCTCCAAAGATCACACAAAATTTACCCTCCTGATCCTGACAAATTTTTGCAGATAAAAAATGGCAACAGTTACATTAAAAGATGCAAAGAATACACTATTTAGTTGAATTACTTGATTCTGGCTGGAACACCTTTTCTTGCTTTGAACATGAAGAGACCGAGTGGGAAATGCCTGGCTTGCGTGTCTGTTTTTGTCAAACATTCAACAGTAACTGATAATCTCTACATCTGTTATTTATTTGACAACTCTCCAGAGGGCCATACAAGTGGAAATTTCAGAGAAGCCCTAAACAAACTCTGCAGCTCTATGCAATGCCAGCAAGAATTTGTAACTGTTATATATGAGTTAAGTTTAATTCAATGCTTCACACAAATGGCGACTTCGTGCTTCATTCTTCTGCTTAACGTATAGAACATGAAATTCTGTGATGTGTCTACCATTGTATTTAAGAATAAAAATTAATTACACGTTGAAATTAAGCCACTCGACTCTGGGAGGAGACAAAAGTCAATGAAAATTTGCAGCTGGTCAGGAAGTAAATCCAGGGTGGAGAGATTTTTGCAGAGCTCAGTAAGACAGGAGGGTTGTAAGGCATGAAGGAAGACATTTAGATTTTGTTATGATGTTTTCAAGATTCTGACAACTGGAATGAAAAAGATGCAACCTATCTCCCTAAACTCAGATTACATAACTAAGCTCAATGATCTCAGAAATTAATGAACTGCCTCTGGCTTGGATTTTTAAAAATCACTAAACAATCTATTCTATATATAATATGTATGCTGCAACACATGCATGAGGCATGATATGGAAAACACCAAGATCACAAAGCAAAGACAAAACATTTAGGCATTTCTTTACCTGGTAACAGGTATTCCTTTACAGTTTTGAGTTAAGAATGTTTGTTTTCTGAATTTGAACAGAGACCCAAAAATTGCTTTTTGCAAACTATTCACTCTAGTTCCACCACAGATGAGACAAAACCCCGTGGGCTGTCACTCCAGATTCATGCGAAGGGGGACTGGGGGAGCACAAGACATGCAGGTTATCCCGCCGGGTATTAACTAATCCTTTGAGGAAATTTAATCCATGCCTGTGACCATAATTTATTCTAATGGAATCCCCAAACAAGAAGCTGTCCTTCCGGTATAATTTTTAGATCAAAGCAAAGTCATTTATCATGGCAATTTCACGACAGGAAAACACTGGCAGTGGAACACTAGAGAGCACTCCTCACTAAGGTTATCAAAGTAACTGCTCCACTCAGTGGTCAGCTGACACACAAGCAGCATCAGTAATCTGTGTACCTCCAAAAATATCTCACACCTTTTCAAATGATTGATGAACTGCTTGATGAGTAAATAAATGATTGAAGCTCTCGATAGGAATCAAAGGCATGATCTCTTTACACGCCAATAAGACCAAGAAGTATTAGCCTGTAGAAGAGGCTGTTGGAGGATTCTCGAAACAGTTGGCCTAGATACAAAGTGTAAAAATTATGGGAAACATTAACCGACTACACATCTGCTGAAATTTTCATTCAATTAAAAGCAGAGCATCATAAAACCTCAACCTGGCTTCCTTAACATGTCATGGCTCAGAGGTTAAGAGGGACTTCTGCTCTGGATATGATTAAGAATCACAAATAATTAAGGGGGAAAACAGTCAAAATATAATGAAATCCAAGACCTACATCAGACTGAAAAAGCATATGTCCAATCAACAGAAAGAAGAGACACACAGCTAAGGAAACAAAGTAAATCCTCTACAAAAAGCATGAAGCCCAGGATTCAGAATTATTTAAACATTGTAATTAGTTACATTCTAAAGACAGACCTTAAAGTGAGAGAATTTTGTAAAAACACTCATCTCCTATTTTGCCTCCAGCCTCTCTACCAAGAATAGTATTGTGGAGTTATCATTATCATTCATGCACATACTCCCCGAGTTCAGAGTCCAATCTTCTGATAAATTATAACCTCTCTAGGTGAAATTATCCTGAAAACAAAAAGAATCAACTAAACAGAGTAAATACATATAAAACTCTTATAATAATGCCAATACATGGTTAAATACTAGTTAAATGTTACCTATGATCATCATCATCATCTTCATTCTTATTATTAAGATGTTATTCTTAGAGTGGTTTACTGAATGGAGTAAATGTTAGAGGGACTACTTGGAATTTTCGACCATTTTCCCACACAACACTGTAAGTTGGCTACTACTGGAATACACATTTGAACTCTCGTTTTGTTCCTTTCTCCCTTTAGTTTAGCTAAATGGCTCTCCCCTGAATATAAGAACTTCTATGTGTATGATATATGAAATAATAGTTTATGTGACAATAACCATATACAACATGTTTAGGGGCCAATTATACTATTATAAGTGTTTTTCCCATCATGATGCACATTTTTTCATGTCACAATGGACTTTAGAAATTACATTAAACAAAAGAGGGATTCAAATGTAACTAGTAGGGACACCTGGGTAGCTCAGTAGTTGAGTGTCTGCCTTTGGCTCCAGGTGTGATCCCGGGGTCCTGTGATCGAGTCCCACATCGGGCTTCCTGCATGGAGCCTGCTTGCCTGTCTGCCTACGTCTCTGCCTCTATGTGTGTGTGTGCATCTCTCATGAATAAATAAACAAAATCTTAAAAAAAAAAAAAAACCAATGTAACTAGTAACCTGGAACATCATCAAGGGTCACTGAAACACCTGAAGATCAGAGAAAATCCAGGAAAAACGTTACAGAAAAAAAGTTTTCTAGATACTTTAAACATACTAAAATCCTCAAATACACATTGTTTATTTCCCAACGTTCTTGAAAAAATACATTTTAAAGCAGTATAGAGATAACAACAACAACTATATACTTCTAAGAAATAGAGACTGACCAATTTTCAAAACTGGGGAAAATGTGTATTCGCAGATCACTAGCTTGATGTGGACTTAGTGTGACATACTGAGCAATTGACTTGTGAGCTTTTGCAAAATAAAAGATATATCTAGCAATCAGATTTTAATTACTAGGAACAAGTCAATCAAATTAACACCATGTCATTGCAATTGGGCTTGGTAGGTATTCCTTGGCTTGTAGACCCATCACTCCATTCTCTGCCTCCATGGGCACACTGAGTGTTCCCTGTGTGCCTGTATCCAAACTCCCCTCTTCCCAAAAGGACATAGCTCATTAGATTAGGGTCCACCCTAATCCAGTGTGATCTCATCCTAATTTGACTACATTATCAAAGACCCTATTTCCAAACAAGGTCACATTTATGGGTACAATAGGTTAGGACTTCAACATATCTTTTTAAGGGACACAACTCCATTCCCAATAGCAGTATATTCCAGGCCTTTTACATTATGTTGCCTCAATTAATGGTTGTCATAAACTCAATGGAGTAGATCTCATTCCCTCCTAAATGATTGCAAACAAGACTTGCTAAGACTAAGTTATTCTTTTTAGAATGACATAACAAGTAAAAGGCAGTCTTGATTCAAATATGGAACTACCTGATTACAAAGCCTATGTTTCTGAAACTGGGGCATGAACACTCTAGAGTCACAAAAAGTGTGGTCATCGGTGGCACAAGAATCTTTTTGGTTAACATGGTCCATCTTCAATGGAATCCAACTTTATCTACAGACAAATGACTTAAAACATTAGTTTTATTTTAAAATTAACATTTTGTAATGGAATGCAAACTTTAGAGAGGGTGTTATAAGTAATTTTTACTTCAAATTCTATTTCTCAAGTCTGGAGGACTGATTTTTGGCAAACACTTAAGTAAATATTCACTCCATCAGTCTTTAGATACTCTGTAGGTTAAAAAGGAAATTAGAGATCTGTTGCTGGAATGATAGGTGTTTTTATTTATAGGATGAATCATCATTTGCCAAGCCCTTGTAGGAAAAATCCAGGATAATATGCAATATTTTGAATCTAAACTGCTAATAAGCCAAAATACCCAATGAACTGTCCTCATTAGTTGATTTTTTAACAAACACAGACACAAGATTGAGATAGAAAATCTTATTTTCGCATGATAGATCAACCATGTCATACTTTCATTTGATGGCAAATTTCACGTTCTCACTAGTTAATAGGTTAGGGAACATTTTGTGAAAATTTCAGATTCTAATCCCATTTCTTCAAGGGAATTCTAGATCTTCCAAAAGCTAGGACCAATCACCCATCCAATTTTCTTTTTTTCATGGTCTTAAGGCACCGGGGCACTTTTCCCATCAACATGGCTCTTTGCTCCCTCCCCCCAGCCATATTACTACCTAATTATTCTTCAGCTAATGTTTGGTGGAAATGACACTACACTTCCCTAAGTGTATTCATTTATTCTTCATTCATTCACAATCCCATTATTATGCCTACGTTATTTGCTGGGTACTGTACAACAGGCTGATAAAAGTATGAAAAGATGGCCATTCACTTCTCTCCAAATACAGAAATTTAGGGGGTTTTCCTTCTATCTCTCTTGTTGTCTGTCTCTACATGTTAGCAACTATCTTTATCATTATTATCTGGCTTTCTCTCCATGGTTTATTGTTTCTTGTTTTTGTTTTTCCATTCACTGGCTTTCAAGCAATATGGCTTTGGAGGGATATCGCCAGCCTATCAGGATGCACATTTTCTCTCTGAGCTCTCAGGGAACATCCTGAACACACGTGGTATATTACACAGCCTGTGTACTTTCAGTTCCATTTTTCGACAGAGGTCACTTGATTGGGTGCCCTAGGCTTTCTGTGTCACTAATTTCAAGTGTAGAGTGAGTTGTTAGAATCCAGATAGGTAGTAATGCTTCTTGTGGCCAGAGGGTAGTAACAAGTTGCTGAAGTTCAGGGCAAACACAAACTTAGGCATAAGCAAGAGAGAGTTTTAGACTATAATAAATTTTTAGTGATCTGTTAAACATAATCCCCCAAATTTCCTCTGTAATTGAACTCTCTGTGGAACACAGGTTAAGAATGCCTTAATAGTAAAACAGTGCTATTCGAAAAAGCACCTTAAAATAAAAATAGTAAGAACATTGTAAAGATGTCTCAAGAATGACAACCAGCAAGACATTTAAATGATTACTTAAATATGAATATCATCTATCTTAGTCCCTAAAGGTATCTAAACTACCAGGGGAAAGGTATACTATACTCATTTTTAGACATTCATTTTTGTGTGATTAAAGCAAATTCTGATACCTTTAAAAATGTCCATTGTACCTACAGACGCTGAGGCCAACTCAATCATTTCCATAGAATCTATGATAAGCCATAAAACCTGAGGCAATTATTCCACAGTATCTAAAGTATTCATGACAAATTATTTGTATGAGAAAACTGGAAAGTAAATTCTCCATTTCCATTGGATCATATTAGAGAATGGGTGATGCACTCAAAAAGTAGCTGAACACCATGCCAGTAGCTGATTTTTAAAAGGCAAAAGTATGTTGTGTTCCAATAAAATGTTACAGAAAAGAATTAGTTCTAAGGAAAAGAGAACTAACAAGCTGGTCTGCTTTTCCTTCCATGACTACAAACACCAGCAGGTAGTACCAAAATCTCCTTATCACATGATTTCTCTTTTTTTCACATGAGTTGGCATCTTTTGTGTTCCTTCCTCCTATCACTATTCACTCCGATCAGCCTTGACAAGGGTGGAACTGTCATTTGGATGGAAACAGGCCTCTCTAAATTTGATGTTCTAGCAAAATCAAGAAAAATGTCCTTGAAAATTTTTCAACCACAGATGTTCTGATACTCATTCGCTGATTTTTATTTCCTGTTTTAAAACTTACATCCTCTTTAATTATGAAACTGTTGTAAAAATCCTATACCTACACATTGAATCTTATAACAGTAGCCACGTTTTTTGAGCACATGCTACATTCTAGGACTTATATTAGGGGCTTTCTATCTAGTATCTGATTTAATGCTCAGAGTGAAACTACAAGACAAATATCATTATCCCAGTTTTATAGGTAAGGAAACAGCAACTAGGAGAACTTAAGTAGCTTGAGCAGTGTCAAACAACAAATGGTCATTATTTGAATCCACTCTATTTTCACATCTATGTTCTTGCCACTGAACTATGGAATTTACGGTTTGTTTTTACTTTCAAATTCTCTAAATACAAACCATTCAATCTATTTTCATAGGCAAGAATAAAACATTGTTATTAAACAGAAGGAATCTGATCTATAAATTATGCAAAGGAGAAAAATCTTTTAGAATGGTAAGCTGAGTGTTCCTCTGAAATATTGTGAATAGTACGGTAGCAGAAAAATCCATCCATGAATCAAGGTCTTTTAACTGTATCTAAGCCAATTACCAGGAAATGCAGTACATTTCATGATATTAATATCAGAAAAATAGTATTAAATCCAAGTATTATAAAATGAAGTAGATCCGATCACCAAAAGGTATCTAGACACCAGAAATCAGAGAGTAACAAGAATATATTATTTTTAAGTTGCATTTTCTCTCTTAAAAATATTTGTTTCATTATTTCTTTTTTTTTCTAACAAACATATTTATGCACATTTTGATAAGTGATGCCTACTTGGAAAACATTTTATATTACTAAAATAAATAAATAAATAACTTCCCAGCTTTCAGTGAAGCACAATATATTTAGCCCATAAGAAGTCATAAACATAAAAAAGTAAAAAAAAAAAAAAAAAAAAAAAAAAAAAGAAGTCATAAACAATATGTCAGCTTCAATACTTACTAGATGCATATGCTATGCTGTTGGTTTTATGTTATATTTACAATATGGCCATTTTATTATTCGTGTATTTTTCTGATATATAATTAGTAGTCTATGTGGAAACAAGCAATTCTGAATATAAGTTATTTTGAAACATCCTGCTGAGAAATAAACATATAATCTGTGATTGCTACTTACAAACAAAACCTCATTATATTTTAAAATAGGAATAAAATATAAGAAAATATTCCAAAACCCTCTGTTAACCACAATTCTATAGTTTCTACTTGGGGGTGGTTTCTGGCTTTCAGGAATATTATGGAAAAAAAATTATGTGGCAGTCACTGTGTTCAATACACAGGCCACTAACTTTATTTAGCTATTCATCATTGCGAAAAGAGTTATTCTCCTTAAAGTTAAATAGTGCCTGCTATTTTAGTCCCAGCTAATAAAGTGTTATAAAATAATAATAGCTTAATAGCTAACACCTAGATAGATTTCTGTGAGCCAAACATTCATCTGAGCCCTTGTATGAATTAAATAATTAAGTCCTCACAACAACCTTGTGAGGTAGGTACTATTTTTATCTGTTTTTTTTTTTTTTTTTTTTAAGATTTTATTTATTCATGAGAAACACAGACAGAGGCAGAGCCACAGGCAGAGGGAGAAGCAGGCTCCATGCAGGGAGCCCAATATGGGACCCAATCCCAGGACCCCAGGATCACGCCCTGAACCAGAGGCAGATGCTCAACCACTGAGCCACCCAGGTGCCCCTTTATCTCTGTCTTTCACAGAAAGAGAGGTTAAAAAAAATGTTCACATGGGACAGCTAGTGTGTGACAGAGGTGGGATCTGAACCCAGGCTGTCAGGCTCAGAGTTTTAGGACTCTGCTACACTGCTTCATGATCATTTCTGAATCCTTTAAGCGTAGGCCAGTAGTCCAGTAATCATTCCATCCTGGCAGTATTGTTGGTCGTCCTAATGTGTCATTCAAAGTACAAGGGAAAAAAAAGTTGCTTTTTGTGGATTGCGATAAATGTAAACTTATGCAAAGATTTAGCTGTGGGACACCTGGGTGGCTCAGTGGTTGAGCATCTGCCTTTGGCTCAGGGTGTGATCCACTCCTTCACCAGGGTTCTCTCAGGGAGCTGCTTCTCCCCCTGCTTATGTCTCTGCCTCTCTTTCTGTGTCTCTCATGAACAAATGAATGTAATTTTTTTTTAAAAAAAGATTTAGCTGAAAAGGGAGTTTATTTTGAAGATTCAGAGGTTTGTCCATCCTAAGGGCAGAGTGCTGGGTCTAGAAAACCCAAAGGAGGTAATTGAAATTAATTGGAAAGCCCTTGGGAAAACAGCTTGCCCTTTCCTTTTCCTGTCCTGTCTCCTCTCTCCTCCCCTCTCTTTTCCCCTCCTTCTTCCCCTCCCTACTCTCCTCTCCTCTCCTGTTGTCTCTAATTTCTTCCATGCCTTTTCCTCACTTCATTCTTCGTTGATGGAGCTAAACTGGCTTCCTCCATCGTGCATGACCATGGCCAATCCAGGTCTGATATTTCTAAACTAATATACTAGTGTCTATAGCTAACTGTTTATATTCATGGTCTGTTTATATTCAATTTCTAGGCAGCAGAAATAGAGTTGGCATAGCTTGGATCAAAAGTCCACCCTTTATGTAATCAGAAGTGACCAGAGTGGGCAAGGTTTCACAGGTTGCCACTGACTCAGTAGATTGTGGGAAAAACACTGACCGGAGTAAAGGAAGCTAACAGCACCCATGACAGTTCTATTCCAGTATTTACCAGCAATCCAAATGTTCCAGTTCCTTTGTGGTCAACATACAAAAATAAATTCCTATAGAGGAGCCTGATGGGCTCAGTCAGAAGGGCATGCAACTCTTGACCTTGGGGTCATCAGTTCAAGCCCTACATTGGGAGTAGAGATTACTTAAATGAATAAATAAATAAAAATTTAAAAATAATTTTAAAAAGTAAGTTACTGTGGTAATATTTGCGCTTACATATTTATGGGTCCGGCCAGCCACAGTTAATATAGCTTCTATTAAACAGGAAAATAATTACTATTGCTGTAAATGATAAACATATTACTTCTAGATTCTGAGTTACATTATGATTAATTCCTAAAACCTCCATGAGAGAGAAAAGGAGTTAAATGAGAAAATAGAATCCAGTGGATATAAATATATAACCGAATTTGTAAACTGAAAATATAAACCGAATGTATTTGAGAGCCAATGTTTAAAAGGAAAAAAAGCTCAAAGAGTTATGCTACCAAACTTGGACAATTCACCCAACCTTTCGAGGTTTTTGCCATCCTATAATTTGACTTATACATTCTGAAGGCCTCTCTGCTTTTAAAATTATATGCCACTCTTTTCCCTCCTACAAATATAGTATTTAAGGAAATGATCTTAAATCTAAAGAGAATTTCCTTCAAACAAAATGATTCATTGACTATATAAAAAAGTGTATGGAAAAGAAAACCATTCTTACCACCTGTATGCTATCAGAAAAAAAAGAAAGAAAGAAAGAAAGAAAGAAAGAAAGAAAGAAAGAAAGAAAGAAAGAAATTATATATTTTGGGCATTTTTCCCCAAAGTAATTTCTATAGCTTAGAATACATTTATTCATTTTAAGCCTGAATTTTGAGATTCCAGTTGGCATTTAAAGAGTACTAAGTCCCTGAAGACATAAATAATATTTTGTTACCCCCAAAGGTAAGTTTTTAATGAAATAATTTCAGATATTTCAAAGTACAAGGGAAAAAAAAAGTTGTTTTATGTGGATTGCAATAAATGTAAACTTACGCATCTAAATGCCAAAGGTAAGTTTTTAATGAAATAATTTCAGATATTTCAAAGTATAAGGGAAAAAAAAAGTTGCTTTAGAGACCCAGGCATTTAGAGACCAAGGCAAGAGCATACTGACTTTACTATCACTGAGCAGTAAATATGACAATACATTTCATTCCTTGATTTGTGCATTGAATACATACTTTTTTTTTCAGATCTTCTTCTTAGTATTTTAAAAAATACTCAAACTAATGCAGCCATATGGCATGATCAGCACAGAAGGAAAACATATACTGACTCCTGTGCAGAGGAAGTATAGAAGGAAAATTAGAGTAGAGAGAGATATAATGAAATAGTTACCACAACAACTTTTGGCCCTAAGCCCAAAATAAGTTAGGGAAAAAAATTAAGAAAATATGGCAATAGTTCTAAAGTAAATAAGTACTGCTGTGCCTTTGTATTCCCTGTAGGCTTGGTTTTTGTGACCACCTACCTTTTGGGATAATCCTTACTGCATTTTTCATAGCCCCTGTTTCATAATCTACACAACATAAAAACAACAAAATGGTTCATTCAATCTAATGGCTGATCAGCTCATCAAACTACCAGTATTGTGGAATTAAATTAGTGCAACCAATTCACAGAGTAAGCACCATCCATCCAAGAGCCAATTTCAGGTGTAGCAAGGTCCTAATTAAAGAGGATTAAGAAAGAAAGATAATTCAGAGAAATTTTGCCATCAATTAAATACCTAGTTAAGTTTCAGAAGGTAATTTTTAAAAGTAATTTAAAACAACTAAAATGTAATGCCAGAAATAACAGTTAAGAATAGAAATCACTTGTTTCAGAGATAGGACTAAAGGTAAAGACAATTAGGATGAAATCACTTACTATACAGCCCCAACCCTTCTATGTTTGTATATCCGTATGGTGGACAACTACTGCTCAATCAAGTGACCTCTCTGTGGCACTCAAACTACTAGAGAATTTCAGAGCTCCATATTCATGCAAACCCAGGGACTCCGAACAGACTAAAGAAGAGGAGCTTCCTCTTTAAGGAACTAGGGTAGCTCCACTGAAACTGGTAGAAAAGGGTAGGTACAGCCGAATCAGAATCTGAAACAGAGACAAGGAATTCAGAAAATAAATTATGGTTGACTCAGAGAATGAGGGAAGAAAAGATTTATGACAAGGATAGTCCAGGTTTGAGGAATTAAATCGAGTGAGCAATCTCGCCATGAGCTTCATTTCCCACACTGGACTCACGTGGGTTATACTGACATAACCTTGTTTAATTTCCTTTATGTCCAGAATTTGTGACTTTTCTTGCTCTTAAGATGACTAGGTTGTGAGAGCAGAGATAAGGATGGCATGCTAAGAAAGACCAAATAAATCAAGCCAGGTTGACTTGATGACTGCCAGGTTCTAGTTCCATAAAGAAGCAAAGAGGCAGACACCAGGCCCATCCTGCATGGAAGCCTTAATGAAATCTGATGAGAACAAAAGAGTCTCTTTTCCTGAGAAGTCTATTTAGCAGATCCGGAGGTGAAAGGAGCAAAGAGACGGTCAGGATTTCAAGACAGTAGCTGAAGAAAAGAAAGACAATTAGTAGATAGCCAAGGAAACATTAGAACACACAGAAGAAAAAGAGATATTAGGAATAAAAAGTAAGTTGACTCAATTATGGGCCTCTGGTAGCTAGTGAATGAATAGTTTGTCTTGAAAAAAGTATACAAATCTTAAAATTTTGAACACATAAAATATGCCTCACTGGTAATTCAAATATATTGAAATTTTAGACTTTCTACCCTCCTCCCCTGCTCCAAAACTCACATTAAACCTTCAGGAAGAATCAGTTCCAATCTGCTTCCTCAAGAAGCCTTGGACAAGTCATCCTGCAGCCTCAGAATTTAATCGTCACAAAATTCTGTCCCCAGTGCACTTGATGAGCCCATCTTCTGTCCCTCCCTATACACGGCCTTTGTCCGGGTTAGTAATGACTTCCAAGTGTTGAATTCACTGGCCACTTTTCAGTTCTTACCCGCTTGACTTGTCAGCAGCTTTTGATGTAGCTGATCATTTTCTCCTCCTTGAGCCCCTTCTTCACTTGGTTTCCAGGATGACACATTCTTAGGTTTTCCTCCTGCCCTCCTGGCTGCTGTGTCTTGGTCTCCACTGATGTTTTTTCCTCATCTCTCTGACCTCTTCCTACACACTGATAGTCCTCCAGTTTCAGTACTTAAGCCTGTTCTCTTCTCAATTTATACTCTCTCCCGTGGAGATTTCGTCAGATTTCAGGGCTTTAAATATGACCTGTACATTACTACTCCAAAATGATTAACTATAGTTCTCACCTTCCTCCTGAAGTCCAGATGAAAATTTCCAACTACTAACCTAATATTTCTACTTGGATATCCAAAAAGCATCTTGTGATAATTACTTTTACATGTCAAATGGATGGAGCCACAAGATGACCAGATATCTGTTAAAACATGATCTCTGGGTGTGTCTGTGGGAATTTTTCCAAAGAGAATATGAGAGTTGATTTTGAATATAAGAATATAAGAGTAGGGAATCCCTGGGTGGCTCAGCAGTTTAGCGCCTGACTTTGGCCCACGGCGCAATCCTGGAGTCCCGGGATCGAGTCCCACGTCGGGCTCCCTGCATGGAGCCTGCTTCTCCCTCTGCCTGTGTCTCCACCTCTCTCTCAATGTGTCTATCATGAATAAATAAATAAATCTTTAAAAAAAAAAAAAAAAAAAGAATATAAGAGTAATATTTTGAGTTGATGGCCCTCTCTAAAATGGGTGGGCATCATTGAATCCTTTGAGGGCCTAAAAAGAACAAAAAGGGAGAGGAAGGTTGAATTCACTCTATGCCTGATTGATTAAGATGCAACATGGATCCTCTGCCCTTGGCACTCCTGGTTCAGGCCTTCAGATTCAGACTGGAATCTAATCCATTGACTGTCTGGCTCTCAGACCTTCAAACTATGCCATCAGCTTTCTTGGACTCCAGGCTGCAGCTGGCAGATTGTGGGACTTCCCAGCCTCCTAATCTCATCAGCCAATACCTTATGATACATCTCATTATACACATATCCTTTTGGCTCTGTTTCTCTCAAGAACACTAACACACATCTCAAACTTAACATTTCCATAACTGAGTTGCTGGTCCCTACTTCAACCCACACTGGCTCCTCTTGCATTCTTTCCCATCTCATTTCACAGCAATTGCACCCTTCTGACTGGTCAATCTAAAACCTTGATGTCATCTTTGACTAGCCTCTTAGTCTTATATTCTATGTATGTGTCAGAAAGTTCTGATAACTTTATGCTTTATATTTAATGTATGTTTTTAACTGAATAAAAATTGATATTCATTTAGTTTGACTAGCTTGTTAGAGTGAAAATGAAATGCAAATGTATTATGAGAAGCTTTCATTATCATGTTTGTGAGTGATTGGATATGGTTTAAAAAACAACAACAACAAAAAATAAGGGACAAAAATCCAGTGTGTGTTCAAGAGTGTGTGGTCTTAGTCTCTACTTAGCTAATTGCCATAATCATCATATTCTCTTCTGTGAAATGGGAATACAGTTATCCAATCTGTAATGGTTGTCTTAAGAAATAAGTGGAATATAAATCTCAAGATCAATGAAATACCACATGAAAATAAGTACTTATAATGAAAATTATTGGTGATCGGAAGCACTCCAGTATTAGGTCACATGTGGACTGCTTGGAGACAGAGCTATGAAGGAGCAAAGGGGTGTGAAATAGGAAGTTGAGTTTACAAGAGAAGAATCTGTAACAGATACACAGATTTCCTCTCCCAAGACTTTATTAGAATTGTACAATCCCCACAGTGGTTTGAATAAAATGAATACCAATGAACACAGGCATTTATACATGCATACCCCACACATGCTTGCCAACCCCCCTCCCCTAAATATGTTCATAATATGTCAACAGAAAAGAAAAAAAATAGGAAATCAGAGTCCAGGATTAGCTGATAAAAAACTATAGGTACCGTTCATGGAGAAAGAAAGCAAAAGAAAGAGCTACAACAGCCAAATTAGTACTTAGAAGGACTACAGGCTTACAATTTGAATCACTGTGACAAAGTCAACAAAGATGTAACCAAGGCTGAGCTAGCAAAAGGCCCCTCTGTTCCTGTGTATAAGAGATATGAGAAAGCAGAGATGAGGCAAAATGGCACAAAAGGGTAATAGAGAATGAGGTCGGAGGTCTAAGACTGCATGGAGAATGCCAGTAAATACTCACACCTTCTATCAAGTCAAAGGAAGGATGTGATGTGACAGGATGCACTGGGCATTTAATGAAACACCTTGTACCGTTACAGTAAATTCAGATTTACTTCCATGACAGTTTAGATGAGCTGTTGTCTAGGACATACCAAGTATCAATGATAATCAATAATGGCATGAGAAAGGCACAAGAAGAAAAAGAGAAAGACCTATAATTCGAAGTAACAGGCTTAAAGGAAAATCGATTTGTTCTTTTTGATGCCTTCCTAGGCCAGAGCTTGTCAAATATTCATGAGCCTGTAAATCACCTGGAATTTGCTGAAATGTAGATTCTGTTCCAGAAGGTCTGGGGCTGATCCTGAGATTCTACACTTTTTTAATTGTATTTATTTATTGTTTTAAATAATCTCTACACCAAACATGGGGCTCAAAGTCGCAACCCCAAGATCACAAGTTGCCTCTTCTTCCTGAGCCATTCAGGAGTCCCTGAGATTCTGTATTTTTAACAAGCTCACAGGTGATGCTCCCGTCACTGGTCCAATGACCACAATTCAATCAGTGAGTTTCTGGTGTGTAGGCAACTTGAGAGCCTAAAGGGTTTTCTTTGGCTGTTCATTGGCCTCCTGCACGCCATGACCTACAGCTTTATTCTATTTGACCCACACAATTTAAAGTCCATATTTAAAAAGCAGATTTCACTCAAACATTGGGTTTCTGGTTCTCTTAACATATCAGGACTCCTGGAATTATCACTGGGTCTGAAGTTATACATGTCAACCAACAGCTGGAGCTGAGTTAAAGTCACTCCTTTAGAGAAGCCATGTTTACCTCCAATCCCTGCCCTTTATTACCAAGTACATCACCCATTGAGGCAGAGACCATTTGCTATTCATCATGTAATTGTTATGTTGATTTTGTTTAGTAGAGGAGTATTTTTTCATCCTTATGTCTCTGTCAAAACTGAGAAAACAAACTTAAACAAGTGGTATCATGTTGTAGACTTTCCCATATCAATCATTCATATGATCTGTCAACCCCCTTTCAATTTTTGACTTTGTAACATGTGGTCTTATTCAACTACCTATTTCCAGTACCTAAGACAGAGCCTGGCAAACAGTAATGTGAACTGCATTTCCAACAGAAAACAGAGATTCAGAATCAAGGGGATTCTTTTGGAATCCGTTAGTGGTACTATTTTATTACATTAATATTTCCACTATGAACTTGGTTTTCACATGCAGTCAGATCCATGTATTATATATCTACCTACAGTGAACCTGTAAGTTCACAGTCAAACTTTTAGATGAATTTTGTGAACGGAAAGGTTAGAGGATAGGGCTACAGTGATCTGTCTCTTGAAAAGGATCATGGTTCCTGGTATCAGAAATGATGATAAAATTAAAATGAAAAGTGCAACCTTAACATATATTGCTTAATTCATTAATATTCTAAAATTAGCACTTTCTCAGTTTTTAACATGTTTCCATTGTCCTACAAAACAACATAAAAGAGTGTTCTTTTTTCTTTTTTTTTTTTTTTTACTGGAAATTAAGATCAAAAGACATACTAAATTGCCTCAAAAGGTCAGAATAAAATTAAATCTCACTTTCAGTGGCTATAAATCATAATTTATACTTTTATATGAGCTCTTTGCAAAAGAGAGGGACACGTTACTCCTTTTATTAGAACTGTGTATTTTGTTTAAAAAGAAACACTTGGGTAAATGTTTCCAGACAGAATTTTAAAAATACACACACACACACACACACACACACACTCCATATATAAATATGGTACAGGATGAAGCAGCATGGAAAGAAGGCAAACTTAAAACAAATACATGATGCTTAAAGAAAATATTTAAGAAAATGTACACTGTGTTTTATTTTATATAAAGCTCAGAAGTAAGCTTTGCATTGAGAATAGAACTGCTGAGAATATTAACAACATACATTCAAAGCCAAAATGATAAAAAGTCAGGTTCTAAGAAAAATATTAATCTTGTATTTTCAGAGTATATTCTAAGTTTTCTATGCTACAGCATGTCCAAGAATCAAAAAAATATATTCCCTTCAGTCTTTACCATAAAGTGATTGGCAAGTTTTGAAAATTATACCATCTACAATCTACTTTCCTCTCTTCTTCCTTCCCACAAAATACACACATATCACAATTCCCTTCTTTTCAAAATCTATTTTAAAATTGGGTCAGCCCCAGACAAACCAGCAAGTCTGTTGACTTCCCACCTGTTTTATCCCCACAACTTGGCTTTGTTCATATTTGGTATCTCCATTCCCTTCATTGCACTTAGTCACTAGGGTCCTAGCTATGCAGGGCCCCATCTGGATGAATCTGTGAAAATATATACTTTTCAAGAAATACTGCTGTCCTTATCTGTTTTCTATCAGAACTCATGATCTGATTTCTCTTTCAAATGTGCCCTCATCTGCTAATATTTTAATGAGTTACTCCTTTACAGGTGGAACATGTGATGAGCAGAAAGTAGAAAATGTGAGAAGTATCTGGTGCCAGAGCAGAGGTAGAAAACTGGATTAAGCCCTCCCATGATGCTTTACTTGGCAAGCACGGTATTTCAAAAATATTTTAGCTAGTTTATAAAACTCAGAATATTTCACGTAAAATTCCAGATTTCTGGCTTCTTTTGAGAACTTTTAAGGAAGTTCTAGCAACACCAGGCCCATGTTCTTGAATGTCAATAATAAGTAAGAGCCGTCCCTTTAACACGGAGCCTGCACCTGTCGTCCAATGCTCTTTACCATCCCTTGTGGCTTCTTACACTCAGCCCTTCCTACATAGTCACTCTTCTTGTCTGGTCACTGAAGACCTTTCTTTAAGTTTACCATTCCTGTGCTACATAGCGCCTCATTCTTTCTAGTTCTACTCACTGTAATTGGTAGGGATCAAAATAACGAAGTCCTAAGAATTTGTTTTTCTTTTCCCTAATACTCAAGCCTGTTTTACTAACAGGTTATAGTTTTCTGAATCAAAATTATTGCAATTTTTACACCAACGTGAACTATCATATAGAGCAAGATTTAAAAATACATACCAGATTTATATGTTCTCTAACTTTTATCTTGGCTTAGGAACTTTGTTTTGAATCTTATTTTAGGGATAGAAACCTTTCTAGGTTGTGTTTATAACTGACACGCTGGAGTGCAGTGACAACACTCGCTGGTTAGTTAATTGAAAAAATACCTGGGCAAAGTGCCAGAGTCAACAGACTAAAGTAAAGCTGCTATAATTTCTGGAAGTCAGGAGTTAAAGAGGAAGCCGAAGTTCTGGAATTTAGATCAAATCATGTGCTTGAAAGGGGAAACCAGGTGAAGTGTCAAGAAGTTAGAGAAAGACAGCACTGAGGAGCAAAAATAAGTTGTCCTATGTCCTCCTTGACATTTTCTGTAGGAAATAAGCAGTTCTTGGTCTAAGGGTTTTTTGTTGTTGTGGTCGTTGTTGTTGTTTTATGAACACATTAGTGTAACTAGAGAAGAGTTTTATGATTATATTTGGAGTTTTCATTTTTAAACCAACAATTAAAAGGAAGTTCTTAGAATACCTTAAAGATGCTTCTCCAGCTCTTACAAACTCACTGCTTTAAACATCACTGGGAAAAAAATCTGATTGAAGTTGCCCAAGTCACGATTCTAAAACTTTATTGGAGCAGGCTATCATTCTTGCCCTCTAACTCTCTGATCTTGAACCCTGGATTTTATCTTTGAGCAAACCTCAGCCTTTGCAAATCAGATTAAGCTTGCCTGCACAATTTCAATTCCACCCCTTTTACTTAGAATGGTTCTCTGAGGGATGTCTGGGTGGCTCAGTGGTTGAGCATCTGCCTTCAGCTCAGGGCGTGGTCCCAGAGTCCCAGGACCGAGTCCCAAACCGGGCTCTCTGCATGGAGCCTGCTTCTCCCTCTGCCAGTCCCGCTCTCTCTCTCTCTCTCTCTCTCTGTCTCTCAGGAATAACAAAATCTTTTTAAAATGTTCCCTGACTTTTTTATATTAGATTTTGTTATCAATTCATTTTGATAGGATGCTTTCTTTATTAATATGTGCATAAGACAATGTCATTATAAGTACTCTATGCAATTCAATTCTAATAGAAATACATTAGTATAATGGACTTCAACTGGGTCTCTTCTTTTTATCTTCTTCTTTAACAATCTTAGTCTCTCTCCTGAGATTTATGCTTCAGGGAAAATTTCCTATTGAATAGCAGAGAAAGTGTGACCTAATAGTAAACTCCTGAGAAAATGTTACATTTGATAGAGTGGGACCTCCATAAAATTTGAGATTAGAAAAATTACGGGAAAAAAAAGAAAAAAATTTATAGCATGATGTTACTCGTGGTTGGTTATTTAGCTCATTCTTGGTTTTAAAGATACCATCTTTCATTTCTTAGTATCTTCATGCTCCTTTAAATCCTATTTTATATTTCCATACCACGTAAGTTAATAACACTATAGTTAAATGTGGTGGATAAGATCTTATAACTACGTATTTTCAAGCACTGTTCTTCAGTAAACTAACATCCAAGGAGATATTAATAGTTATCACCAAATGGCTGTAAATGATTACCTTGAAACTGACCACTTATGGGCACTGTTACTTCAATTACTTATCTATTATCAAAGTTATCTATCCAATAATCATCACCTCTCTTCCTTTTTCCTTTATAATAGATAACATATATTTTTCACTTACTACCAGGAACTGTACTGAGCACTTCACATCTATTTTCTCAATACTATTCCCATTTTGAGATAAAGAAAATGCGGCCTAATAGTTTTAAATAATTTTCTCAAAATCATACAGTGAATGGTAAAGCCAAAATTAAATTCAGAGTTTTACTGTAGAGCTTGTCTCCTCTACGCACTTAGGGAAATCTTTCATGAGTACCTGATTCACGAAGAAATAATTTTCCACCAGCAAGAAGTTCTAGACAGCATTTATCAACACACTTTTGCAATGAATGCTTCTACTCAGAAGCTATAGACTATGCCATGAGCTCATAACTTCTATATCTTTATTGTATATTAAACATAAGTCATATTTTGATAACTTATCAAGCAATTAATTAAGAGACCATTTTTGCTTTCTATTTTAATGTTAGTTTAGATCCCTTCTTCCTATCACCTGGGGGAATATTGTTAATCTAGTACTCTGGGAAAAGTTATCATTATCAAAGTCTTCTATGGTCAAATAAGTTTGAAAAAGCTTGTGTGTAAGTCAACTCCTCTAAATCCATGAAACCAACAGAGTGGATGACTTACCTTCTCAAAGGCTTCTGTTAGACTAGTAGATAAGAAATTACACCTGCAAGGCTGTTGGCCACAGAGCAAAAGGGGAAAGAATGATGGGATTGATGACACCTTCAAGATGGAGAAGAACAGATGGACTTAAGATAAATGGTTCATCCCTGGAAGGCAGCCTAGTGTTAACAGAAGGGCATTAGACTGGAAAGACTGCATTAGGCTTCAATGCCATTCTTATAGACGGATGTTTATTAAATTGCTCTTTTTGTGACTTATGTGATACAGTGCATCACACTAAATCATTTTAACTTAGGTTGTTACTCTTTCCAAAAGTGTAACAAGCCACAAATAATAGCACTGGAAATTTGTTAGTGTCTTCAAAAACAAAAACAAAAAACCCGACATTTGAGAGTAAGAGAAATGAGATGGCCACTACCCCAAATAGAAATATATTTATCTGACAAAAGTACAAACAGGGAGATTTAAGACAAGGCACTTTATGGCATAGTTTGAGCTCAACATAATATGAAAACAATGCTCACCACAGAAACAGTTACTGAGTTAACATCAAAATAACCTATGGTAGTAAATTCATACTAAATCACAACATAGATACAGAAGACCATATCTAACTTACTAGGAAAATACGTTTGATTTATTTTGTTATTTCCCTTGGTTTCAATTTACCTATTTTTGAGGCAGTAATATTAAAAAAAGTTCTAATATTTCATTACAAACACTAAACAGGGAGTCCTACATATAAAATGGGATAATCTTGCGTAGGAGAAGAAAGGGTAAAAAATATTTGACTAACCACAGCTGCAAGGTGGAGAACCACCTTGTATCTAAATTATTAAATAATTTATTATATTAGAATGTTGGCACGATTCCTTCGCTTTGAATTAGTTTCTGAAATGTTACAGGCTTTACAGATGTTGCAGTGACTTGAAGCTACTTTCAGAAAAACTTGCAGCGTTCCTACGGTTTACAAATAGTACTTTGAGACGCTTTGCGATATTCAATGAACATTTATTGTGGAGTACCTACTTTGTGCGAAAGTCATCATACAGTTTAAATACTCATCTTTTGTTTTACAAAGTGAGATCTAGGGATATTTTCTAAGTCAAAATAGAGCAGGCTATTTACCATAAGAAGTATTGTATAATATCAAAGCAAAATAGATATTGTCTAAATTTAAAAAGGAAAGGTAAGAAACCTTTGTTTTAAAATTCCATCCATGGGGATCCCTGGGTGGCGCAGTGGTTTGGCGCTTGCCTTTGGCCCAGGGCGCGATCCTGGAGACCCGGGATCGAATCCCACATCAGGCTCCCGGTGCATGGAGCCTGCTTCTCCCCCTGCCTGTGTCTCTGCCTCTCTCTCTCTCTCTCTGTGTCTATCATAAATAAATTAAAAAAAATTAAAAAAATAAATAAATAAAATAAATAAATAAATAAAATAAAATTCCATCCATGGAGACCACATATGAAGTAGATAATGAGTTAAGGTATAACAATTATATTCATTATCTTGATTTCATAATTTCTTTAAAATTAAATAAATAAAAATAGGCTGCAAATAGCAAAGTTCTCATGCAGTTCCTTCATTAAAAATGATTAATCAAGACGTAAGATTTGATTGAATCTGAATTATAATTTGTTTAGAACCAGAATTCATAAAATGAGGCCATATGGGACTAATTAGATATAATTAAAGATTACAAAGATTAGCAAGATTCATTTATCACTCTTCAGTTTTTCTATTTTCTCCTCCCACTGGGCTTGGTCTCAGTTTTGAATAGCTACCCTAGCCAGGCTTCAAACAGCTACAGGACAAGAATGATAGCTATTACATGTATTTATACACGATTCAAATTTATAATAGCTACTCTTTGTATATCCTGGTGAAGACACCAGAATGGTTAACCATTAGATATATTTTCTCATGTTCACATGAATGAAGACTAGAATTTTCTTCCACTATAGAAATACAAATTCTACTTTGAGTTTTTTTTAATTGAAATAAATTACATCTATTGGAAAAATATGAATAAAGCATGGGCTCTATCCTTGAGGGACTTACAGTCTAATGTGTTAGACCACAAGGTGGATAATGTACATTCCATATACCATAAGTCTGAGATAGAGACACATCCATTGTGATGACAGCAGGGGAAGGTATGGAAGTTCAAAAAGAGCTGGGAAAATGTAACCACTAAACAGAAGGTTGTGCGAGGAACAGCCATTCAGTGTTACTAGAGCAGAGAAACGAGGCTGTAAATGAATGCAGGGACCAGATCATGGCATTCTTGCGAGGCATGCTGTGCAGATGGGACCTCACCCCACGGCAACAGGGAACATTTACATGGATGTGGTGTGGTACATTATGTACATTGCTTAGGCAGCAGTTGAAAATTGGTTGGGAGGAAGTAAGACAGGATTGAGACCATCAAAAAAATGCTTTTAGATAGTGCAAATGAGAAAGGAGAATGACTGAAACTAGGGCAATGATCATAGAGATAGATAGGGAAGGAGGGATTGAAGAAACTAAATAAGCAGGACTTGATGATTGATTTGATACCAGGAATGAGGAATAGATATTTGGCTTATGTAGATATACAGGTGTTGCTTTGAACTGGGAGGAGGAATTGGCAAAAAAAAAAATTGTATTCTTTGTTTAAATAAAAAAGCATTCCTAAATGAAAAGATTTAATTGCTCCCACTGTCAAGAAAGCTGAGGAAGATCATGGAACCAGAGCTATAACTCAGCCTGGATTATATTTGGCTTTAATGAAGCAAGAGGACACTTAGGAGATGACGTATCTTGCTTCAGCAATGTTCTTTTAGGAATCTGGTCTCTCCAATATATTTAGCTTCATGTTAACATGAAGGAAATGGACATAGGTAGATAAATTTAGAAGGAAGACTAGCAGTTCCTTTGAATGGAAGATGAGAGCATAATCTGACCTTTTTCATTCATGAAAGTATTCCTCTGTGGCAGATACAAACTATAAAAAGCAAGCAACCTCCATATATGACCAATATAACCTTTATTTCTATGTAGATGCTCACTGTACAACAAACTATCATGCATTTATTGAGAACTTATTCTGCACAAGGTACTGTTGTGAGCAGCTATCATTTTTTTTTTTCCCGAAAATAAAAGGCAAGTACAGAAAGAAGTAGCAGTACAACCTCTGGAAATTGCTTGATTTTCTTAGACTTTAGATTGATCATTTGTATAATCGGACAATTGAATTCTAAGAAAGCCATTGCAACTCTGTGACATAAACGGGAAAATCCAGTCACACTTCACTATAATAAAACTTACCAATTCCTAGAAAGTTCAAGATTATAATTGCCTTTTTCTTTTTTTTTAAAGATTTATTTACTTATTTATTTATTCATTTATTTATTTGAGAGAGAGAAGGTGCACCAGTGGGAAGGAGTGGCAGTGGGAGAGGGACAACTGGAATCCCCACTGAACAGGGAGCCCAATGTGAGGCTTGATCCCAAGACCCTGACATCATGACCTGAGCCAAAGGAAGGTGCTTATGGACTGAGTCATCCAGGCACCCCATTGCTGTTTTTCTTACTCTATACACGAGTAATCTCATATTTTCAGAAACAATAATGAAATACTTAAATGGTTGGACTCCTTTACGTTAAAGCAAATAACACAAAATTGTACATGATATGTTAGCCATGGTAGACGTTATGTTCCATGAATGTACATTTTTCCAACAGGAAAGATAAGAATCCAGAAATGCTCCATCTGTCATCATTATCACCCTTATCATCATACTTGTGATAAGACACAGTTATTCATAACTTATTTATGAAAATGGGGTGCATCCCATAATAATTTGGTATTGTCAACATTTCTTTTCCTCCCTCCAAAGTTTCATTAAATTGATGGTGAATCTGAGAATTGCAGAAATAAAGAAATAATCAGGGATCCCTGGGTGGCGCAGCGGTTTGGCGCCTGCCTTTGGCCCAGGGCGCGATCCTGGAGACCCGGGATCGAATCCCACGTCGGGCTCCCGGTGCATGGAGCCTGCTTCTCCCTCTGCCTGTGTCTCTGCCTCTCTCTCTATCTCTCTGTGACTATCATAAATAAATAAAAATTAAAAAAAAATTAAAAAAAAGGAAATAATCAGAGCTACCATTTATTAAGACTTGGAGCTGCTTTTAGACACTATGCTAAAGGACACCCAGCTATTAATTGAACCAACTGGTCTGAGAAAGCATCTCTGCCTTCCTTACTTGAATGAGCTATGAAAAAAGATCAAAGCTAAAGTAAGTAGTGGGCCTCCCAGAAGGTTATTTTGGGCTCTATTTTCAATTACAATAAAATAACAGGAAAAAATATTTTAGGTGGCCAAATGTAATTTGCTTTATACCTTTTATAAAATAATGGCAGAAAAGTATAATCAATCTTTTCTAAGAAAAATTTTCACCTGGACCTGTGATTTCCTATTTCCCTCTGGCAAATTGAAAGCCAGGAGAAACAGAAACAAACAAACAAACAAACAAACAAATGAGTAACTAACCATATAGGTCATAGCAAAAACCCAATGCAGCAGAGACCACCTCTGGGAAAAAGAAAATTCTCTTTAACATGAAATATGCTAGTCAGTGCATATACTCTCTCTTGCATGCTCTGTCTTAGTAAACATGTTGGAAGAAAATAGCTTTTTAACCAAATATAATTTCAAGTTATTTTGCTGACCAGTGGGGAAGCTGTTAAAGACCAACTGCTATATTCAATGAATGCTAATGGATGATTAAATCTGATCCTCAGATATACTTCATGGAAGACTCCAGCTGAGCTGCTAAGCATTGTAAACACTGTGGTGATCTGAGATTTCACCTGGGAATGCAGTGCAGTCCACACTGGAGCGGGGTAGGGAGAAAGACCAACCTTAGAACCAGCTCCTGAGGTCAAAATCACTACACTAAAAATTCCTCTGAAAAACTTCATGCCCCAAATATACTCATGTTTATGCGAACTTAGACCTGAGATTTGCCAACCTTAAGGAAAGACGAAAGCACAGATATCTAGGTACTCTGCTTTAAAGATAATTAAACAGTATCATTAACTGGCAGGGTAGGTGAAGAGAGCATCAAAGAGCTGTACAAATTCAGGGGTGCCATTCACAGGCTGTCTACGTGGAGAGTATCTACTAAAGTTGTCCAGGAATTAGTCTGAGCAATGCATCATAGAGGCTCTCGACGGAGAACATTAAAAGACTCCTAGTCGCGTGCAGGGTTATCCTCCTTCTACTTAACAGGGAGTCTCTATAAAGTAACCACATGCTAACAGAATTGCCCATTTTCCTCACAATTAGGGGGAATCACATTCTACTTGATGTGACTCCACTAGGAAACATCTGCTATTTGCTAAAGAAAGGTTTCCTCCCTGAAGCTCCCTGCTGATATCTTCCCAGAATGAGAAATACAATAAGAGGAACAGAATTATGCCACTTGTTACATCTTATTACTTTGAAATGCAGGCTTAGACAAGTTTTTACCAAGTGCCATTGGCAGGTTGGGAAGGCTTGGACTCCTATTCACTGTTCCCTATCACAGAATCCTAGAAGGAAAACTCATATTAATAATAACTCCTATCATTTATTAGGCACTTAAGCTAGGCACATTTTTACAAATGTGATCCCATTTATGGTACCCCTGTAAGGAAGAGGTTATCACCGTTAAGTATCAATGCGGAAACCAAGACTACAGAACTCAAGCCATTTATCCAAGGTCCTGGCTAGTAGGCAGGAGGGCCAGCTTTTAAACCCACACTCAAGGGACTCCATTATCATCTGCTTTGTATTACAAATTATGGAAAAGATGACTTCGGCTTAACAGGAGAAAATGCTTTTTAAAAAGTTATAGCTAACAGACAGTGAACCAAACTGGCTTGTGAGGCAGTGAAGTCTGATAATTACACATAATAATTATGTATATCCATATGAAGAGCACTTTATAGTTGCAAAGTATTTTTCACATCATGATCTCATTCAACCTAGATAGCCCTGTGGGTCAAATATTATTTTAATTCTCATTTAAAATGAGTTCTGCGAACATGAATCCCGAATAATGTAGAGAGCTGATTTAGACAGCTACTAAAACCCTAGGTTCCCTGAAAGTGTGGAGGAGACATTTTTGAGCCTGGGGATTTTCCAAGGTTACTGCTTAATCTGTACTGTTAACTCTCCCTTACGAATTTATAAATAGTTCCTCTGGCATTAACTGTATGTGGTGGCATAGAGCAAGTGACCTCCAAGGCACTGTTATGTTCTTTGTTTTGCAAGCTGTTTCCTCCTCCAAAGGTCAATAAAATGAAGAAAGTTTTGTCTGGGACAAAGTGTGTGTAGGCATAGAAACAAATATACTCAACTGGAAAAAAAAATTTACAAATGGACGTCTCTCTCCTATAAACACCTTATTGAACTGCATCAGGCTAATATAAAGGTTAAATTTTCTCAGCCATTCTCAGAAAGGCAATCAGGTCAGAATTTGATGGCCAAAGGATGTTTCTAGAGCAAAAAGACCAGAAACAATGGGAACTCTGAAAACCATTATACAATTAAGTCTATGTAATTAGCAATGTCTAAGCTCCACCCAATGGAGACATCATTGGCAGATCAAATTAACCTTCTTTTAAAGACAGACCTTATTTTTTAGAACAGTTTAGTTCTACACAAAAATTGAGAAGATAGTACAGAGTTCCCATATACCTAGCACCTAATTTCCTCTATTATTAACATTGTATATTATTATAGATATTTGTGACATTTAATGAATCAGAGTTGCTACATTATTTTTTAAATTTTTGTTTATTTATTTTAGAAGGGGGGAAGGAGTGGGAGGAGGAGCAGAGGGAGAGAACCTCAAGCAGACTCCCAGTGAATGCAGAGCCATACATGGTGCTCCATCTCAGGACCCTGAGATCATGAGGTGAACCAAAATCAAGAGTCAGATTTCAACCAACTGAGCCACCCAGGCACCCCTGCTACATTATTATTAACTAAAATCCATATTTCATTCAGATTCCCTAAGCTTTGAATGAATGATCATTTTCTGTTCCAGGATCTCATTCAGTATACCGTGATACACTGAGCTGGCATGTTGGCTTTGGCTCCTCTTGGCTGTGCCAGTTTCTTAAATTTCCCTAGATTTTGATGACCTTGACAGTCTTGAGGAGCAGTGGTAGGATATTCACCTACTGAAATTTGTCTGATGTTCTTCTCATGATTATACTGGAATTACAGGTTTGGGGGAGGAAGACCACATTACTTCTGTGTAATGTTACTCACATCATAAAAAAGGTAAATACTACCAACATGATTTAGCACTTTTGATGTTGACCTTAGTCACCTGGCTGAAGTAGTATTTGTCAGGTTCCTCCACTGTTAGGTTTTCCTAACTCTCCTCCCCACCTGCTTTCCATACTTTACTCTTTGGAAGCTAGTCACTATATGTAGCCCATGATTAAGAAGGTGGGAGTTATGCTTTCCAATTTAGGGTGTTGTATCTACATAATTTATTTGGAAGTCTTATACACAGGAGGTTGCCTATTCTCCTCAATTATGTATTTGTTCAATTCATACAAAGAATTGAAAGTTGAGGCTCACGGATATTTACTTTATATTATGGGCTATAATATGATACTATTTTCTTTTCTTTTTTCAATTATTTCAGTTTTGGATATTGGAGGTTCACTTACTGGACTTCTGTATGTTACTTTGACATACACCAATGATTTTACTCATTTTGTGTTTCAGTGATTTCCTTATTTTATGGTACTACAAGATGTTCCAGAATCATTGTATGCATTTCTTATTCTAGAACCAGCCATTTCTCCACGGTTTTGATTAGAGAATGGCATGAGAAACCAAGATTTGGGTGGTTGGTATGCTTTTTGCTACTAGTATGTCCTTGCATTTCAGATCCTCTCAACTGACAGAGCAAAGAAATACATGTGTATCTCTGTATACTACCCCATGTTTCTACATGTATCTATAAAATATTTCTATATTTAACTGCCTGTATTTTTATTAAGCTAAACATGAATACAAATGAATGTCTTCTAATTTAATCGATTAGTAATAGATTATCCCAGCTCCTCTGATTGTCTATAAATTTCCACCCAATGAAATCACATTAACTTTTTTTTTTTTAAGAGCACATTAACTTTTAATTCCCAAATTTTAGTGGCATGCTCAGCACTACTACTACCTACCATGATCATGGCCCCTTTGAAAATATAATCAAGTGAACTCTGAAAGTCTCCAGGATAAGAAAGTTACCAAAGGGATGTGTCAGGTGAAGCCACAACATGAATGGAATCTTCCCTGTTCTTTTATTTCCTAGGTTCCATTTGCAAGTAGGGCACTCTTGTAGCCAATACTGCCGTTCCCTTAACATGTTACAAACCTCACAACAGACAAGTTTTGGCAGGTTTTTTAGTCTGGCTTTATAGGATTTAGGGTCATCACAAAGGTGTCAGGTGTCATAAAGAGGGCTCTGGGACCTATTTTAAATAAATGGAATATGAGATAGACCTCACGTATGTTCAATGGGTAGCAATAGCATATGTACCAGTACTAGATGGGGGTTTATTTAAAGTAGCAAAAACAACCGCAACAATGATGGGACATACCTTGGGTTTACAAAATGTACTAGGGTAACCACCACATAGGTCTGTAAGCATGCCTGTACTCTAACCCAAACGAAAGTAACATTTTAAAACACTACATGGAAAGAGTGTTTGAAAAGAAACTTCAACTTTATATGGAATATACACTTCTATAGAGAAAACATGGATTATCTAAAGAGAAGCATGAAATCAGTTCTTACTAGGTTTCTTATCAGCAAATTGGCTATAAGAAAACATTCAAGCAGTGTCATCAAAGTTCTGAAAAAAAAAAGTCTATAAAATCTGTACTTTCATATCCAGCCAAGATATTTTTTGCATATAAAGCAACATAAAATTGGTTCCAGACATGCAAAGCCTCATGAATATACTAACCATATTAGAATGAATTAGTAGAAAATTTATTCTCATATTTTTCAAAATGAATCTATTAAATGAGTTAAAAGAACTACAAGTGAGCAAAGACCACTGGAATTATTAAGTTTAATACATTTACAATTTAAAAATAATTAACAAGAAGTGGAATTAAAATCCCAATGAAACTGACATAGAGATGGAATCATCAGAGGAGAGACAAAATAAAAGGGACATGTTCATTCATATATATACACACACATATATATATATGAATATGTATATACTGTAAGTTTTTCACAGCTCAGTGTATTCTAGCATTTCTTATGAAACTTAAAATATAACAAATCAAGGTTTTATAGTAAGTAAATAAATGTAAAATAGTACTTAAAATTCTCAGTGATTTTTCTGTGGACTGTTGAGGAAAGGATGTAGATGTTCATGGAGCATACTAAGTAGCTTGTGAGATATTTCAAATTAGAAAATTTCAAATTAAGACACTTTTTGGCAATACTCTTATTTAATTTATTTTTTTTTATATTTTAATTCCAGTTTAGTTAACATATAGTGTTAGATTAGTTTCAGGGGTACAATATAGTGATTCAACAATTCTATAGATGTACTCAGTGCTCGTAATGATAAGGATACTCAGTCCCCTTCATCTATTTGATCCACCTTCCACCCACCACTCCTCTGGCAATCAACAGTTTATTCTCTATAGTTAAGAGATTGCTTCTTGGTTTGTCTTTTTCTTTCTTATTTCACTTGTTTTTCCCTTTGATTTCATATAGGAATGAAATCCCATGGTATTTGTCTTTCTCTGATTGAGTTATTTCACTTAGCATCACATCCTCTAAATCCAACCATGTTGTTGCAAATGGCAAGATTCCATTTTTTCTTTTATGGCTGAGCAATATTCCATGGTGTATATATATCACTTCTTAATCCATTCATCTTTCAGTAGACACTTGGGATGCTTCTATATTTTGGCTATTGTAAATAATGCTGCAATAAACATACGGGTGCACTTATCTTTTCAAATTGGTGTCTTAATATTCTATGGGTCCCTACCCAGTAGTAGAATTACTGGATCATATGGTAATTCTACTTTTTAACGTTTTAGGGAATATTGCACCAGTTTGCAATCCCACCAACACTGCATGAGGGTTCCTTTTCCTCCACATCCTCACCAGTACTTACTTTTTTGAGTTTTTTAATTTTAGCCACTCTGATAGGTTTGAGGTGATAGATATCTCATGCTGTTGATTTACATTTCCCTGATGATGGGTGATACTGAGCCTTTTTTCATGCGTCTATTGGCCATCTGTATGTCTTCTGTGGAGATATGTCAGTTCAGGTCTTCTGCTCATTTTTCAGTTGGTATGTGGGGTTTTTTAGATGTTGAGTTGTGTAACTTCTTTTTTATATTTTGAAAACTCTTTATCAAATATATAATTTGCAATTATCTTCTCCCATTCTGTAGGTTGCCTTTTAGTTATGTTGATTATTGCCTTTGTTGTGCAGAAGCTTTTTATTTTTATATAGCCCCAATGGTTTATTTTTAGTTTTCTTTACCTTGCCTCAGGAGACATGTCTAAAAAAATGTTGCTATGGCTGATGTCAGAGAAACTACTGCTTGTGCTCTCTTCTAGGATTTTTATGGTTTCAGGTTTCACATTAGGTCTTCAATCCATTTTGAATTAAATTTTGCGGATGGCATAAGAAAGTGGTCCAATTCCATTTTTTGTATGGAACTGTACAGTTTTCCCAACACTATTTGTTGAACAGATTGTCTTTTCCTCATTGCATATTCCTGACTTCTTTATTGAAGACAAATTGACCATATAATGGTGGGTTCATTTCTGGGCTCTCCATTCTGTTCAATTGATCTATGTGTTTATATTTATCCCAGTACCATACTATTGTGACTACTATAGATTTGTAGTATATATTGAAATCTGAGATTGTGATGCCTCCGGTTCTGTTCTTTTTCAAGATTGCTTTGGTTATTCAGGGTCTTTTGTGGTTCCATACAAAATTTAGGAACATTTGTTTTGGTTCTGTGAAAAATGCTGTTGGTATTTTGATAGGGATTGCATTAAATGTGCATATTACTTTGGGTAGTATGGACATTTTAACAATATTTGTTCTTCCAACCCATAAGTATAGAATAGCTTTCCATTTTTTCTGTGTCATCTTCAATTTCTTTCATCAGTGTTTTATAGTTTTCAGAGTACAAGTCTTTCACCTTCTTGGTTAAGTTTATTCCTAGATAGTTTATTATTTCTGGTGTCATTGTAAATGGAATTGTTTTCTTAATTTCTCTATGTGCTACTTCATTATTAGTGTATAGATTTCTGTATATTGATTTTGTATCCTGAGACTTTACTGAATTTTTTATCACTTGTAGTAGTTTTTTGGTAGAGTCTTTAGGATTTTCTATCTATCTATATAGATATAGTATCATCTCATCTACAAATAGTAAAATTTTACATCTTCCTTACCAATTTGGACTTTTATTTTTTTCTTGTCTGATTGCTGCATCTAGAACTTGCAGCACTGTGTTGTGGTAACTGGACATCGTTGTCTTGTTCCTGATTTTAGGGGAGAAGCTGTCAGTTTTCCTATTTGAGTAAGATGTTAGCTGTGGGTTTTTCATATATGGTCTTTATTATGTTGAGGTATGTTCTTTCGAAAACCGACTTTGTTGAGGGATTTTATCATGAATAGATGTTGTACTTTGTCAAGTGTTTTTTCTGCACCTGTTGAAACAATCATATGGTTTTTAAACTTTTTCTTATTGGTATGATGCATTGTGTTGATGGATTTGTGAATAATGAATCATCCTTGAATCCCAGGAATAAATCCCAGTTGATTGTGATGAATGATTTTTTAAAATGTGCTTTTGGACTCAATATGCTAATATTTTGTTGAGGATATTTGCATCAATGTTCATCAGAGATACTGGCTGGTAGTTCTCTTTTTTAAAAATGTCCTTATCTGGTTTTGGTGTCCAGGTGATGCTGGCCTCCTAGAATAAATTTGGAAACCTTCCTTCCTCTCCTTTTTTTTGGAATCATTTGAGAAGAATAGGTATTAACTCTTCAAATCCTTTCATCTATGAAGCCTTCTAGTCCTGAACTTTTGATTGTTGGTAGTTTTTGGATTACCAATTCAACTTCACTGCTGATAATTTGTCTGTTCCAATTTTCTATTTCTTCCTGATTCAGTTTTGGAAGGCTATACGGTTCTAGGAATTTCTCCATTTCTTCTAGGTTGCCCAGTTTGTTAAAATATACTTTTTCATAATATTCTCTTATAATCCTTTGTATTTCTGTCGTGTTGGTTGTTATTTCTCCTGTTTCATTTATATTTTTTTTTTAGTCCTCTCTCTGTTTATTCTTTCTTTTAAATCTGGCTAAGGTGTTATCCGTTTTGTTGGTTCTTTTCAAAGAACCAGCTCCTGGTCTTATTAATCTGTTCTATTCCTGTTTTGTTTTGTTTTTAGTTTCTATATAATTTACTTCTGCCCTCATCTCTATTATTTCCTTACTTATATTGGTTATAGGTTTTGTTTGTTGTTCTTTTTCTAGCTTTTTTAGGTATAGGATTAAATTGTTTGAGATTTTCCTTCCTTCTCTAGGTAGGCCTGTATTGCTGTCAATCTCTCAGAACAGATTTACCTGCATCCCAAACCTTTTGGATTGTTGTGTTTCCATTTGCCTCCATATATTTTTTTATTTCCTCTTTGATTCCTTGGTTGACCCAATCATCGTTTAGTAGCAAGTTTTTTCTTAACCTCCACATATTTGTGTTCTTTCCAGTCTTTCTGGTGGTTGATTTCTAATTTAATTTTGATGTAGTCAGAGAAGATGCATGGCATGACTTCAATCTTGAATTTGTTGAAGCCTGTTTTGTGTTCTTTTTTTCAAAATTTTATTTATTTATTCATGAGAGACACAGAGAGAGGCAGAGACACAGGCAGAGGGAGAAGCAGGCTCTATGCAGGAAGCCTGACGTGGGACTCGATCCCGGGTCTCCAGGATCACGCCCTGGGCTGAATACGGCGCCAAACCGTTGAGCCACCTGGGCTGCCCTGTTCTGTGCTCTAATACATGATTTATTCTACAGAGTGTTCCATATGCACTTGAAAAGAAAATGTTGGTTTAAGATGGACTGTTCTGAATATAAATGTTAGATCCATCTGATCCAATATGTCCTTTAAAGCCCCCATTTCCTTGCTGATTTTCTGTTTAGATAATCTATCCATTGATGTAAGTGGGGTGTTAAAGTCCCCTAGTAATACTGTATTATTATCAATTCTTTTATATCTGTTATTAGCTGCTTCATAAAATTGGGTGCTCCCCTATTGAGTGCATAAATAATTAAAACTATTATATCTTCTTTTTTGATCATTCCCTTTATGATTATATAGTGTCCTTCTCTGCCTCTTGTTACAGTCTCTTTTAAAGTCTATTTTATTCGGTGTCAGTATTGCTATCTTGGCTTTTTTACTTATATTTTTTTACTTCCATTTGCATGATAAATACTTCTCCATCCTTTCACATTCAATCTACATGTGCTTTTATGTCTAAAATGAGTCTCTAGTAGGCAGCATATAGATGGTTTTTGTTTTGTTTTTGTTTTGTTTTAATCCATTCTTTCACCCTGTGTCTTTTGATTGGAGTGTTTATTCCATTTACATTCAACATAATTATTAATAGGTATGTACTTATTGCTATTTTATTACTTGTTTTATGATTGTTTTGTAGTTATTCTCTGTTCCACTCTTCTCTTGCTCTTTTGTCTTATGGTTTGCTGGCTTTCTTTAGTGAAATATTTGAATTCCTTTCTCTTTATTTTTTTGCATATCTATTACTGGTTTTGATTTGTGGTTACCATTAGGTAAGTACATTACACCTTACACAGATAGCAACCTGAATTAAGCTGATGATCACTTAAGTTTGAACCCATTCTTTTACTTCTCTCTCCTTGACATTCTAAGTATATGATGTCTTACTTCATGTTCTTTTTATTTTGTGAATCCCCTGATTTTTATAAATATTCTTAATTCTACTGCTTTTGTGCTTCCTACTTTTCTTACTTTTATGGCCTTCCCTTTCCATTAGAGGAGTCCCCTTGAACATTTCTTGTAGGGCTGATTTAGTGGTGATTAATGCCTTAACTTTTCTTTGTATGACAAACTCTTTATCACTTCTTCTATTATGAAGGATAGCCTTGCTGGATAGAGTATTCTTGGATGCAGGTTTTCTTTTTCTTTTGGCATTTTGAATATATCATGCCATATTCTTCTGGCCTGCAAAGTTTCTGCTGAAAATTCATCTGAAAGCTCTATGGGGCTTTCTTCGTATATAACTATTTTTCTTTTTCTCTTTTTGCTTTCTTTTTCTTGCTTTATCACTACTTTTTGCCATTTTAATTACCATTTGTCTTGCTGTGGATCATCTTGGGTTGATTTTGTTGGAGGCTCTCAATGCCACCTGAATCTGGATTTCTTTTTCCTTCTCTAGATTCAAGTCTTCAGTTATTATTTCTTCAGATAAATTTTCTGCCCCATTTTCTCTCCATTCTCCTTCTGGGATCCCTATAATGCAAGGTTATTATGCTTGCTGATGTCATTGAATTTCCAAAGTCTACTTATTATTATTTTTAATCCATTATTATTATTTAGTCATTTATTAATTAGTTATTTTTTATTACTTTGTTTCTTTCTCCTGTTCAGCTTGGTTGCTTTGCATTACTCTGTCCTTTAGGTCACTGATCCACTCTTCTGCTTGCTCTCGTCTACTCTTTATTCCATCTGGTGAGTTTTTAATTTCAGTTATGAATTCTTCATCTCTGATTGCTTCTTTTTTATGTTTTCTATTTCTTTGTTAAGGTCCCACTGAGGTCCTTTACTCTTCTTAAGTTCAGTAAGTATCTTTACGACCATTCCTTTAATTCTGTATCAGGCATGTTACTTATTTCTATTTCTTTTAGGTGTCTTGCTGTGATTTTGTTCTGTTCTTTTATTTGGGATATATTCCCGTCTGACTTTCTGTTTTCCTATGTGGTAGGAAAGTCAGCTATGTCTCCTGCTCTTAAAAGTAGTAGCCTTATGAAGAAGAGGCCCTACAATGTCCTGCAGTACAATGTCACCTGCTCATGAGAACCTGGCTCTTCAGGCATGTCTCCTATGTGTATTACATGCACCCTCCTCTTGTGGCTGAGCTGATTTTGCCTTCAGTCCATGGGGCTGCAAAGGCTCTCCTTGTCTGCTGTGGGCAAGGTTTGGTCTGTGTTGATAGTGTATCAGAAGTTTAAGGCCACTCTGGATTTAAGTTGCATCAGATCAGGTGTTTGACAGAGATGTAGTAATACTAATCTGCAAGGCACTTCCATGTTCATTCCTGGGAAACTTTAGCTGGTGAGCAAAACCTGCAATCAGACCAGATATCTGTCCCTAGCCCACTGCTGGGGCCCAGTTGGATTGGTGTATGTGGTTATTTTCCCCTCTCTCTAGGGCAGAAGTCATTTTGGAATGGTACTGGCCTCTGTCAAGGCTGCTTGCATACTGCCAGGCTGTGGCACAGCTTTGGATAGCCTCTGGTCAGGGGCATATTTTGCAGGAGAGCATGGGGTCAGGGTCAGCAAGGTCCTTGCAAGTCCACTGCAGGAGGGGACCTGCTTCCTCTGGAGACCAAGGCAGCCCGAGTTGGATGGGGCACATCCACAAAAGCACGCAGGAGTGAAATGTACAGTATTAACAAAGTTTGCTTAGGTCTGCTATGGGAGGGATCCTGGAGCTGAGGCATGGCTGGAGGTGGTGTGTCTGCAGAGAACAGAGGTGGGATGTGCTGTTAGCAACTTGGGTAAGGAATGTGGAACGGTACTGGTTCCTGTAGGTGTATGTGTGTCTAGGCTGGGAACTGGGAAGAAAATGCACCAGCCAGCTTCCTTGTTCCTAGAGAAGTCTCCCAAGGATATTTGTGCCTCCAGCACGCACTCTGACATTTGTAAACAAATCTCCCTCCCATATACCCCAGGTATTTTCAAACTGCTACTTCTATGCTGTATCCTTGTGGAGCTGTTTGTTGTGGTGTCTCTATAAGGGTGAGGATACAGTTTCCTCCTGCCCTGGATGTTAAGTCTTGCTGACTTAAGGGGATCTGTCTTCCCCAAACAAATTTCCCATGCCTGTTGCGAGGGTCTGTTTTTACCCCCTCTTGGCACCCACAGCATCCTTCCATTCCATGGACAATCCCATGAATACATTTAGCTTCCAACCATGTCTCTGCCTCTGCCTAACCTTTTCAATTTGGCCTCTTCTCTACATTTAGCTGTAGAGAGTCTGTTCCGTCAGTATTCTGGTCTTTCTCTGGGTTATTTCCACTGGTATGACTGTTATCTAGTTATTATGAGACATAACTAGCTACCATGGGACAAAGTCAACTCAGGATCGTCCTACTCCACCATTTTTCCCAAACTGCCAAATTAAGACAATTCTTAAGTACTGTTATAAAGAACACAAAGGTGTTCATTCTCTTATCGTTCAAAACGCATACTAAAGATTTATGATCATTTTCATGGAAACTGAAGGAAGAAAAATGACTTTTCATGAGGAACAGATAAAGCAGAAAAAAGAAATAAGTAGGCAGCCAATCCTAATGTTCTGAAAGACTTGACAAACTGATTCGCCAGATTAACTTTTATACTAAACTAAAAGTCTGAAAATGGTTTATAAATCATCAATATTTCTTATATTTTGTCATGGGAGATATATTTAAAAACATATTTTTTAAGTATGATTTTTTTCTTTTGTCTTTTATGGTTTCTTAATGGAAAAACACCTTCCTCTTTATGTGTAAATGAGGTTACAAATACATTCATCATACTTAGTGACACTTTCCAACCAACTTAAATGCATGTGTGTATGCCTTGTTGAAAACAATGAAAAACTCCTCAACTAAGTTAAAGGAACACTAATAAAAAATAAAGAACTCATTCCTCAAAACCAGGCTATTTACTTCATCTCTTTCATGAATAATCTCAAATTGTTATCATGTTGATCCCACTTCCCCATCTTCCTGCCCTGAGTGCTGTGGGTGCTCTGAGTGTTCTTAAAATTAGAGCTATATAATTATTTTACATTAGCTTCCTTTCATCCTCTCAGTGGTGAAGAAGTGGAAGGGCAATGACCAATTCATGTAATCACAAAATACGGTAGGAATATTCAGCTTCAACTTTAGTGATCTAGTATAATTTTCATGTCCAAAACAACTGACAATGAAACTATTTATGATACAATAAAATGACATAATATACAAAAAAAGAATATAAAATAGTGATAAAAACATATCAATAACATTTCCATATTTATTTGCATATCTACATTATTTCTTTTAGAATTTTGATGGAAATAAAGACAATAACAGATCACAGTACTATTTTCACTCTACCCTGTACCCTGGAAAAAAAGACTAGAACCCGAAATGCCAAGTTGCTTCTCTAATATGCCAAATTTTTTTAAAATGACGAAAAGGGCAAAGAGGAAATCATCATGAATCTCTATTAGTATTGCCTACTGACAGAGGAACACACAAAAATGGAGAAAAGAACATAATAGAAAATTCACTAATAATGGATTTGGACAAGAATATGAATGGAGACACATAAAGGCACACTGCGGACTATTCATTAATAAAGTGTTTGAAATCTATTATCTAGCATGTAATTTGCACACAGTCTAAATATTCCTAGTCAACAAAATATGTAAGTCATAGGAGTAGGAATATGATAAAATACTATCTATTTAGATAAATATATTTTATCCATTTTTACTAGATCCAACTGATACATTTTTTCATAAATTCATTCATTTAATAAATATTCATTGTGCATATTCTATATGCCAGTTGATGTCTTAGGAACTAAGAACATGACATTAAATGAAACATTCTCCTTGTTCTCATAGAACTAACCTTCAAATCAGAAAATTGATCATTATAATGTATTGATAACTTGCTGCAGAGTAGCTCCAAGTGGTATTTATAATATAAACTCCTTCTGAAAGATCCCAAAGTTTCTATCTTACATGCATAGAAGCATTCGCTAGTAACTAAAACAATGCTAGTAAAAGGTGTTTTTAAAATCTACCCATCCCATATGCAAAGGTTAAAAATAATGTTAACACCTAGTGCTGACTAAGCTATAGAGAAATGGACACTCTTCTACATTTTTATTTAAAGAACAAATTGATACAATATTTAGAGAGAAATTTCACATAATGCAACATAATATGCTATAACATAATCCAATGTCCTATATATATGTTTAAAAATATTAACACTATTTGCTCTTCTACATACTTACCCTAAAGGAAAGAACAAACAAACAAAAAATAGCCATGGTTCTTTGCTAAGACATTATATACAGTTGCGAACAAAAATTACATGTAACAGAAATGTTAATCACCAGGCAATTATTAAAATAAATTTCAATGGATTCATAGAGGAGATATTTGCAATCATTAAAATCAAAGTTCTCAAAATATTTATGGATATGCAGAAATATTTAAGAAATACCAGTCTGAAGGATAGTATATGTATAGAATATATATCTTCATACATATTAAAACTGAAAATATACATATGTTAAAAAGAGTAGTATCTGATAAATGAGGCTACAGGTTTTAAACATTCTTCCCTACTTTTCAAACTTTGCAATGAACATACCTTACACTTAACACAATAGGAAAAGGAAAAAAAAAAGATGTAAAAACCAGCTCCATGTTGATTAAAACCATAATCACATTTAGAGAGTTCTAGAAGTTTAGAATTATATAAAGGAGATATATTAAAATCTTAGCAAACATTATTTAAGATGCAATGGCTGAGGCCTCAGCTGGAAACAAATGAAATATTTCAATTGAATTTTCTCAGTACTTATGCCTCTATTATGCATTTTCTAGTTTGACAGGATTGTCAAGAACTTATGATCTATCCTAGAACTTGGCCTGGCATCATAGAATCCTCACCCAAGGCGTTTTCGAAACTGAGGCCTCTTTTCCAAGACCATATTCTTTCCCCAAAGAACTAACATTTCAAGGTTTTCCCTCAGCTCAACAATTTGCATTTCTACCAAGAGCTATCCTCATTGGTCTCTTTATTCTCTAAATGTTTTTGTTTTTTAGAAGTTTAGAGACTACAGTAAAGTTACAGTGCACATAAAGTTAACACAAATTCCACTGTACTTAGGCAGCAACCTTCAGGGCATTTTCCCTCCCTATTAGCTGGTCTCAGACATAGGCTTACTTTATTTAATATTCACTTAAAGAAATAGCAAGCTGTTCCTATGCTAGAGGAAAAACTTGGCCAATAAATTGCAAGCAGATACACTGCACAAAATTATCACGTGTGTGATATTCTCTGATTTAAAAAAATCTTAAAGGTATTTTTTACTAGAATTTCTTCTCTGCTTACATACTGATTTATAGAAGTTACTTCTTATGTAAAATTATATCCATTTAAATCTGTATTGAAATGTATTCACATATTAAAATGGACTACAAGCTATTAAGGTTTAGTAAAGTTGGTTCATTCCACAGCCCACGATCAAGGGGCAATTTCAACTTTCAAGTTTTATTACAAAAGAAATGCATTTCAAGGGTGGAAATATGAATGAAAGAGATGAAAGGGATTAAGAGTATATTCATCTTGATGAGCACTAAGTAATATATGGAACTGCTGAATCACTATATTACACATCTGAAACTAAGATAACACTGTATATAAACTACATTGGAATTGAAATTTTTAAAAATGAAAAATAGAAAGAAACAAAGAAAGAAAGAGAAAGAGACATTTTGTTAGGCTATACTTGCCATGACAATACATCCTTGAATATATCTGGACAGAGTAAATTAAAAATCATCTGGAAAGGGTTCACCATTCTAGATGCGATTAAAAACACCCGTGATTCATGGGACGAGGTCAAAATATCAACATTAACAGGAGCTTGAAACAAGTTGATTCCAACAGTCATGGATGACTCTGAGAGTTTCAAGACGACATTGGATGAAGTAGCTACAGATGTGGTGAAAATAGCGAGAAAATCAGAATTAGAAGTGGAGGAGGAGGGGCAAGACGGCGGAAGACTAGGGTCCCCAAGTCACCTGTCCCCACCAAATTACCTAGATAACCTTCAAATCATCCCGAAAATCTACGAATTCGGCCTGAGATTTAAAGAGAGACCAGCTGGAATGCTACAGTAAGAAGAGTTCGTGCTTCTATCAAGGTACGAAGACGGGAAAAAAGAAATAAAGAAACAAAAGGCCTCCAAGGGGGAGGGGCCCCGCGAGGAGCCGGGCTGAGGCCGGGGCGAGTGTCCCCAGGACAGGAGAGCCCCGTCCCGGAGGAGCAGGAGCTTCACCAACCTTCCCCGCGAAAAGGCCTCCTGGGGAATTGGAGCAGGACCCAGGAAGGCGGGGATGCCCTCGGGCTCCCTGGGACAGTAACAGAGGAACTGCGCCCGGGAGAGTGCGCCGAGCTCCCTAAGGGCTGCAGCGCTCGGCGGGACCCGGAGCAGCTCGGAGGGGCTCGGGCGGCGGCTCCGCGGAGGGGGCTGTGGGGCGGGAGCGCGAATCCAACAGCGCAGGCCCCGGGGCACAGGGCGCCGGGACACAGCCCAGGATCCAGCCTCCCCCCGGGACAGGCAGAGGCCGGGAGGGCCCAGGACAGCAAGGACGCTCCTGCCTGGAGCTGAGCAGATCAGTGGCCGCGCCCCAGAGCATCCAGGCCCTGCGGATGAGAGCTCCGGAGTTACTGCAGGAGCTGACTCCAGGGCTCCAGAGCTGGCCCCGCCACTGTGGCTTCCTCCCGGGGCCTCACGGGGTAAACAACCCCCACTGAGCCCTGCACCAGGCAGGGGGCAGAGCAGCTCCCCCAAGTGCTAACACCTGAAAATCAGCACAGCAGGCCCCTCCCCAGGAGAACAGCTAGACGGACCAGTTGAGAGGAAGTCAAGGAACTTAAAGTATACAGGATCAGAAGATACTCCCCCGTGGTTTTTGTTTTTTTGTGGGTTTTTTTTTTTTTGCGTTTTTTTCTTTCTTTTTGATTTCTGATTGCTTCCCCGACTCTCTTTTTTTTTCACCTTTCTTTTTCTTTCTTTTTCTTCTCTTTTTTCCTTTTTTTTCTTCTTTCTCTTTTTTCTTTTTCTCTTTTATTTCCTTCTCTCTCTCTCTTTTTCTCCTTTTTCCAATACAACTTGTTTTTGGCCACTCTGCACTGAGCAAAATGACTATAAGGAAAACCTCACCTCAAAAGAAAGAATCAGAAACAGTCCTCTCTCCCACACAGTTACAAAATCTGGATTACAATTCAATGTCAGAAAGCCAATTCAGAAGCACTATTATACAGCTACTGGTGGCTCTAGAAAAAAGCATAAAGGACTCAAGAAACTTCATGACTGCAGAATTTATACCCAAACAGGCAAAATTAAAAATCAATTAAATGAGATGCAATCCAAACTAGAAGTCCTAACGACCAGGGTTAACGAGGTGGAAGAACAAGTGAATGACAAAGAAGACAAGTTGATGGCAAAGAGGGAAACTGAGGAAAAAAGAGATAGACAATTAAAAGACCATGAAGACAGATTAAGGGAAATAAACGACAGCCTGAGGAAGAAAAACCTACATTTAATTGGGGTTCCCAAGGACGCCGAAAGGGACAGAGGGCCAGAATATGTATTTGAACAAATCCTAGATGAAAACTTTCCTAATCTGGGAAGGGAAACAGACATTCAGATCCGGGAAATAGAGAGATCCCCCCCTAAAATCAATAAAAACCGTTCAACACCTCAACATTTAATAGCGAAGCTTGCAAATTCCAAAAATAAAGAGAAGATCCTTAAAGCAGCAAGAGACAAAAAGTCCCTGACTTTTAGGGGGAGGAGTATTAGGGTAATAGCAGACCTCTCCACAGAGACCTGGCAGGCCAGAAAGGGCTGGCAGGATATATTCAGGGTCCTAAATGAGAAGAACATGCAACCAAGAATACTTTATCCAGCAAGGCTCTCATTCAAAATGGAAGGAGAGATAAAGAGCTTCCAAGACAGGCAGGAACTCAAAGAATATGTGACCTCCAAACCAGCTCTGCAAGAAATTTTAAGGGGGACTCTGAAAATTCCCCTTTAAGAAGAAGTTCAGTGGAACAATCCACAAAAACAAGGACTGAATAGATATCATGATGACAATAAACTCATATCTGTGAATAGTAACTCTGAACGTGAACGGGCTTAATGACCCCATCAAAAGGCGTAGGGTTTCAGACTGGATAAAAAAGCAGGACCCATCTATTTGCTGTCTACAAGAGACTCATTTTAGACAGAAGGACACCTACAACCTGAAAATAAAAGGTTGGGGAACCATTTACCATTCAAATGGTCCTCAAAAGAAAGCTGGGGTAGCCATCCTTATATCAGATAAACTAAAATTTACCCCGAAGACTGTAGTGAGAGATGAAGAGGAACACTATCTCATACTTAAAGGATCTATCCAACAAGAGGACTTAAAAATCCTCAATATATATGCCCCAAATGTGGGAGCTGCCAAATATTTAAACCAATTAATAACCAAACTAAAGAAATACTTAGATAATAATACACTTATACTTGGTGACTTCAATCTAGCTCTTTCTACTCTCGATAGGTCTTCTAAGCACAACATCTCCAAAGAAATGAGAGCTTTATTTATTTTTTTTAATAATTTATTTTTAGGGGATCCCTGGGTGGCGCAGCGGTTTGGCGCCTGCCTTTGGCCCAGGGCGCGATCCTGGAGACCCGGGATCGAATCCCACGTCGGGCTCCCGGTGCATGGAGCCTGCTTCTCCCTCTGCCTGTGTCTCTGCCTCTCTCTCTCTCTCTGTATGACTATCATAAATAAATAATAAAAAAATAATTATTTATTTATGATAGTCACAGAGAGAGAGAGACAGAGACACAGGCAGAGGTAGAAGCACGCTCCATGCACCAGAAGCCCGACGTGGGATTCGATCCCGGGTCTCCAGGATCGCGCCCTGGGCCAAAGGCAGGCGCCAAACCGCTGCGCCACCCAGGGATCCCGAAATGAGAGCTTTAAATGATACACTGGACCACATGGATTTCACAGATATCTACAGAACTTTACATCCAAATTCAACTGAATACACATTCTTCTCAAGTGCACATGGAACTTTCTCCAGAATAGACCACATACTGGGTCACAAATCGGGTCTGAACGGATACCAAATCATCGGGATAGTCCGCTGCATATTCTCAGACCATAATGCCTTGAAATTAGAACTAAATCACAAGAAGTTTGGAAGGACCTCAAACACGGGGAGGTTAAGGACCATCCTGCTAAAAGATGAAAGGGTCAACCAGGAAATTAAGGAAGAATTAAAAAGATTCATGGAAACTAATGAGAATGAAGATACAACCGTTCAAAATCTTTGGGATGCAGCAAAAGCAGTCCTGAGGGGGAAATACATCGCAATTCAAGCATCCATTCAAAAACTGGAAGAACTCAAATACAAAAGTCCACCTTACACATAAAGGAGTTAGAGAAAAAACAGCAAATGGACCCTTCTACGCCCAGCAGAAGAAGAAAGTTAATTAAAATTCGAGCAGAACTCAAGGAAATCGAGACCAGAAGAACTGTGGAACAGATCAATAGAACCAGGAGTTGGTTCTTTGAAAGAATTAATAAGATAGATAAACCATTAGCCAGCCTTATTAAGAAGAAGAGAGAGAAGACTCAACTTAATAAAATCATGAATGAGAAAGGAGAGATAACTACCAACACCAAGGAAATACAAACGATTTTAAAACCATTATGAACAGCTATACGCCAATAAATTAGGCAATCTAGAAGAAATGGACGCATTCCTGGAAAGCCAAAAACTACCAAAACTGGAACAGGAGGCAATAGAAAACCTGAACAGGCCAATAACCAGGGAGGAAATTGAAGCAGTCATCAAAAACCTCCCAAGACACAAGAGTCCAGGGCCAGATGGCTTCCCAGGGGAATTCTATCAAACGTTTAGAGAAGAAATCATACCTATTCTACTAAAGCTGTTTGGAAAGATAGAAAGAGATGGAGTACTTCCAAATTCGTTCTATGAGGCCAGCATCCACCTTAATTCCAAAACCAGACAAAGACCCCACCAAAAAGGAGAATTACAGACCAATATCCCTGATGAACATGGATGCAAAAATTCTCAACAAGATACTAGCCAATAGGATCCAACAACATATTAAGAAAATTATTCACCATGACCAAGTAGGATTTATCCCCGGGACACAAGGCTGGTTCAACACTCGAAAAACAATCAATGTGATTCATCATATCAGCAAGAGAAAAACCAAGCACCATATGATCCTCTCATTAGATGCAGAGAAAGCATTTGACAAAATACAGCATCCATTCCTGATCAAAACTCTTCAGAGTGTAGGGATAGGGGTAACTTTCCTCAACAGCTTAAAAGCCATCTACGAAAAGCCCACAGCAATGATCATTCTCAATGGGGAAACACTGGGAATTCCCCTAAGATCAGGAACAAGACAGGGATGTCCACTCTCACCACTGCTATTCAACATAGTATTGGAAGTCCGAGCCTCAGCAATCAGACAACAAAAGACATTAAAGGCATTCAAATTGGCAAGGAAGAAGTCACACTCTCCCTCTTCACCGATGACATGATACTCTACATAGAAAACCCAAAAGCCTCCACCCCAAGATTGCTAGAACTCATACAGCAATTTGGTAGCGTGGCAGGATACAAAATCAATGCCCAGAAATCAATGGCATTTCTATACACTAACAATGAGACTGAAGAAAGAGAAATTAAGGAATCAATCCCATTTACAATTGCACCCAAAAGCATAAGATACCTAGGAATAAACCTAACCAAAGAGGTAAAGGATCTATACCCTAAAAACTATAGAACACTTCTGAAAGAAACTGAGGAAGACACAAAGAGATGGAAAAACATTCCATGCTCATGGATTGGCAGAATTAATATTGTGAAAATGTCAATGTTACCCAGGGCAATTTACACGTTTAATGCAATCCCTATCAAAATACCATGGACTTTCTTCAGAGAGTTAGAACAAATTATTTTAAGATTTGTGTGGAATCAGAAAAGACCCCGAATAGCCAGGGGAATTTTAAAAAAGAAAACCATAGCTGGGGGCATCACAATGCCAGATTTCAGGTTGTACTACAAAGCTGTGGTCATCAAGACAGTGTGGTACTGGCACAAAAACGGACACATAGATCAATGGAACAGAATAGAGAACCCAGAAGTGGACCCTGAAATGTATGTTCAACTAATATTCGATAAAGGAGGAAAGACTATCTATTGGAAGAAAGACAGTCTCTTCAATAAATGGTGCAGGGAAAATTGGACATCCACATGCAGAAGAATGAAACTAGACCACTGTCTTTCACCATACACAAAGATAAACTCAAAATGGATGAAAGATCTAAATGGGAGACAAGATTCCATCAAAATCCTAGAGGAGAACACAGGCAACATCCTTTTTGAACTTGGCCACAGTAACTTCTTGCAAGATACATCCACGAAGGCAAAAGAAACAAAAGCAAAAATGAACTATTGGGACTTCATCAAGATAAGAAGCTTTTGCACAGCAAAGGATACAGTCAACAAAACTCAAAGACAACCTACAGAATGGGAGAAGATATTTGCAAATGACATATCAGATAAAGGGCTAGTTTCCAAAATCTATAAAGAACTTCTTAAACTCAACACCAAAGAAACAAGTTTCCAAAATCTATAAAGAACTTCTTAAACTCAACACCAAAGAAACAAACAATCCAATCACGAAATGGGCAAAATACATGAAGAGAAATCTCACAGAGGAAGACATAGATATGGTCAACAGGCACATGAGAAAATGCTCTGCATCACGTTCTATCAGGGAAATAGAAATCAAAACCACAATGAGATACCACCTCACACTAGTGAGAATGGGGAAAATTAACCAGGCAGGAAACCACAAATGTTGGAGAGGATGCGGAGAAAAGGGAACCCTCTTACACTGTTGGTGGGAATGTGAACTGGTGCAGCCACTCTGGAAAACTGTGTGGAGGTTCCTCAAAGAGTTAAAAATAGACCTGCCCTACGACCCAGCAATTGCACTGTTGGGAATTTACCCCAAAGATTCAGATGCAATGAAACGCTGGGACACCTGCACCGCGATGTTTCTAGCAGCAATGTCCACAATAGCCAAACTGTGGAAGGAGCCTCGGTGTCCATCGAAAGATGAATGGATAAAGAAGATGTGGTTTTTGTATACAATGGAATATTACTCAGCCATTAGAAACGACAAATACCCACCATTTGCTTCGATGTGGATGGAATTGGAGGGTATTATGCTGAGTGAAGTAAGTCAATCGGAGAAGGACAAACATTGTATGTTCTCATTCATTTGGGGAATATAAATAATAGTGAAAGGGAATGTAAGGGAAGGGAGAGGAAATGTGTGGGAAATATCAGAAAGGGAGACAAAACATAAAGACTCCTAACTCTGCGAAATGAACTAGTGGTGGTGGAGGGGGAGGAGGGCGGGGGGTGGGGGTGAATGGGTGATGGGCACTGAGGGGGACACTTGACGGGATGAGCACTGGGTGTTATTCTGTATGTTGGTAAATTGAACACCAATAAAAAATTAATTTATTTAAAAAAAAAGAATTAGAATTGGAGTCTGAAAATGAAACTGAATGGCTGCAATCCCATGATAATATTTTAACGGATGAGGAGTTGCTTCTTATGGATGAGCAGAGAAAGTGATTTCTTGAGATGCAGTCTACTCCTTGTGAAGATGCTATAAAGGTTGTTGAAATGACAAAGGATGTCGAATACTACATAAACTTAGTTGATAAAGCAGCAGCAGAGTTTGAGAGGACTGACCTCAATTCTGAAAGAAATTCTACCGTGAGTAAAATGCTATTGAACAGCATCACATACTACATAGAAATCTTCAGGAAAGAAACAGTGAATCGATACAGCCAACTTTATTGTCTTATTTTAAGAAATTGCAACAGCCACTCCAACCTTCAGCAACCACCACCCTACCCTAATCAGTCAGCAGCCATTAACACTGAAACAAGATCCTTTATCAGTGAAAGGATGATGTGACTCACTGAAAGCTCAGGTAGTAGTTAGCATTTTTTAGCAATAAAGCATTTTTAAGTAAAAAGAGGCTTTGTTAAAAAAAAAAAAAGACTAAAGTTGGGCATATGTATTCTCAATACCCTTGTAAGTGCTTAGATTCTAGAGCTAAAACTAACATAAATGGACCTTCTACCATGAGCCAGTACCTTTCATGCCTAGATTATATCATCTTTCTCACATCCGTGTGTGTTTTATATCCCTTTCATCTCCAGGAAACTCTAAGGATAGAACAGAATCCTTGGTGGAGCAACATGAAAATGGTGAGAAAGCAGCATAGGCTTTTACCTTGCCGTTAAGTAAAGGTTGATGAATATCCTTGAATGTCATGAAGAACGGCTGGTGTTCTTTAGAATTTAATTTAAGCCCTCTTCCTCCCTTGGTTTATTAGATCCTCATGGGCTAGCTTCTTCTTGCCAGGTCTCCCACTGACTGTCTTCCTCTCCCCAAATCTCCTTGAACTCTAGTTATTTTTTCCACTCTGCCCACTTTCCTTTCCCCAGAGTGTGGTGGACTCTCCATCCACACATTCTCCAGCACTGGTAACAGAAGCACCATCACTGACTGACTCACTAACTTGTTAAAAATGGTAAAAATCTCACTTTGAGTCCCAATATTTCTTCTCAAATCTGATCCCTAAATGTCTCACTAATAACAAGCTAATTTTTTTTCTAGAAAGTTTTTTGTTAGAAATATCTTAGAAAAAGATTTTCTAGGCCTTCTTCTGACTTATTTGGTCACCTAAAATCTATCAATTTTATCTCTATATATTCTTTCCTGAAAAATACAGAGATGTGGGGATCCCCGGGTGGCTCAGCGGTTTAGCGCCTGCCTTCGGCCCAGGGCTGATCCTGGGGTCCCGGGATCAAGTCCATGTCAGGCTCCCTGCATGGAGCCTGCTTCTCCCTCTGCCTGGGTCTCTGCCTCTCTCTCTCTCTGTGTCTCTCATGAATAAATAAATAAAATCTTAAGAAAAAAAGTTTTAAAAAATACAGAGATGTGATGATTATTAGAATTTTTTATTCATACTACTTCTAGATATTATTTTGTAGTGATATTTATATATTTTATTGGTAAATTGTCATAGACAGAAAGTTTGAGTTGGATAACACAAAAAGATTGTATGTGTTTTTACTTATTTTCTATCCATTGCAAAAATGATTTGCAAAACAGAATTGAAGACACACATTATACATTAATTAATTCATTTGTCACATGGTTATGTCTTGTATACATTAAACACCAGAAATACGTTGTTGGGCAAAAAAACCCCACAGGTTTTGCACCCATAAAGCTAATGGCCTCATGGGGGAAAAAGACATTCAGCAAATAATTATAATCAATATAGTATTATAAATCGTTGGAACAATGTGAATGGAGCTAGAGAGTATTATGCTAAACAAAATATGTCAGTCAGATACAAATACCATATGATTTCACTCATGTGGAATTTAAGAAACAAAACAAATGATCATTGGGGAAAACAGAGAGATACAAACAAAGAAATAGACTCTTAACTACAGAGAACAAACTGACAATTACAGAGGGGAGGTGGGGGATATGTATAGGTGATGAGGATTAAGGAGGGCACTTGATGTGATAAGTATGGGGTGTTGTATGGAAGTGTTGAATCACTATATTGTATGCCTCAAACTAATATTACAATCTGCATTAACAAACTGGAATTCAAATAAAAACTTTAAAAAATTGAGATAAGAACTCTGAATGAAAAGAACATGTTATCAAAAGAGCACAAAGCAAAGGAAACGGATTTAGACTTGGAGAATAGAAGCATGTGGTCATGGGAGTTGGTCTTGAGAAAGTCAAGTTTGAACTAAAATCAGAAAATGAGTAAGAGTTAGCCAGGTCAAGGGTAAGGGAAGAAAGCTCCAACTAGAAACAGTACCTCCAAAAATCCTGAGGAAAGAAGGGGACATGCTATGTTCAAAATGGCTGATATTATCAAGATCACATCTATTAAGATGAATTTTCATTTATTTAATGATCATGGACATAAACTGTCACTGCATTGGATGATTAGTTTCATAAAAACCCTCACTACCATAACATAATTTTCAATACAGTATTGTTCTTACTTGACATTTATGGCCCCAAATAGGGTATTTACTTACTGTATGTCAAGAATTTTATGTTTAATGGAATCCTGTAAGGCTGAGGAACCGATATTAATAGATGTTAGGCAATTTGCCCAAGGTCACAGGACAGATAAGGGGCAAACCAAAGAACTAAATCTTCCCTGTCCAAAGCCCAGCACCTTTCCACTTGACCTTATTTCTACCATATTAATTAGGACTTCACATTCTCAGCTGAGAATGTGAAGGTTCTGAGCAGAACCCTCGCACTCTTTTTAAGTGATTATTTTAAATGGCTTGTACTGATCTGCAAGGATAGTTTTTACATAGTGATGTTTAAGGCATTCATATAATCATTTAAATTAACCAGGCTTCGTGCAAGAGTTGAGTTTTTTAGGAGGACCTATATTTAGTCCATAGGAATGTATCCCCTGGGTCTGTTTCTCTCCTCATTATAATTCAGTGATCTCAGCATGTTGTTTATTCTTCTAAGATTCTTCCTAATTTTAATAGCTCTCTGTAAAGTTTAAAGACTAAAAGAAAATGACTCAAAGAAAATGACTTTGGTTTACCATAGAACCAATGAATCCACAATGCAGGGTCTGTGACTGAGATGAAGGATGGTATCTGGTGTGAGCACTCTACTCCTTAGTATTCCCTACTGCCTTACCTACATGCGTCCTTACTTGAGTGACCTCAGCCCTGCAATCTACTAGGTCAATGCAGTCCAGAACTGCAGGGGCTACGTACTGTTTACACTGGTTTTTGCCTTAAGAGATGCCCTTAGTGTTTACTGTCATTCAAGAAATATTTTTTGCTATACTACAGTTACTCAAACTCATTACTTTAGTGTTTTTAATCTTATTACGTCATTGGGTCTACTCAAGGATTTAGTGTCATAGCTCTAAGAATGGCCTGTCTACCATGCTTGAAATGGTCCCATTTTATTTTCATACTTCACAACATTCTACATGTCTGATCCTGTTTTAAAAAGCACATCTTCCACTCCTTTCCCACATCCATCTGTTCATTACTTTCAAGGGCCACTCAACACTCACCAACTTGTGACCATGAGGCTCAACTATATGCTAATTTCACTTAGTTTAAATCATAACCTTAGGACTTTATATACTAACCTATATTTAATTAGCAATTTCTACATATTTTTAAAATGTATGCAAGCCCTGTATATGCGTTTCAGCTTTGATATGCTGGCATACTTATAGAGAAAAGATTAATGGGAACAAATGTGTAATAAATATGGTGGTCAGATGGAACAAAGAGTAATTATGGTATCTTGGACTTCATCCATTTCCACCTTCAGTATTTGCATTGATTATTCTAAATGCTATCTTTTAAACTGTTAAACGTATAGCTTGTTTCCACTGTCACGGTACTAAGTTTAGTTCACACCAAGTTATCTGCATGTTCTAAAGAACAAATTTTCTTTTCATAGTTCTATTTGGTTACATTGAAAAGGAAGCTAAGTATAGGTGAGAGGTTTTCAAGAATGTATCTTCATTGAGGATAGACGTTCCCTTTTACTTGATGGAATAATTTAGCTATAAACGAAAGTTGTGATTGGATATAAAGAGAATTTCTTTGCATTTAAAACTATTAAATGAGCTATTCACAAACATTCACTGAGTTATTCAAGAATATACAGTACTAATATATCATTTATGCCTCAAACTTATGAGATTTTAAATCCTAATCAAAAGGCAAACTTCCGGTAACTACCAACACAGTAAAATTGTCTCAAGTCACATCTCAACATTTTTCTGAGACAGTAATTAAAATTGCGTAAAATCTTAGTTATTGGTCTTGATGTAGGATAGAAAAAAAAAATGTTTGGTTTAGCATCCTGTGGTTGTTGGATCATCTGGCTTCTCTGATTCAAATCAAAGTGCCTCTGTGGCCACACAGATCAGGAGGCCTGTGGAATTTGCATGAGCCAGTAGCCACTTAAGCTAACTCATTCTTACTGTACCAAGGTCTTTTAAAAAACTCCTTTCTTGTATCTGGTATCATTCTATGAATCCTCAAAACCATACTAATCGAAACTTAAGCCTCATGTGTTCAATTTCAATTCACTGTTTTCAAAAATTACTATTCTCTTGTGGATTTGCATGTTTGCTTTTTGCAAAGTTAAAATATTTTGTTTTCAAACCATATGCTCAGAACTTTGTTCGTTATATTATATAAGATGTATTTGGTAAACAAATAAGAGAAAAAATGTTATTGCATATTGTTTTAGTGGCAGGCTGACAAACTCCCATAATGTGAGGTCAATGAGCAATATTCTTAAGAGCAGCCAGTTGTCCTTACATGCATTTAAAAAGATATATGTTGATTATCTATTATACCCAAAGTAAGAAATCTCAAAACTTAGGGAAAAAGGAGAAATGGGTAGTGGTCACTAAGCAACAAGATTAGAGTGATAAAAAAATACATATAAAAGAAGAGAAGCAATCAGTTGTTTCACATTGTAGAGTTATACAATAGAAGTTGTGTTCATTTGTTTTTTGTTAAATAATTTATCTTACAACTTATATACATCCCTAAATATTATTCTTTAATATTATCTTCTTAAATTGTAATACATAAAGAAGTTTAGCAAAACAAAATTTTTATTACTACTACCAACAGGAAGTAACCACAAACATTTTAAGGATCAAACAGTAAAAAATGAGCACATCTCATGTACACTTCAAAGAGTCATAGCTCCAAAGAACTGCAAATTCTCCCTTGGAATATATATTTGTAATAATAGAAGATTTGAAAACAAAACTAAGTTCCATGATGTTCATTGGAAAAGGACTTGAGAAATTCAGTTGTCATATTGACATTAAGAAGGTAAAAAAGGAAACATCTATTCTTCTTTCTTGTTCATTAAAAATGTTTCACATAAAAAAAAAAATGTTTCACATATCAGTTTTTCCTCTCACTTAAAAGCAAAAGAAAATAAGGACGCCTGAGTGGCTTAGCAGTTGAGCATCTGCCTTCAGCTCAGGTCATGATCCTGGATTACCAGGATCGAATCCCACATCAGGCTCAGCGGGGAGCCTGCTTCTCCCTCTGCCTGTGTCTCTGCCTCTCTCTGTGCTTCTCATGAGTAAATAAATAAAATCTTTAAAAAAGAAAAAGAAAATAAAAATAGGATAAAAACATACAGATGCAGGGCACCTGAGTGGCTCAGTTGGTTAAGCTCCTAGCTCTTGATTTTGGCTCAAGTCATGATCTCAGGGTCGTGAGATCAAGTTCCACATCAGGGTCCCCACTTAGTGGGGCATCTGCTTGAGATTTTCCTCCCCCTGCTCACTCTCTCTCCAAAATAAATAGATCTTTAAAGAAGAAGAAAAAGAAAAAAAATTACAGACTCATCTGTATTAACTACAAAAGATTTTGTTTGAACTGCAGAGTGAAGATTATAGTTTAATCATAAATTTTTACAGAAGAGGCTAACACAAATGAAAATATTCTAGATTTCCTCACCAACTGTTCACATTCCACCTAAATTCATCACTGTTGAAAATAGAAATGCCTTTGTTTTAGATTTGATAATGATACATTTAATGTTCATAACAAATTAAAATAAATAATAAAATGTGCTTGCTGCCAGCAAGGCTAATCGTGGAGAATAGCAAATGCTCTGAACCCTTGTTGGGATACACCTATGGGAAGCTCATTCATAAACAGTCCTTCATTTGTTATTTGAATTGATATTTACTGAGCACCAACTCTGTGCTCTACTACTCAGGACATAAAGGGGGTCAGGGTTGAAAAACAGTAATACAGATAAGGCCTCTCCCCTCAATAAGTCAATAAGGGGGATCCCTGGGTGGCACAGAGGTTTGGCACCTGCCTTTGGCCCAGGGTGCAATCCTGGAGACCCAGGATCGAGTCCCGCATCGGGCTCCTGGTGCATGGAGCCTGCTTCTCCCTCTGCCTGTGTCTCTGCCTCTCTTTCTCTCTCTGTGACTATCATAAATAAATAAATAAAAAGTTTAAAAAGTCAATAAGAGAATTAGAGATTGAAATACATACTATGAAAGGAATAAAAAAGGGGTAATATGATATATAGTGGATTGGCAATGGGGACTTTAGACAGGAAAGGGTTGCTTAAGAGGTGAGCAGAGATGGCACTGAAATATATTTGAGACAAGTCTATTTCTATTCAGATTAGTCACAAGAATTTATATCCTTGCTCTCTTGGGCATCTTAGAAATTCGAACTCACTACATTAAAGCTTTATAAATGCTTACTATAAAGAGTGGTGTTTGCAGAGCAAAAGGTCCTCCGTCCTCTCTGCTGTACAAGGGAAATTCTGACAGTGGACATTAGCTAGTGTACATTCGATACTTTAAAATTTAAAAATAAGAATTAATTGATATGAAGAGGACTCAAAGGCATATCACAAGGTGTGTTTAAGCAAACGTCATCACTATATTTGCAAAAGCTATAGCAAGATGAAAGTCACAAATCAAATTAGAGATGCTCTAATTATGGGATTTAAATAAAGCTTTGTGTATAGATATTTTCTAAGATGTATCAAAGATGTGTCAGTCTGCCCCGTTTCTTTTACAAGCTCTAGCACAAGATGCCTATCTCTAAAGTGTAAAAACGAATTAAAATAAAAGAAACAAAAACAAAACTATATACATATTTGAGAGTTTAGAGATCTATTACTATTAACTTGATTGTCCTGTAGGAAGGACTCTTAAGTGATTTTTGTTTCCTGTTCTTACCTTCTGATTTAACAGATGTATTATTTAAAACAAAACAAACACTGACTTGTAAGATAACCGTCTATAATTGTTTTAATCTTAGCTCTAAATGTCCCTACTTTCAAAGGTCTGCACATACGCTGTAGCCTTGAAACATGATTCATTATGGTTATAGGATTTTCCCCCTATATAGCCAATTTAAACGTTCTAATCCAAAAGAATACTCTGAAGACTACAGGAATACTGCTAACTAAATAAATCCTACACACATTTATGTCAATGAATGCAAAGGATCATAGTCAAAAGAAAACTGAAGAGTTAGATATGTTATGACCGAAACCACTAGATTTTAAAAATATCTAAAATGTTCAGTAGAATAACTTATGCTATTATTTACGTAAGGAAAAAAAAAAAAAAACGTTGAAACACCTAATTACGAAGATTTCAAAAAGCTGTCCACTGAATAGTGACTATGAAGAAGGAACTATGAAGGGATCAAAAATACCTGGGTGGTTTGCAAAAGTTTAAGCAGTAGTCAGAGTGTCTTCCCCATAGATATCCTGACATCTGCTGAAAATCACTGAGCTTCTATGACATTAAATATCGATGATTCATTGTAAAAATCCTTAGAAAAATAAGTTAAAAGTTAACCTTGTTAAACAAGTTAGTCTGTTATACCTATCTTTAGCAAAAGTATTATTTGTTTATACTTTACATTTTGTTTCTCTAGTATTTGGACAGTTGGCACTCCCAGGCCTTCCATTTTAAATATAAACCTGTTGTATTTGGTACAAGCAGCTGCAAATAATTTAACAAAGATTTTCAAGATGTCAATTCCTTAAGTATATGCGTGCAGTTCATCAAGTCACTGGCAAATAAAGTTTTCATTAACAAAGAAGAAAGGGAATTCAGAATGGTAACATGCAGTGTTTAAAATGATAGAAATAAAGAACTGGAATACTTTAGTCCTGTTTGTTCATCGAGATGAGAGAAAAAAGAAGGCAAAGTTTCCCTGACCTTCTATAACTAAGTGTGACAGTATCCTGCTTCATCCTGTCCCCATTCAAGTTTTAAAATAAATAGTTGCTTCATCCAAGAAACGTCTGCCTGATTTATATGGAAACATTAATTAGATAAGCTATTGTTTAATAAAAATAATGTGTTTTTTTTTTTAAGTTCTCATATCACCACCAATGAAACAATGCTCTTTCCCTCTGGACTTTCACTTTGTTTAATGAATTCAAACAGAAAGAGAATAATAATGTGGTCTTTTTACAACTCTTTATCATTTGCTTAGTACACCCATTGGGCCCTGCTAGGACGGATTTCAGGGCAGATTATTAATTTCATAAATGTTTTCTCTTTTGGTTCCATCTCAAAAACAGAACATCAAGCCAAAGTAAACACTCTTAAATTTTTCTACAGATTCTATAGGCTGGCCACAGAGGGTTCAGCATCAGTTTTAGATGATGCTCCGACTTTCTCTTCACCTCCCCACAAACTCCTCTAGCATTACAAAATGTGAAACACATTCATCTTGTTGACAAGCAGAACTGATTCAAGAAAGGCGAGATACCTCATTACCTTTGTCATGGAACTTGAGGTAATTAAAATGTCACACCAAATTTTCCTTTGGACAAAAGGCTGGTGAGGGACAAATGATAAACTTCTCTTTTCTATACACTTAACTTAAAAGCACTTAAACATTATTTTAATGATATACAAAAGAAAATTAATTGACTGTTACTTTTTTAGTACTCCTCCAAAGACCCATGAACAGAAACATCATTCATTTTCATGTGTGTCCCACATCTGGAGAAACCTCAGCAGAGCTGTATTTGTCCGTTATTTAAAATAACAATCACGACAATATTATCCATTGGAAAAATTAGAAAACATGTCAGAAATGAGACAGAAATGAACATTATCTTTCTTGTGTGTGGAATTCCTTCTTGACCTAAGACTGTATTTTAAAGTCACTTTAGACAAACACAACTTATATGTCAGTTGACAAAAATGATTGAAATCCTACCTGATGTTTATTCACATTGGTATTAGCCTGGTAAGGGAAGGACTATTTTTCCAATGCCTTAAAAGAATAAACTTCATTTTTACAATTACAGAGTTTAAACACAGTATGTGATAGAATATATAGTAGTAAACAAGCTTAGAAAAATTACTTAAGATCTCAGGAAGTCTCTTTAGAGCCTCCTCCAAGATTCTGGGTTGTTTTCTTTTGTTTTCATAATCTACCCCCTCCCCAACCCTAACAATGTGAACCTCAGTTGGCTTCTGTGATACCTGGTTAGAAGGTTAAGAGTGACTCTACGCTAACGCATGCCCTTGTTTATGTAGCAGGTTGCAAGCGCCCAGGAGGTTCAGGGGCCATATTTCATTTGTTATTTATCTGCTTTATGTTTTCACGATACAACACGAAACTCTACTTGCTAAAGCATTTCTGAATGTGTTCTTAGGACAGATAAATAAGATGGTTTCACTGGAACATCACTCCAGGTATCTTAGTATTTGACCAGAGTGTAAGTGACATTAATTTATCCCATTAGGGGCAGCCCAAGTGGCTCAGTGGTTGAGCACCTGCCTTCAGCCCATGGTGTGATCCTGGAGACCCGGGATCGAGTCCCACGTCGGGCTCCCTGCATGGAGCCTGCTTCTCCCTCTGCCTGTGTCTCTACCTCTCTGACTCTGTCTCTCTCATGAATAAATAAATAAAATCTTAAAAAAAAAATTAGCCCATTAAAGATCACCCTCTCTAGTCATGACCAATACTATGTAACAGGAAAACTAAACAAGAAAGTCACCAGCCCTCTAGATAGGCTTGATAATTAAGAGTGTTTCATGCAGACAAATTTACATAGCTGTGTAGACAAAACAGAAGGGAAAAAAGAAAAAGATAAAGCTTTTCTTTTTAAGCTGAAAAACGTCTTCATCAGTCATGACCCCCGTAAATACCAGAGCTATATGGTTTTGCAATCACTTGTTAATTTTATCTCTACCACATAGGAGACAATCTCAGTTGTGGTATCAAACTGAACTCTCAACTGAAGTACAAAATGCTCAAGACAAATGTCTCCATGATTAAAAAAAAAAAAAAAAAAGGAATTAATGGGATTTTCCAAAGCTGTGCTTTTAAATGACTCTTATCATTTCTTCACAAACATACATCAAGTGAATATTGTACAGTATAGCCAAATAATTCAGACAAAAATGATCAAGTTTATCCACTCTGTGTAGGATAGTTTTGATCCTCAAGCCTTTTATTTCCCTTAAGTGGGCCAATTAAAACAGCTTGACTAAGGATTATTGAAATGCTAAATTCACTGCCATTGAAAATTGTATGAGACACTGCCAGCAACCCTTCCCACTTGGTTGTAAACCCATATGGAGCTCTACTTAAAACTTTAAACCTGACTTTAGGCATTTACATCTGCATCTAATATTTTGACAGTAAAAACTAACTTTATTGTATTTAAATGTCAAATACAGACTTGGGAGTATTGTATTTTATTCAAATAAATAATGCCAATTTATTCCAATCCCAAAGTAATAATGCTTTATTGAACAATTACAATTTTTGCCCTATACCCAGAAAACATTTTTAAAAAGAGAAATGTTGTTTAGCAACTAGAAAAATACTAAGTATTTTTTGTTTGAATACTTATGATTGCCAAGTTTGGTATAGCACTAGTTTAAAAATGGGTCTTTCTTTTTTTTTTTTTAAATGTATTTATTTATTTGAGAGAGGGGAAGATCAGGGTGGGTAGGGGAGGGGGAGCAAAGGGAGAGTCCCAAGTGGACCTGTGTGGAGCACAACACAGGGCTCTATCTCAGAATCCTGAAATCGTGACTGGAGCCAAAACCAAGAGCAGGACCCTTAAGTGACTGTGCTGCCCAGGCACCCCTGGAAATGGTTATTTCTAAATCAAGTATAGAAAGGGATATTAAAGTTATTATCTAAACTTCAGCTACATTTTAATTCTCCAATTTTTAAATAATATACATAATAAAAAGTTTAATAATAAGGTGTGTATGTGTGTCTGTTTATACATAGATTTACACATATATTTATATACACTTTATAAATGTGTGTTGTATGTGTACATATATATGTGTGTGTTTATGTGTGTACTTGACACATATATATCTATAGATACATACAAGTAAAGTAAGCACCTCTCTACCCTTGATCCCTAAGCTTCTCAGTTTCCCATTCCTCCCTGGAGGCAATCCCTGTTACTATTTTCATATGTATCTTTCCAAAGCTGGTTTTTACCTAAATAAATATATATGTACACGCATATATAAATATATTTTGTGTGTATTTCATTATAAAAGTGGAAGTATTACTACCCACAATGTTCTGCACTCTACTTTTTCTGCTTGAGTCTCATTCATTATTAGTACACATAGATCAATCACATTCTTTTTAATGAATAGTGAAATATTTTAAATGTGCCTTACTTATTAACAGAAGTAGATCTAAACTATGATGAAATAGAATTAAGCATGAAATAAATGAAAATGGCAACAGTGTGAGCAACAGAAGAAAAAAATACAAGAATTATGAGGCATGTTAAAGTTCAAACTCAAGGCAAAGATTATTTTAAATATTTTCTTGAAAAGCAGAAATATACAGCAAAAAGGTTGTCAATATAGTCTTTGCTATCACCCAAAAACCTGTTCTTCCAACAGAGTCACATCTGATTTTCCTTAGGCCTGAAAAATTACTCATACAGCTTTTGCCCTGGGGGCCAAAAGCCTTATTTCAAGGGACTATGTATTTCTCTTAGACAAAACTGAATAATTTTAAGACTGGATTTGCAGGCTTGGTTATTTCTGTGGCACATTTGCAATAAAAATTTCCAAGGACTTACAATATAATTGCTGAGGTGGTATCTTGGAAGCATAAATGACTCCCAAAGATTTATAAAAATGATAAAAATATGCAAAGAGTCCCATGAATTAAAGAAAATGACAACGAAACTGAACATTTTTTCTCCTCTCTCTAAAAGACTGAGATTTCAACCGGTTGTGAAACTGATTTGCACTCCTCATTCATTGACAGGGTGGCTGAAACTCTGGTTATTGTGAAGGACACACATTTTCTATATTATAATGAAAATAGAAGAAATACTTGTGAACACCTAATGCCAGTCAACCCACACAAAAGGATTATAACCTTAAAACCTTATCTTATAATCATACGGGGGTAAAGAAACTTGCATCTCTCTCAGTAGAAAACCGTAACAGAGTTCTTCTACAAGGCAAGGTCTCCTCCGAGCACTGCATTTGCAACTGCACACTGAATGAGATTTTGTAAGATTGTATTTGGATTGGTTTGGGCTTTGGTAGAGCAGCTACTGTTATATGGATAGGCATGCTTATGCTGCAGGATTTTCCTTTTAAATATCTTCCTGGGGTTTAACATGAGCAAATTTTTGATTTGTGAGCTTCTGCTTTCCCTGAAGAAAAGTGGTCATACTCCAGTGAAAGAAGAGAGGCTCCCCTAGTTCTGGAAGTCGAATTCCCACAGTGTGAAAAACCACAATGAGATAGTGGTAATAAAATATGGCTGTGAGTTCCCGATCTCTCGTCAACAGAGCTGCTTTCTCACTGATTCTTCTGGTAAATCTCTATTAAAATTGTACACGTAAACAGCTGGAAACTTATATATTAACATTAACATGGCAGCTATACACATTATACTTCCTGAGAACCCGAGGTATTACTGAATCTTTGGAAATCTTAATTAACAACACAGTCTTCACAAAACATTTCCTGGAACATATGTACTTTGAGTCAAATTCTTCATCCACATGGAATCCAATCCCCCCTAAACCTCCCGTCTCTCATTTTCATTCTCTTTTCATGTTTTCCACCTCCCATGAATAGTGAATTTTTCAAGCCATACTCCAGAGCTTAAAATACTGCAATGTACATTACAAAGTGGATGATGGATAACTTTCTGAAATATTATAAGCTATTGTGTTTTATTTTAGAAGCCACTGCCAAAAGTAAAAATCACAGGCCAGATTCCTAACTCCCTTGGAACTCTCCTATAGAAGTGACCCCTTGAAATTCCTAAGCCCATGAAATAAATATGGATTGTATTTTGTATCAAATGCAAACTGTATTTTTATTCTTGGCAAATGGCAGGGGCAGCATTTGGTATCTAATGTGAATTTTCTTTCCACTTATGGAACTTTTGTCCTTACAAATATACTAAAAACAAATAAGCAAACAAAAGAACAATAACAAAACTCATAAACTTTGTGTCATAAAAATATAACCAACTCCCTGGCATTGTAAATATAACTACGAACATAAGGGGGGTGGTCACTGTCATCTATATATTTCATCTACCTAATATAGATTTTTATTATCCCCAGTTTCAAGATATAGTTTTATATCTGAATATTTAATTAAAGTTTTTGCAAGAACATTCTAATATGATAAATTCCTTTGAGGAAAATATGACCCAAGGCAGACTTTTTTTCCAAAACCTTGTTTCTTCCTGTCCTTGAAAAAAATCCAAGAAATGTCATGTATATAACTAAAGATAATTGTTTAAAATTCAGACAAGGGGAACTGTTAGGAACCAAAATGGTGACACTTTAACATTCATCATTACAAGTACTGCTGAATATTTGAAAAAAATAGAAATGATTCCACTTTCTTTTTATTGGCTGAATTAATGACATTTAATTTTTGAAACTTTTTAGTTTTGACCTTCCTATTTCATGTAACTATCACCGCTAAGAAAGAAAAAAGAAGAAAGAAAGAGAGAGAGAGAGAGAGAAAGGAGAGGAGAAGAGAGGGGAGGGGATGGGAGGGGAGAGGAGGGGAGGGGAGGAGAGGAACAAAAATTCATCCAACAATTATCATGATTTCAAAGAAGACTGAAACCAAAATCTTGGGAGTACCTGACAATAGTCATAATTTATTAAAGGCCTATTTATTCCAGGCACTGTAAAAAGATATCTAATCCTTACAAAAACTCTATCAAGGCCATAGTATAACTTCCAGTTTAGAGATAAAGGACAGGCACTCTGAGAGGTTAAATATTCAAGGTTACTCCCTCAGTAAGTGGCAGGACTGGAATTTGTATGTAATTCTGTCTGGTTTCAACATGCATGCTTGAATTCCTCCCCAAATTTATCAGAAACATGTAGGTTTGAATTTCCCGATTGGTATCTCATTTTTCAGATTATCAAAATAAATGTGTGTGTTTTAAAAGAGTTAAAGATTATTCAAAGCAAAGTCAGAAAAATACCTTTAAATATTCAACAATACTAAATGAAAACTAAACAATTAGAATTTAATCCTCCTTATCCTTTCATTGTCCAAAGTAAGTAAAAATTTAGAACCACTCAAGATCTATAAAGCATATTTTCAGAAAATATCACTTCTTACTGCCAAATTAAACTATTCAAAGTGTAGAACACATAATTCGACACTATCTGGGGAATTTTTTTAAAAAGTCATTTCCTAATATTCAAATACTTAATATCATTTAGAGAAAAGATGTGGATAATTAACATAATTTCCCTGTTTTCAACCTAGTATTTTAATGTTATACATTCCCCTAATATTGTAAAATGATACTAATAATGGGGATATGATTTTTATTAATTTACTGTTTGTTACATCAATCCAAAACTCTGACCTTTTTCCATCAGAAAATTTTCAAAGAGAGTATTTTTCAATTATTTCTGGAGTTAATTGAAAGATTATACTAGCCAAAATAAACCAAATATAGTCTTACTTCAAGTAAATCTAAGTTTCCAATGTGTATTTTTACACTATAAAACAAAGGCAACAACTCTAGTGTGAGAAAATAGCCCTCAAGGCTCACAGGATGCCAATAGCCAGCATTCAGAATTTATGAGCAATTTATCAGTATTTCCACCAAATTTTCACCCTGCCATTATCACCCCATAAAGTGGTATTTATGCTCACATTTAAATAGCTACATGTTACAAGAATGAAAAATAGGAAGACTACTCTAGTAAATATAAAACCAAGATCTGCAACCCATGCTATTTTATGAAAGAGAAGAAAGAGCATGGTTTCTAAAATTCTTAATACATCCAAAGATAAAAATACTTATATAGTACTACTTTTCACTCCACAGCATATATGCCAGAATAAAGTGGATTTCTGAAAAATTATACTAATGTGAAATGAATATTCAATATTTTATAGAAAAATAAATTTTAATGGCAAAATTTACATGCAAATAAAATTCATAGTATTATTATGAACATCTAGTACACATCTGTACCAGTTAGCATCTGCTATAAAATACACTATCAAAAATTTAGTGGGTTAAAACAGTCTTTTTTTTTTTCTTTTTGTAGTTTATGATACTATGAGTTGACAGTCTGGGCTATAATCTGCTGAGTTGTCTGTCATTCACTTAGTTTTGGCCAATCTCACACAGGTATCTGCAGTATGCTGGTGTGCTGGTAGTTGATGACGTTGTCATATGTCTGGTATTAGCTAGCTGTTGGTTGGGGACCTGTGTCATGTGCTATTCATTACCCAGTAGGCTAGCCCAGGCTTATTCATGTAACAGTTCCCAAGAACAGCAAGTAGACCTCCGGAAACCCAGGTTTAGAATTCCCAGTGTTTCTTCAACTACATTCTATTGCTCAAAGCAAATTGCAAGGGCACCCCAGATTCAAAATGGGGGCAAACAGATTCTTCTACCTTGCCTTGATAGGAGAAGCTGTAAAGTATTGTAGAATTTTTATAACACAATGTCACTAAACAAACATTTAATGAGAAATTAGAAAAATAATGTAATGTCCTTTAGGAATATCACAGATTTACTAAAATAGGCTCTACCAAATTAAAGTTCAAATTTTGTAACAACATTACTAAGTAGGCAGCTAAGGGAGTGACAAAAACAAAGATATTTTGATTTCACAAACATTTTTTATGATGATTTCACTTATTTTTTTTAAAACATATTAAAATTCAGTCTATACAATAGGAAAGAGTTGGATAATTTCAAAAATATTCAGACAATTAAAATTAAATCAAAGTGATTAACAGACCACTGTCTACTTGAATATTTTTAGGGAACATCCAAAAGGATTTACTAATTAGTATTTCTAATAAGTATAACTAGCTTACACTTAAAAGATTTAGATGCTAACCCATTCAGCTTAAAGATTAGAAAAGATACTAGAAAAAGCTAGCATGATTGATAAGCAAAGTGGAAACTAGCATAGTTGGACTTAAAACTGCATGCTATCATCGGAAGAAAATGCTATGAATATTTTGATGCATTTACCTTTTTTTTTTAAATTTATAAGCAGACTCCTCAAAGAGCAGGGAACTCGACACAGGGCTCAATCCCAGGACCCTAAAATCAAGACCTGAGCTAAAATTAGGAGTTGGACGCTTAACCAACTGAGTCATCCAGGTGCCACTGGATGCATTTGCCTTTAATTACTTCAATATACACAATACACACACACAATTGGATTATAGTGATCATACAGTTTATATCCCATTTATTTCATTTATCTTTATATAAAAAAATATAGTCCTACATCATAAAATATTCTTCAAAAGCATGGTTTCTAATGACAAGTAATTTTTGAGTATTATAATTTAACTGAAAATGTCGGAGAAGACTTGGGTTGACAATAATTAGAAGATCTAGGGGGAATATTAAAAATTAAAGTTTAGTCTGTACAAATAGTATGAAGCACTGCTGAAAAGATGATAAAACTGCTTTAGCTTGAATCAACAGAAACTGGTTGGCTTCCATGAAGGAATTAATAGAATCATGGTCCCTTTCCCGGTAAAACATTTTGGGACTGTTCCTTTGAATTAACTTTTAATTTTAAAGATATCAGTAACTAATTAGGCTATAGCTAAAGCAGAATAGGATGGTAAAGAATCTAGAATCTATATCATGTATGAAATAATTAAAGACTTTTGCTCAATAAGAAAGATAAAAGTTTTCACCTTTTCACATTCCCACCACCTTGTAAGGCTAAGACAACTATCCTTTCACAAGCCTGCTCCCCCAGGTCTGACCTCCTCCAGACTTTTATTCACCTTTGTGTCCCTAATACCTATAAAGTCTGAGATTTGATAGGACTCATATAATATCTATTGAATAAATAAGTAAAAGAAAAAATACATTAGGGAATTAGAACCATTAATTAGAAGTTAGAGAGAGGCAGTTTTTACCCAAGTATAAGAAAAAATGTACTCCATGAAACACTAACCCCTGGTCATCAGGAGGATTCTAACTAACTAAAAGTTCCTACATTAAGATGAGAAGTTTCACCAGATTCTTCATGGATTCAGAGATAATATGACACAAAATAAAATGGACTTTAGTTTTTACAATATGGATGAGATTATCTCAATTCTTTACCATGAACAATTCTGCATGTTTTAGTATATTTAGTATGTAAATATATAAAAACATCTATCAAATATATTATACATATCCTATTTTATATCTCAAATGTTTTTTTTTTAACATAGACTAGCTTAGTGCCCTATGAATGAATAGGCAATCTTAAACAAGACACAGAAAAAGTGATATATGAGATTATGTAAAATGTTTTATTAAATTAAGAATTTATGTTCTTCAGAAGAAACCATTCCTAGAGAGTGAAAACGCAATTCACAGGGCGGGAAAAGATATTGACAAAATGTGTTTCCAGCAAAGGGCCCTGATCCAGAAAATATGAAGAATTCTTAGAGATCATTAAGGAAAGAGAGTCACCACTCATTAAGAAAGTGAGCAAAAAAGACACTTCACAAGATAGGATATCCAAATGTTCAATTAAATATATGAAACAATGGCCGATGCCATTAGTCATCAGGAAAATGTATATAATAGCTACAAAGAAATCCCATTACACAGAAGATAAGAAGAATTTGTGGCCTCATACCAATAAGGATACCTACTATGAGCAGAGATGTGGAACAACCAGTGATATATGCAAGGCAGTAAGCAATTTGGTACAAGCATTTGGGAAAACCACAGCAGTATAAAGTTGAGTATATGCATGGATTATGACCTTGCAATTTCCCTCCTAGGTATTTACCCAATAGACACTATCTCATATGTTCATATAAATCATGTACAAGAATTTTCACAGCATAATTCATAAAGCCCCAAACCTTAAACCAGTCTAAACGGGTACATTGAGGAGGGGCAAACGGCGGAAGAGCAGGGTCCCCAAGTCACCTGTCCCCAACAAATTACCTAGATAACCTTCAAACCATCCTGAAAATCTACGAATTCCGCCTGAGATTTAAGGAGAGACCAGCTGGAACGCTACAGTGAGAAGAGTTCGCGCTTCTATCAAGGTAGGAAGACGGAGAAAAAGAAATAAAGACACAAAAGGCCTCCAAGGGGGAGGGGCCCCGAGGAGCCGGGCTGAGGCCGAGGCGAGTGTCCCCAGGACAAGAGAGCCCCGTCCCGGAGGACCAGGAGCTGCACCAACCTTCCCGGGGGAAAGGGGCTCGCAGGGGGTTAGAGCAGGACCCAGGAGGGCGGGGATGCCCTCGGGCTCCCTGGGACACTAACAGGCACCTGCGGCGCGCGCAGGACAGTGCGCCGAGCTCCCTAAGGGCTGCAGCGTGCACGGCGGGACCTGGAGCAGCTCGGAGGGGCTCGGGCGGCGGCTCCGCAGAGGGGGCTGCGGGGCGGGAGCGCGAATCCAACAGCGCGGGCCCCGGGGCACAGGGCGCAGGGACACAGCCCAGGATCCGGCCTCCCCCCGGGACAGGCAGAGGCCGGGAGGGCCCAGGACAGCAAGGACGCTCCTGCCCCGAGCTGAGCAGATCTGCGGCCCCGCCCGGGAGCCCCCAGGCCCTGCAGATGGAGAGCCCCGGAGCTACTGCGGGAGCTGACTCCAGGGCTCCAGAGTTGGCCCCGCCACTGGGGTTGTTCCTCCTGGGGCCTCACGGGGTAAACAACCCCCCTGAGCCCTGCACCAGGCAGAGGGCAGAGCAGCTCCCCCAAGTGCTAACACCTGAAAATCAGCACAGCAGGTCCCTCCCCCAGAAGACCACCTAGACGGTCAAGTTCCAGGGGAAGTCAAAGGACTTAAAATATACAGAATCAGAAGATACATCCCCGTGGTTTGTTTGTTTGTTTGTTTGTTTGTTTTTTTGATTTCTGATTGCATCCCCCACCATTTTTTCCCCTTTCTTTCTTTTTCTTTATCTTTTTTCCTTTTTTTCTTCCTTTTTCGTTATTCTTTCTCTCTTTTCTTTCCTTCTTTCTCTCCTCTCTTTTTCTCCTTTTCCCAATACAACTTGTTTTTGGCCACTCTGCACTGAGCAAAATGACTATAAGGAAAACCTCACCTCAAAAGAAAGAATCAGAAACAGTCCTGTCTCCCACAGAGTTACAAAATCTGGATTACAATTCAATGTCAGAAAGCCAATTCAGAAGCACTATTATAGAGCTACTGGTGGCTCTAGAAAAAACCATAAAGGACTCAAGAGACTTCAGGACTGCAGAATTTAGACCCAATCAGGCAGAAATTAAAAATCAATTAAATGAGACGCAATCCAAACTAGAAGTCCTAACAACGAGGATTAACGACATGGAAGATCATGTGAGTGATAGAGAAGACAAGATGATGGCAAAGAGGGAAACTGAGGAAAAAAGAGACAAACAATGAAAAGACCATGAAGATAGATTAAGGGAAACAAACGACAGCCTGAGGAAGAAAAACCTACGTTTAATTGGGGTTCGCGAGGGCGCTGAAAGGGACAGAGGGCCAGAATATGTATTTGAACAAATCCTAGCTGAAAACTTTCCTAATCTAGGATGGGAAACAGGCATTCAGATGCAGGAAAGAGAGAGATCCCCCCCCGAAAATCAATAAAAAACGTTCAACACCTCGACATTTAATAGCGAAGCTTGCAAATTCCAAAGATAAAGAGAATATCCTTAAAACAGCAAGAGACAAGAAATCCCTGACTTTTATGGGGGGGAATATTAAGGTAATAGCAGACCTCTCCACAGAGACCTGGAAGGGCAGAAAGGGCTGGCAGGATATATTCAGGGTCCTCAATGAGAAGAACATGCAACCAAGAATACTTTATCCAGCAAGGCTCTCATTCAAAATGGAAGGAGAGATAAAGAGCTTCCAAGACAGGCAGGAACTCAAAGAATATGTGACCTCCAAACCAGCTCTGCAAGAAATTTTAAGGAGGACTCTGAAAATTCCCCTTTAAGAAGAAGTTCAGTGGAACAATCTACAAAAACAAAGACTGAATAGATGTCATGAGGACACAAACTCATATCTGTGAATAGTAACTCTGAACGTGAATGGGCTTAATGACCCCATCAAAAGGCGTAGGGTTTCAGACTGGATAAAAAAACAGGACCCATCTATTTGCCGTCTACAAGAGATTCATTTGAGACAGAAGGACACCTACAACCTGAAAATAAAAGGTTGGAGAACCATTTACCATTCAAATGGTCCTCAAAAGAAAGCAGGGGTAGCCATCCTCATATCAGATAAACTAAAATTTACCCCGAAGACTGTAGTGAGAGATGAAGAGGGACACTATATCATACTCAAAGGATCTATCCAACAAGAGGACTTAACAATCCTCAATATATATTCCCCGAAAGTGGGAGCTGCCAAATATTTAAACCAATTAATAACCAAACTGAAGAAATACTTAGATAATAATGCACTTATACTTGGTGACTTCAATCTAGCTCAGACTACTCTCGATAGGTCTTCTAAGCACAACATCTCCAAAGAAACGAGAGCTTTAAATGATACACTGGACCAGATGGATTTCACAGATATCTACAGAACTTTACATTCAAACTCAACTGAATACACATTCTCCTCAAGTGCACATGGAACTTTCTCCAGAATAGACCACATACTGGGTCACAAATCGGGTCTGAACTGATACCAAAAGATCGGGATAGTCCCCTGCATATTCTCAGACCATAATGCCTTGAAATTAGAAATAAATCACAACAAGAAGTTTGGAAGGACCTCAAACACGTGGAGGTTAAGGACCATCCTGCTAAAAGATGAAAGGGTCAACCAGGAAATTAAGGAAGAATTCAAAAGATTCAAGGAAACTAACAAGAATGAAGATACAACCGTTCAAAATCTTTAGGATGCAGCAAAAGCAATCCTGAGGGGGAAATACATCGCAATACAAGCATCCATTCAAAAATTGGAAAGAACCCAAATACAAAAGCTAACCTTACACATAAAGGAGCTAGAGATAAAACAGCAAATGGACCCTTCTACACCCAGCAGAGGAGAGACTTATTTAAAATTCGAGGAGAACTCAGCGAAATTGAGACCAGAAGAACTGTGGAACAGATCAACAGAACCAGGAGTTGGTTCCTTGAAAGAATTAATAAGATAGATAAACCATTAGCCACACTGTCTTGATGACCACAGCTTTGTAGTACAACCTGAAATCTGGCATGGTGATGCCCCCAGCTATGGTTTTCTTTTTAAAAATTCCCCTGGCTATTCGAGGTCTTTTCTGATTCCACACAGCCTTATTAAAAAGAAGAGAGAGAAGACTCAAATTAATAAATTCATGAATGAGAAAGGAGAGATCACTACCAACACCAAGGAAATACAAACGATTTTAAAAACATTATGAATAGCTCTACGCCAATAAATTAGGCAATCAAGAAGAAATGGACGCATTCCTGGAAAGCCAAAAACTACCAAAACTGGAACAGGAAGCAATAGAAAACCTGAACAGGCCAATAACCAGGGAGGAAATTGAAGCAGTCATCAAAAACCTCCCAAGACACAAGAGTTCAGGGCCAGATGGCTTCCCAGGGGAATTCTATCAAACGTTTAGAGAAGAAATCATACCTATTCTACTAAAGCTGTTTGGAAAGATAGAAAGAGATGAGTACTTCCAAATTCATTCAATGAGGCCAGCATCCACCTTAATTCCAAAACCAGACAAAGACCCCACAAAAAAGGAGAATTACAGACCAATATCCCTGATGAACATGGATGCAAAAATTCTCAACAATATACTAGCCAATAGGATCCAACAACACATTAAGAAAATTATTCACCATGACCAAGTAGGATTTATCCCCGGGACACAAGGCTGGTTCAACACTCGTAAAACAATCCATGTGATTCATCATATCAGCAAGAGAAAAACCAAGCACCATATGATCCTCTCATTAGATGCAGAGAAAGCATTTGCCAAAATACAGCATCCATTCCTGATCAAAACTCTTCAGAGTGTAGGGATAGACAGAACATTCCTCGACATCTTAAAAGCCATCTACGAAAAGCCCACAGCAATGATCATTCTCAATGGGGAAACACTGGGAATTCCCCTAAGATCAGGAACAAGACAGGGATGTCCACTCTCACCACTGCTATTCAACATAGTATTGGAAGTCCGAGCCTCAGCAATCAGACAACAAAAGACATTAAAGGCATTCAAATTGGCAAAGAAGAAGTCAAACTCTCCCTCTTCGCCGATGACATGATACTCTACATAGAAAACCCAAAAGCCTCCACCCCAAGATTGCTAGAACTCATACAGCAATTTGGTAGTGTGGCAGGATACAAAATCAATGCCCAGAAATCAATGGCATTTCTATACACTAACAATGAGACTGAAGAAAGAGAAATTAAGGAATCAATCCCATTTACAATTACACCCAAAAGCGTAAGATACCTAGGAATAAACCTAACCAAAGAGGTAAAGGATCTATACCCTAAAAACTATAGAACACTTCTGAAAGAAATTGAGGAAGACACAAAGAGATGGAAAAACATTCCATGCTCATGGATTGGCAGAATTAATATTGTGAAAATGTCAATGTTACCCAGGGCAATTTACACGTTTAATGCAATCCCTATCAAAATACCATGGACTTTCATCAGAGAGTTAGAACAAATTATTTTAAGATTTGTGTGGAATCAGAAAAGACCCCGAATAGCCAGGGGAATTTTAAAAAAGAAAACCATAGCTGGGGGCATCACAATGCCAGATTTCAGGTTGTACTACAAAGCTGTGGTCATCAAGACAGTGTGGTACTGGCACAAAAACAGACACATAGATCAGTGGAACAGAATAGAGAACCCAGAAGTGGACCCTGAACTGTATGGTCAACTAATATTCGATAAAGGATGAAAGACTATCCATTGGAAGAAAGACAGTCTCTTCAATAAATGGTGCTGGGAAAATTGGACATCCACATGCATAAGAATGAAACTAGACCACTGTCTTTCACCACACACAAAAATAAACTCAAAATGGATGAAAGATCTAAATGTGAGACAAGATTCCATCAAAATACTAGAGGAGAACACAGGTAACACAGTTTTTGAACCTGGCCACAGTAACTTCTTGCAAGATACATCCACGAAGGCAAAAGAAACAAAAGCAAAAAATGAACTATTGGGACTTCATCAAGATAAGAAGCTTTTGCACAGCAAAGGATACAGTCAACAAAACTCAAAGACAACCTACAGAATGGGAGAAGATATTTGCAAATCAGATAAAAGGCTAGTTTCCAAGATCTATAAAGAACTTCTTAAACTCAACACCAAAGAAACAAACAATCCAATCACGAAATGGGCAAAATACTTGAAGAGAAATCTCACAGAGGAAGACATAGACATGGCCAACATGCACATGAGAAAATGCTCTGCAGCACTGGCCATCAGGGAAATACAAATCAAAACCACAATGAGATCCCACCTCACACCAGTGAGAATGGGGAAAATTAACAAGGCAGGAAACAACAAATGTTGGAGAGCATGCGGAGAAAAGGGAACCCTCTTACACTGTTGGTGGGAATGTGAACTGGTGCAGCCACTCTGGAAAACTGTGTGGAGGTTCCTCAAAGAGTTAAAAATAGACCTGCCCTACGACCCAGCAATTGCACTGTTGGGAATTTACCCCAAAGATTCAGATGCAATGAAACGCCGGGACACCTGCACCGCGATGTTTCTAACAGCAATGTCCACAATAGCCAAACTGTGGAAGGAGCCTCGGTGTCCATTGAAAGATGAATGGATAAAGAAGATGTGGTTTATGTATACAATGGAATATTACTCAGCCATTAGAAACGACAAATACCCACCATTTGCTTCGACGTGGATGGAAGTGGAGGGCATTATGCTGAGTGAAGTAAGTCAACCACAGAAGGACAAACATTATATGTTCTCATTCATTTGGGAAATATAAATAATAGTGAAAGGGAATATAAGGGAAGGGAGAAGAAATGTGTGGGAAATATCAGAAAGGGAGACAACATAAAGACTCCTAACTCTGGGAAACGAACTAGGGGTGGTGGAAGGGACAAGGGTGGGGGGCACTGAGGGGGACACTTGACGGGATGAGCACTGGGTCTTATTCTGCATGTTGATAAATTGAACACCAATAAAAAATTAATTTATTAAAAACAAAAAATAATAAAATGGGTACATAATGGTAGAATTAAAAAAATCAATTTTGCAGAAACTCATGCTCTGGAATAACATGAATCCTTCAGAATAACCCATCCATACCCACATACAACAATATGCAAATATATGCAAACATAATGATGGACTTTAAAAGAAGCAGAACAGAATATATTTCATAATTTCATTTGTATACAAAGGATAAAATAGGCAAAAATTAATATTGACTCTTAAAAATTAAGGATAGTGGTTTCTATCATTAGAACTCAAGGGGTGAGGGGCTTCTGGGATGTTAGCAATGCCTGCTTCCTCTTCTGCTCTACTTGTACAGGTATGTTCTGTTTCTGAAAACTCATGAGCTATGTATTTATGATACGCATACTTTTTTGGTGTGTTTTCATTATGCTTCAATACAAACTTTAAAATAACAGTTATAAATGTTTTCTAACAAGCTAATTATTTTACTAATGCTTTTCACAAACTTATAGTGCATGACATTATGCTATTATGTTTCTTAAATATAATAGAAACGTTTAGGACAGTTATTCCATTTTGAAGATCAATTAGTCCATTGTTAACCTGAATTACATGATGAGTATCTACTCATACTTTCAAAAACCGCCTCTTATTTCCTAAAAGTCATTTATTTTATGCTCTTGCCCTTTTTCTCAATCTTTGCTTCTACAGTAATAGTTCTTATTCCTCCACATAATCTACAGGAATCACATAAAAGGCAGTAGAATCTGGGTCATTTGGTTCTTGTCACTTGGCTCCTTTATGCTTTGGTTTCCTTGTCTGTAAAGCATGGTGAATAGTACACACAAATAGTAAATTAAATGCATTTCAAGTACCTCCAACAGTGTCTGCCAAGAATTCCTAATGAGTGATAGCCATTATTAGTTGTCTTTCATGAAGTACATAATAGACACTGAGAACAGTATTAAAGAATATTTTTAACATTTTACAATGAAAGTTGGAAAAAAACTACAGTAAGCTGTGAATTTCACCAAAATTCACACATATATATGTATTTCTATATTTATACACATCATTCCTATAGCCTATTTTTGAGACATTAAAACATTATAGAATTGTCCTTATTTACTTCTCCTTCTTAGTTGATCTTTGGGTCCTCCATTCATTGAAATGATGACATTTATTATTTCAAGAGGACAGAATTCAGCCCATAACCAAAAAAAAAAAGTCTCATGGCTCAACTTTATATCAAATATTTATGTTCATAGGGACAAAACAATCTTGAAAGTCAGAATTTTCAACAAATCTCTTTCAACAAGAGAGAAGCTCTCTTTTACCTATCAAATGAAAAACCAGGGCAGTTCGGGTGGCTCAGTGGTTTAGCGCTGCCTTCAGCCCAGGGTGTGATCCTGGAGACCTGGGATGGTGTCCCACGTCAGGCTTCCGGCATGGAGCCTGCTTCTCCCTCTGCCTGTGTCTGTGCCTCTCTTTTTCTGTTTCTCAAATAAATGAATAAAATCTTAAAAAAAAACAGAGAAAAAAAAAACAGATCCCAGAGTTATACAATAAAGCATAACACAGAGTATACAGGAGGTATTTTCAGAGAAGCTAACCGCAATGGTGAGATAAATAAAAGTTCAAATAGCAGGAAGACAGGAGATTCAGAAAGGGTGTGTCTAAGATAAAATGCTATTAGAATTTGAGAAGCAGTCTAATATCTCCATATCCCTGGGAACAGCCTCAGGACTGTTGAACAAGAGAAATTCTCAGGTAGGTTGAAGATCAGAGTGAAAGCTAAGAAGATTTGGTCCCACTTCCCACCTACAAGACGGTGCCCCTTGCCCATTCTGAATAGCCTCAGTAAAGAGAAAATGGCAACAGGACATGGTTAGACAGGTGGGCCTTGAGAAAGCACTCCCGGTATATATGAATTCAGAAGTTTCTATGGATCCCAATGGGGTTATGCACACAGGTGGAGAAGACCAGTGTCCCCAAGGAGAGTGGGCATTAGGACAAGGTAAATGCAGAATCTGGGCAATGCTAACCAGCCCTGGGTGTCCACACAATGCCCAAAGCCCAAGTCTCGGCAGAGATTCACACAGCATTCCAGCGACCAGGCATATGTGGCTATCTTAGCAATGCATAGCAAGGAAACAGATGGTAGCACGCAAACAGGAGTGGCTCTCATTCCACACCTGATTAGCCTGAGCACACACAAACTTCCCTAAGCACATTGTTTCCACATCCAGAGATACCACTTAATTAATGAGAAAAGAGAAACTTCATGAAGAAAGGAAACAGCACTTACAAAAAGTTTGACTTTCAAATTACCACACATGTCTTTAATGAGGCATTCTTAAACAAACAAATAAAAGTCCAAGTTAGGTTCCTCCCATCCTCACCAATCTCCTTCTTTAGTAAGAATTACTAAATTCAGCAGGAATGGCACTTGAGAACAAGAAGAGATACGCTGTAGAAAACACTGAGTTATGTTTTCTTGTACATCTAAGAAGTAGTAAGAAGTAGTATGTCTCCAAGCCCTTTAAATAAAACACATAAATTACAAAGTGCTTGGCTGAATTTACTACACTACAATGGATTTGAGATTATTTAGAGGAAGATTCGGACCATACATCACCCTAGACAGAGAAAACTCTATTAACATCCATAAACCCAACCTGGCAATAGCACATGGACATTGTTACTGAATAAAGTGACCTCACCAGTTATGTTCTGACAAGAAAATCGAAGAATGCGAAGATGCTTTTAGGTGTCAGAGTATGACGTGAACATATTCCATCTCCTTACTGATTCTCCAGCACAAAGCTATGGCTGGCTTGACAATAAGACAGACCTTGAGACTTGGATTTGATGTTAAAATCACATTCCTTTTCCTAAGCAAGTTTGTAAGACAACTAAATAATAGTTATCAACAAATAGGACAGCCAGGTCATGGCTCTTATATTCATTTTAATATGAAATTCCTTTTAGACAGTCCATCAATTTTACCAACATACAAAAAAAAGATACTTGTATCAGAAGATCCTCCACTATTCCTTCCACTAGTAATATGTACTATTTTGTGAGATAGATTTAGAGACGTATGAGACCACCATTGAATTAGGCGAGGTTTGCTCAAGAAGGACTACTAGTATACTATACTGATGCCAAAATTATGAGGATTTTGACCTTGAATCACTGAAACAGCAGAAATGTATGAAAACAGAAGAGCCAAAATTTATATCCAAGCAGTCATGGATAAGATCTAGGATAGGTATTTATGAAATATAGACATGATGTAAATCATGAGACAACAGAATAAAATTACAAAAATCACTGTCAATTTTTAGTTCAACAGTTATGTTTAAATTCCTACTGCATGCAAGGCATTGTGTTAGATTCAACAAGTGGTACTGGGAAAACCAGATAGCTGCATGCAGAAGAATGAAACTGGGCCAGTTTCTTACACCAGATATAAAAATAAACTCAAAATGGATTAAAGGCCTAAATGTGAGACCTGAAATCATGGAACTCCTAGAAGAAAACATAAGTAGTAATCTCTTTGACACTAACCTAAGCAACATTTCTCTAGGTATATCTCCTCAGGCAAGCAGAACAAAAGCAATTCAGACTATATATATATATATATAAGCATATATATATAAGTACATATATAAGTATATATATAAACTTTTGCATAAACTATATATATATATATATATATATATATAAACTTTTGCATAGTGAAGGAAGTCATAAATGAAATAAAAAGGCAACCTACAGAATGCCAGAAGATACATTCAAATGATATATTCAATAGGGCTTAATAACAAAAATATACAAAGAACTTATGCAACTCAAAACTAAAACCCCAAACAATCTGATTAAAAAATGGCCAGAAGATCTGAATAGACATTTTCCCAGAGAAGACACGCAGATGACCAACAGACACATGAACAGATGCTCAACATTACTAATAATCAGGAAAATGTAAATCAAAGCAATGAGGTATCACCTCAAACTAGTCAGAATGGCTAGTATCCAAAGACAAGAAATAACAAGTGATGGTGAGGATGTAAGGGACGTAAATCGGTGCAACCTATGTGAGAAACAGTACAGAGGTTCCTCAAAAAATTAAGAATAGAAAGACACTATGATCCAGTAATTTCACTAGTGGGTATTTACCCAAAGGAAAAAAACCCCACTGATTCAAAAAGGTATCTCCCCACATGTGTATTGCAGCATTATGTACAATAGTTAAGATAGTGAAGCAATTCATGTCTACCAATAAATGAATGGATTAAGATCAATCGCTCTATCTATAACTCAGGCATAAGAAAGAATGAAATCTTGTGACAACATGTATAGACCTAGAAGTATTACATGAAGCGAAATACCCTAGGATGTCATTTATATGTGGAATCTAGAAAACAAAACAAAGAAAGAGGAATAGCAGAAACAGATTCATAAATACAGAGAACTGGTTGTTGCCACAGGGGAGCAGGAGGCAGGGGATGGAGATGGACAAAATGGGTGAAGGGGAGTGGGAGGTACAGGCTTTCAGTTATGGGATGAGTAAGTCATGGGGATGAGAGGTACTGGGTAAGGAGTACAGTCAACGGTACTGTATTAGGAACACAGCCAGTGATTGCACAGTGAGCACAGCATAATGTGCAGCCTTGTTGAATCACTATGTTGTACATATGAAACTCATGTAACATTGTGTGTCAACGATAATTTTTTTAAAAAATTAAAGACACTGTTTTAGATATCTCAGTGGATGTAAACATGAATCAAATAGGCCTCCCTTTGAAGTAAAGGTTTAAAATGAGAAAATTCATTTCAATCAGATTAGAGAGAATCTTGAAATTACCAAGATTACAGCGGTGCTAGGGAAGATTAATTTATCAACAGTGTCTAGAAAGGACGAGTATCCCCTTTATAGCCACAAAATCAAAGCAAACACTACTGTTATACAATCACTCTGAGAAGTTCAAAACTTCTATAAACCTCAGCGAACTGGCAAACACAGCACTCTCTCTCTCGGAGTGTATATCAAATTGAACGGAATCCTGCTGGGAAGACTAAGGTTCTTGGTCTTTCCTAGGAGATTCTTCTCTATTTACCTGGGTTCTGGCCTCTAAAGTAAAGAATTCTATTCTAGCAATAGAATTGAACTCATCTACTATTCCAGAACATATGGCAAATATAGGACACATTTTGTTCAACAAATGATAAGGTAGGTACCTCTTTATCCTTTATGCCACAGCCAGGATAAACTGTTCCCAGTGTTTAGTAAATTACGTGCTGTATTAAAAATAATATGAGCTCATTATTCATTATTTGTAGTAGAGGACAAAGTTCCTGTATGTCTCCAACTTGACTACTTCCAACAGAGAAATGGTTTTGATTTATTTGGACTAAAATACTTGGGAGTGTAATGGAAGGAGGGTAAGAACTTCTCGCTGATTTTTCCCATTAAATATTCTTGGGCAAACCTGAGAAATTACTCCACAGGATGGATCTTATATTCATTCAGTAGCCTAAGTTCGCAGCAAGAAGCAAAATTCATCAGCTTAACTCAGAGCAGTCTTGTTATTTCAATATGGCTGTTTCTATTTATAAAGTCACACAATCCAGTTGGTCCCTTCTTCTTCCTCCCTGTCTGAGACACAGTTTACAAAAAAAAAAAAACAAAAACAAAAACAAAAAAAACACAAAGCTCTCTCTTTCTCTCTCTCCCCCTCTGTCACACACACACACACACACACACACACACACACACACACACACAGAGTTATTACATAATTGCATTGCCAGGAAATCCAAGCATTGCTTTCTGGTGGAAAGTAAAAACCCACACCTTGGCTTATTTCTTACTCATCCTAAATCACATCTGCTTTTGGGGGCACTTTCTCCTGGCTGAAGAATTTGCTCTGAAGTTTTACTACGTTCATTAGCAGGCCGTTTTTGCTATCCTGACTATTCGTGTTGTGGTTTTACAGATATCCTGTAAATGAAAGCCTGCTGCACAACAGGAAGTACCCACTGCCAAGTCCTTTGGAGAGCAGCAACACATTCAACAAGAGGATCCAGGTGGTAAGACATTTGAACAAAAGTCGTACACAACCACACTTGAAAAGAAGAAAGCCAGAGACAAGGCAGACATTGGCCCTCACTCTAACTCACTGTTCAGCTTAATGGCAGCTGCACCAAATGGGTGTGTGTTTGTGCAAGTCAACGCTGTGACAGGGTGTATATAGGGGAACCTTCCCCTGGAAGGGAATATAAGCTACAAGAGGAACAGAATGAACACAAGGACAAAATGGCAAAGACTTTCTTGCAACTTCTTAAAAGAGTACATTTGATAAAAATCGAATTACTAATTTTCAAGGCTGGAGAAGAGAAAGGGATATATTGGAGCTATGATACCCATGCTCCACGTAGCATCCTTTCTTCTATTTCAAGCAGAATGAATTGTGGGTGAAGCCAGCGCCTGGGTCGCTCTTTGCCTCGAAGGACTTCTTTCCTGCGGAACTCTCTGCAGCATTCTCTTCCAGCTGGATTTTCTCTTCTCCCTGTTAGTTCTCTAAGCTTGGTTCACAGAGGCCATACAGGAGGGCTAAACGAAATGTGCTTCACGCCTGAGGAAATTAATTTTCTGCCTGGAATAAGGAGGCAAAATGTGAGGCAATTCCTCCCTTGATTTTAAACCGTTTTATTATCTTGAAGGCAATTCTCCTTATCCAATAAAAACAGAGAAGGAAAACCTTAAAAAAACATATTTCTGCAACCTAAGATTCTCTCTCACACACACATGCCTCTGATAATTCTGGGTGTAGACAGATGCTCTCTTCCTTTTTGAGCTTCCCAAACATTCTGTCAATGGTCTATTGTTAAAGTGTGGACTTTCTCCCAGACCACATCCTGTCTGTCTTACAGAGAAGCATGCTGCTCAAGGAAGCTCAAAGTCCCGTTCTTTGGGTTCTAGAAAGAACCAGCTGCACATACCTCAAAGTATCACTCCATTCAACTCGGGGCCCACAGGACTCATGCTGGAAATCACCTGATGAACTCAGAGCACTAGGCTACCTTTGTTTTATTGACGACTCCAAGTCTTTCACACAAAAGGAAACAGGGCATTCATTATTGTCAACACCAGTTAAAAATGTATGGATAAGGAAGGAGCAGATGTAAACATCTGAACCTCATTAAAAGGATCACTCATCTTTGAAAACACAACCTCCATAGGAATTATTTCTAATCTGAATAATTGCTTTTAAAGAAAAGTTACGCTGTCATGTCCAGAGAATTGACATCTGATGATGAAATCTTGATTAAATAAAGTGATGTTTTAAAATGATTAATATAAAATATATTTTCAACTGCAGAATTAAAATTAACAATTAGAGATTTAAAAAAAAAAAAGTAAAACTAGGGCAGCCCGGGTGGCTTAGCGGTTTAGTGTCAGCTTCGGCCCAGGGCATGATCCTGGAGACCTGGGATCGAGTTCCACGACGGGCTCCCTGCATGGAGCCTGCTTCTCCCTCTGCCTCTCTCTCTCTTTCTCTCTCTGTGTCTCTAATAAATAAATAAAATCTTTAAAAAAATAAAATAAAATTTAAAAAGTAAAACTAAAGAGGAAAAACCAGAACATCTGATTCAGAATTAGGGTGACTAACCATCCCAGTTTGTTCTGTACTGAAAGATTCCCAAAACAAGATCTCTGCACTGCTAAAATCAGGGCAGTCCTGAGAAAACCAGCACAATGGTCATCCTAAGTGGACTTAATTAATTTTTTTATTTTAATGGTTATATATATAAGGTAGGGACAGGAAGAGAAAATAATAACTAAAACCTTCAATAAAAATGTTGAGAAAGTTGTTATATAAATTACATAGGAATGTCTCTATAAATGCCCATAGGAAATATTTCTTTGTACATGTAGAAACAAAGATGATTCTCCAGAACAAATATTAGCTCAGGCTTTGGGCACTGATTAAAACAGTACTTGCTCAACCTTTATGTATGAGAAACTGGAAAGCTCAGATCCAAAGGCCAGGTTTAACCTCCAGCAACGATGCAAAACATCACAGCACAAATTTGATATATTTATATATTGCAGCCTGTCCTCTACCATTATCCTTTTCTATTTTTCTTTTCTTCTTGTAATCTCATTTTATTTGCTTATATTTTGAAATCTTCTATATTGTCTATGTTTTTTAATTCTACTAAACCTTTTATTTTCAAACAAGGCATGATCTAAATCAGTGGTTCTAAGCTGGGGGCAACTTTCCCCCCAGAGGACAGACTAAAGACATTTTTGATTGTCACAACTGGAGGGGGTAAATCTATTCTAAATTAAACAAGCATACCTCAAATGTATAATGAAAGTAATGATTATTGGAAATCAAAAGTATAATCATTTGTGTTTTTTCTAGGTAATATTAATTAAAAATCTAACATTGCCATAAAAAGAATATAAATTTCTAGAAGAGTCCCAGTTGCTGCAAGCATATTTCCCATAAAGCCTATCATGTTAAAATAATATCTATATTATATATAGACATGTCCATATGCTTATGTATATAAGTTATGTATTTGCACCTATACACTTTGCTTGTGCATGGCAAGTATGCAATAAATAGTTGATAATGGAATAAATTAATTGGATGAATGACTGTCAAAGACAAGAAAAGTCACCTGGGATCCATGATCTATACCTAAAGGAGTCATTGGAGTAATTTACATTTGTGAGACAGCAGCCTAGTTTTAGAATACAATAGGTCTAGACTAAATCAGAGGAAAAGAAGAGAGAGAACATATTGTTGGAGATGATAAACCTTGTGTTCAATGGAAGAAAGCAACACACAAGTGTAGATACCAAAAAGTCAGCCACAGGAAGGAAGAAATAGCTATAAAAAGCAGATGGCTTAAAGAGAAAGGAAATGTGAAACACAACCCTCAAAAATATATGGGTCAAAATAATAACATAAAAGGTTCTGGCAAAAATATCACTCTGTAGAAATTCAATCAATCCCCCCCCCAAAAAAAAGCACAACAAAATTATATTAAAAATACGAGCATTCAGGGGCGCTAAAGAGAAATACATAACCTGTATATTTTCTTGAGTCTAAAAAGTGAACAATTTAAATTGACTCAAAGCTAAACAGTAACCACTGTCAAAGAGAAGTAGAAACCTGAGTAGAAATAGCCCCATATGCACAACTAAATTTAAAGACCAATCTAGTCATTTAGAAATTATCTTGCATTTACAAAGAGCTTGTTTTACGTACTGTTTCTTAGAGCTGCATCCCATGGTCTGAAAGGATTGCTGGGAGTTGCTTCTTTCAATGCTGGTGGGGGCTTTGTCTGGGACCCATTCACACCTTCCCACTAGGTCCCCTCTGGAGCCAATCTGCAGAGTGCTGACAGAGCTACATCATATCTGCCGGCCGGGAGAGCAGATGCTCCCTCACACAAGGATGCAGTCACCCATTGGACCCCACCTAGTAGCCAGCAAATGCCTCCTTCCTGGGGAGATGCCTGACTCCACCCTGATGCTCTAAACGTACCTTCAAGAATTCACATCTTATACTGCCTTGGCTTTTCTGGAGCTCTGATGGAGACCTTCCAGATCCAGCAATAGAAGAATGCTACAAACTGAATAGTGAAGCAATTAGAAACAAGCACACAGAACCAAGATAGAGATAGAGTTGCTTTCAGGATGGGACTTTGGAAGAGCAGATTGGGACAGGAGAAATTGAAGGGGATTATCAAAATCGTAAGGTGGGGGTGCAACCAGTTGAGTCATTAGACTACAGTGAACTTTTTATAGGATACTTCTGTATAGATGTGCCTGGTCTATTTTTTAAAAGCTGAGTTAACTGCAAGATTTTCTTTCTGTACACCTAGTCACGAGTGTAATTATGGTTCTCCACTTATTCAATGTGTTATGTTTAATCCAGAAGACACTTTGGGGGCACTTCAGAATATTTCTAATATGGCAAATTATTGCTTAATTTTGAAAATCTGAAAAATTAGGCAGTCTCTGGCTAATTAAATGCTGGCTAATAAATAGTTCACCCAACCATTTCCCTTAATTTCTAGGCACACAGGTAGATTGTAATTCCTAGCCTCTCTTGGGATTGGTTTCATCATATGACAGAGTCCTGACCAATAGAAGGAAATAGACACTTCCATGAAATTTCTTAGTCTCTTATGTAACCGTACATTTTCTCTCTTTCACTGATGGCTGATTAGAGGTGGGATGATGGAACCACAAGCTGGAAGGAATCTGGTTTCCTGAGTTGTCATATGAACATGTCAGCAAACATTTCTACAAAGGGCCAGAAAGTAAATATTTTAGTCTTTGCAGGCCATATAGTCCCTATTGTAACTCCTCAATTCTGCTGTTACAGCACAAAAGCAACCATAGGCCACACACACACACCAATGGCATGGCTTTGTTCCAATAAAACGTCACTTAATAAAACTGGGTGCCAGCCCAGATTTGACCTATAGACCACAGTTCATCAAGCCTTCCCTATACAAACAGCTAAATATAAAAGAAAGGAAATTTCCTGCTGTGTTAAGCCACTGAGGCCTTGAGTTCATCTGCTACAGAAGTTAACATTACTTTAAATAACACAAGGCCATATTGATAGTTCATGAAATTTTATATATATCATGATGGAAAACTATGGATCTGCCCACCTCAGGTTTTCAGTTTTACAAGAGTCCTTTACAACACTGAAATGTAGCAAAAAGTAATGGTCCATTGTTTTGTTTGTTTTCTTTTCTTTCATGGAGATTGCATCATGTTATTTTATTGGGAAAATAGTAAATTTTTGCCAATGCTCTCTCATCTGGTGACTTTATCAGCAAGCAGAATTGCAACATTTTTTAACAAATCATTCCATTTACTGGCAACAGTGGGGAAATCCTGCCATATATCCAATTAATGAATTCTCCCACAGATATTGAATTTCCCTATTGGCCCTAGTGACTAGAAATCCAAAGAAAAGCACTTTTTAAAGCCAATATGGAGCAACAATGGGGATGGGGAGGAGAGGAAGAATTAACAGTGAATCTTATCAAAGATTAATTCATAACTTCTGCAAGAATCCATTGTTTTCTTTCTTTTTTGTCTCTCATTATATGACTAAGTGTCCACATAGAGATAAAAGAATAACATTGATTTTGACTGTGGTTTATAAATTGTTATGAGAGACAGACAGAGAGGGACACTGATAGAGGAGTTAAACACACCTAGTTTGAAATTCCTGCTCTACTTTAGCACCAATCTGAGGCTCAGTTTCTATGTATGTTTGATTATATTAATAAACTGGATACAGCATATCCAGCATAGGACAGGTACTCAAAAAGTAATAATTATCACTAGTTTTGTTTCTTTTTTTTAAGATTTTATTTATTTATTAATGAGAAACACAGAGAGGCGGAGACACAGGCAGAGGGAGAAGCAGGTCCATGCAGGGAGCCCAACGTGGGACTCAATCCCCGGTCTCCAGGATCACGCCCTGGGCTGAAGGCAGTGCTAAATCACTAAGCCACCTGGGCTGCCCAATTATCACTAGTTTTAATCACTACTTGCTGCCAAGTTCACAAATTATCATTTCCCACTAAACTATAAGTTTTTGTTTGAAGAGAAATGTACTTACCTTCAGGACTTAAAATTTTGTAGATTGCTAATAATTAATAAATGTACCCAAACATCTATTGCTTCTTTTACTAGACTTGTCTCTCTTCCATTGCTCTATAGTTTGGTATTTTAGTCAAAATTTTGCTCTATCACAGTCTTCTTTTCTTCTGCAGTTTTGAACTTCTCTCCCTTTACTGCATCTGTCCATGTTTCATTTCATTATCATCTTTCTCAGTAAAATATAGATTTACTCATGTCATGTTGGCATCCTGCCCCCAACTTCTACAAAATAAGTTCAAACAACTTACTGGACAACTAATGGCCATCTTCCCAATGCCTCAACTCAACTTCCTCTCTCTTACTTGCATCCCACATTCTAGGATTGCTGAATAATGTATAGTGTTCTAAACAGAGTACAGTATTACACAACTTGGTAAATGCTCGCCTATCTAAAATGTTATTTTTTGCAAATATGTTTGACTAAACAAATTCACCGGTCAGAACATGGCAGGAATGTTATTTTCCCTGTGCATGGAGAATTAATCATTGCCTCCTTTGCCCTACTACAAACTCCCACCATTTACCAATTTTTGTGCTAAAATATTAGGTATTTTTATAATATTATATAATAGGTCGTGAATGTTGGCTACCAACTATATACCAGGTACTCTGTTGGAATACAGTTTATATGAAATACCTCATTTATTTTTCACAATAATTTTATGAGGCAGTTTATATTGTCCTCATTTCATAAATGAAGAAACTAAGACTTAAGTACTAATTGGCTCACCAAGGCCAGTGGGTTAGTAAATACTGGAGTATTCCAAAAGGAGAACTGTGCTCTGCACATATCAAGTGCTGCAAACAAGAGGAAAACAAGAGCTAAAATGTTAAGCAAAATAATAAATAAATAGGGCAGCCCAGGTGCTCAGCAATTTAGTGCCACCTTCAGCCCAGGGCGCGATCCTGGAGACCTGGGATCGAGTCCTACGTCAGGCTCCCTGCATGGAGTCTGTTTCTCCCTCTGCCTATGTCTCTGCCTCTCTCTGTGTGTGTCTCTCATGAATAAATAAATAAAATCTTTAACAACAACAATAATAATAAATACGTAAAATTAATTAATTAAAATATTAACCAAGAAGAGATGTCTTTTCAAAAGCTATTTGGTAATCTCTAGGAAAACAGAATAGGAGTCAGATATCAGAAGTAAAGCTAACACAAAGCCTGGGATAATGGCACTGAACACAAACTAACCTTTCAAGAAATGTATCTGCAAAGCTGAAAAGGAGTGATTATAGGAAACAGATCGAAGGAAATAATAATAATATTAAAAAAGAATAGAGCTCTGAAACCACAAAACTTCTAGAAGAAAACATAGGCTATAATCTCTTTGACATCAGCCTTACTAACATTTCTCTAGATATGTCTCCTCAGGTAAGCAGAACAAAAGCAAAAATAAAACTATTGGGACTACACCAAAACAAAAAACTTTTGCATAGTAAAGGAAACCATCAGTGAAACAAAAAGGCAACCTATGAAATGGCAAAGGATATATGCAAATGATATATCAGGTAAGGGCTTAATATCTAAAGTCTATAAAGAACTTAGGCAACTCAACACTAAAAAAAACAAACAATCTGATTAAAAAATGGGCAGAAGACCTGAATAGACATTTTTTTCCAAAGGACATGCAGATGACCAACAGACACACGAACAGATGCTCAACATCACTAATAATCAGGAGAATGTGAATCAAAAGCAATGAGGCATCACCTCAAACTAGTCAAAACAACTAGTATCAAAAAGACAACAAACTGGGATCCCTGGGTGGCTCAGCGGTTCAGCGCCGCCTTCAGCTTAGGTCATGATCCTGGAGACCTGGGATCGAGCCCCATGTCAGGCTCCCCACAGGGAGCCTGCTTCTCCTTCTGCCTATGTCTCTGCCTCTTTCTGTGTGTCTCTCATGAATAAATAAATAAGTCTTTAAAAAAAAAGACAAGAAATAACAAATGTTGATGAGGATGTGGAGAAAAGGGAATCCTCATACCCTGTTGATGGGAATATAAATTGGTACAACCAGTGTGGAAAGCAGTACAGAGTTTCCTCAAAAAAAAATTAAAAATAGAAAGACCATATGGTCTAGTAGAATTATTTTAGTTTGTACTGGGTATCTACCCAAAGAATATGAAAACACCAATTTGAAAAGATATATGTCCCCCTATGTTTATTGTAGCATTATTTACAACAGTGAAGTGGAAGCAACCCAAACACCCATTGACAGATAAATGGATAAAAAAGATGTGGTATATATAACAGGGTGTGCACACACAATGGAATATTACTCACCCATAAGAAAGAATGAGATCTTGACATCTGCAACAACATGGATGGACCCAGAGGGTATTATGCTAAGTGAAATAAGCCAGCCAGAGAAAGACAAATAACATATGATTTCACTTAAATGTGGAATCTAGAAAACAAAACAAATGAACAAACAAAAAGCAGAAACTGATTCATAAATACAGAGAACTGATGGTTGCTATTGGGAAGGGGGGTGGGGAGATGGGCAAAATGGGTGAAAGGAAGTAAGAGGTACAGGCTTCCAGTCACAGAATGAACAAGTCATGGGGATGAAAGACACAGCATAGGGAATATATTTACTGATATTGTAATAGCATTATATTGTGATGGATGATAGATAGTAACACTTGGTGGGCATAGCATAAAGTACAGAGTTGTTGAATCATTATATTGCACACCTGAAACTAAGGTAACATATGTTAATTATACTTGAGTAAAACAAAAAACAGCAAAATAATAATAATAATAATGGCAACCTGAGCATTTTTTGAAGCTGAATCTAAATCACTGTTTCTCAGCTAGGTTTATTTTGACCTCTCTCCAGATACTTTTCCCAATATCTGGAGACATTTTTGTTTGTCACAACCAAAGAATGCTACTGCCATATAGTCAGTAATAGGGATGCTGCTAAATATTCTATAATAGTAAGACTGACCTCCTACAATAAAGAATTATCAGGTCCAAAATGTGCCGAGTTTGAAAAATCCTGGTAAAAGGATCTACTGGAGAGGAAGAGATTGAAAAAAAATATATGAGAAAAGAAATAACTGATCGGACAAAATCAGGAAAAAGGAGAAAGGAAGTGGATAATAAAAATGTTACCTTTCGAAAAGCCTTATTAAGAGCTATTAACTTCATTTCACAGAATATAGAGATTGAAGTTCAGAGAATTTAAGTGACTTCTCTTTTCAGGATGTAGCAGAAGGTTAAGTCAAATCCTGGAGCTTCTAATTTGATGTTCTTTTAACTATGCTAACTAATACAATAAGTTCAAGGATAATTGTTGGAGATGTGATAGCATGAGCAGGAAACAATTTTTTGCTTAAAAATTAGTGACATATCTATTGATTTTATGTTTGGTGCCTTCCTGTATAGTAAAGAAAAAAACATGTCTATAACAGTAGACAGGTTTAAGAAACTCAGAAGAACATGTTTGGAAAACTGGCATCAGATATACATACAATATTGACATTTGAAAAAGAGCAATAAAAAACATTGTATGAGATTTTCAATAACATATAATCATGTTTAGTTTACCCAAGCATATTTAGTAATTTCATAGTTTAAAGCATGAGATATAATTCTTTAAGGACTTTGCAAAGCACAAACTAAAATAACAAACAATGGTATTAAGTTGCTACATTTCTATGAATGGTTACTCAAGAGACATAACTGTACAATATTGAAAAGCTTAGCATTCCACCAGTAGAGAAAATGTTAAAATTCAAGGATCATTACAACATTCTTCCTACCATTGCTACCACAAAGGCAGAAACAATTAAAACGACCATTAACAGTTTAACTGTGAAACTTGGAACATGAGCCATAACTGAAAAAGAAATAATCGTGCTTCTTTAAGCACAAATAAGTAAATGTGCAAGCCCAGCAGAAACAGGCAAGGAAGGCGGAATCATCTAGGGACTCGAGGGCTGACCTGTGCAGCTGGAGGCCTGGCGAGCGCTGGAAGTGCTACCATGTGAGCAAGCCAACGGGAGTGTCGACAGTCCTCAGCAATCAGGCATCTTATCCAAGAAGGAAACAGCTGGAGGCCAGAGCCAGTCATCTACTCTATTGACATCTGTTGCTATAATTCTACCATGGGGTTTCTTTTATTTATTTCTGTTATTTGAACAACTCAGTAGAGGCCCTCTATCAACTTAACTGTCTTCTGATACTTCTAAGCAATTGGGCACACCAATGATTTATTTGCAATTCACTAGCAGTGTTAACCAAATATTTAAAACAAGCCTGACTAGTCTATGGAGAAGCCAAGTCAATCAATAGCTCTTCTCTCCCACTGACATGGCGAAGTCTTCATTGCCGCGGCGTTATTAGTTGGGAGCACTGTCTTCTAGAGGTGCACAGCCTTGGTTCAAATCCCTATTCTAACACACTCTAGCACTGAAATATTGGTAAGTTATACAGCCTCTCTCCGCCTCAGTTTTTTAATCTATGAAATGAGGACAATCACAGTGCTTATATCATAAGGCTGTTGTGAGGACTGATGGATGCTCCACGAAGTGTTTGACCCACTATCAGACATATAACAAGTCTCTATAAACATTAATTAATATGCTTTGATTGTTCCTAAATATCATCGCCAGTGTAATTTTCTCTCATTCTTACAAAAGAGACTTCCCCAATGTCTACCTAATGGAAGTCTGCATCCATGCATACTCTGACCCAAACCTGCTCCTTTCCATAAACAGTCTCCTCAAATTATAATGATTTACTCACTGGGTATTCTATGCAAATCTCTCCTCCAAGAATGCTTTTTCCCTATCTATGTCTGAGTCCTATCTGTCCATTAAACATCAACTACTTGGTGAAGTCTTTCCTGAATGCTCCATCCAAGTAGGATTTCTCTCATCCCTGAAATCTGACAAAAATATTGCTCTTATTAGCAATACTATTCATACAATCTATTTGCTTGTCTATGTTGCTATTCATATTTTTTTAAAAATATTCAATTTAAGGCTTTAAGTATATTCTGTTTTGAAAATATCAGTGCTAACACCTGTGAATGTAATATTAAGAACATATCTCTACCTTAATTGTCCTTGTAATTGGTAGAGTCAAAATATGAAACAAATGTCTATACTAACATGGACAAAGAGGACAAAGTTCTCTTTCAGGAACTTCCTTCAGACCTTCCTAACTGGATGCAAACTTTCCTTCCTTTTAACCTCCACAACAATTTGTTTACTCTTTTCTTTGACTTTTGAACTGACTGTTAAGAGCTGGTGAGATCTGGGGGACAGGATATAGCTAGAAAAAATACTGCAATTACATCATGAAGAGAAATTATATTGTAATATACAAAAACAAATAAAAGCTTTGAAGGAACAAACCTAGATTTGAATTCTGGATTTTGGTACTAGTTAACCAACTGATCTTATGAATGTCTCCCACTCTATGTGAGTTTATTTCTCTGTAAATGTGGATAATAAAGCATTCTTTGAAATGCCATGAGAAAGAAATTAGGAAATTTCCTATAAAGTACCATGTACATACTCAAGATTATCTTCTATACTAATGTAAAGAATGTTGAGTTTCTATAGGTAATCAAAGAGGGAAAAGGTGAGTGGACCCAGAACTAGAAAGAAATTGAAATGACAATAAAAATGAGAGGTAAAAGAGAGATGGCAGACCAAGCTGGAAAATGAGGCTGGGGAAAGAAAAAAAGAAGGCTAAGGGGGGGGCATGCCAGGGGATTTTCAGGAACAAGGATGCCTAAAGCTTAACTGCTTGGGATTTGCTGAGCTGCGACAAAATAGAACTCCCTTTCTTAACTTTAATCTCTTGATTCTTAAGTAACGTTTCCAAAGCAAAGTGACTCTCTTCCTCATTTGGATGAATGCCCAGGAAGAATGGAAAAACCAATCCATATGAAGAGAGACATTAGAAAATTCAAAGAAAGTAAGAAATCAGAACAAGAGACAGCTAAGGAAAACATAAGTCCTTGAGGAATGGTGATGGAGATTCCAAATGTATGTGGCATGGAATCTGGAGCTAATGTTATTTATTTGTAAAAAGACAATGAGACTAAGCACTCCGAACAACTTGGGACACCCAGGAAGGAGACATCTGGAAAACAGTAGCTAGATGGAACTACAATAGAAGAAGAGGTGTCAACAATTAAAGACTGGAAGGGCTGAGCGAAGGAACTGCAAGACATGAGAAGTAACTAAAGTTACCAAGCTGAAAGCAGGATGGTGAACGTGCTGGATGTACGGGGTAGAAAGCCACAGGAAGAGAGGAGACCAATATGAAACTATTGCAATAACTGATAGAAAACAAAGGCCAATGCATGAGAATGCATATAAAGTAATAAGCCCAAGCTCCAATATGGAAGTAAAATCTCCAATATCTAGCAGATTATATGTAAAATAGTGATATTTATTGCCAGATATTAGACTAGAAATTCAAGATTAGATAACTGGAGTGATAGCATTATGTACAGAAGCATTATGTAACTTTTATTTTACACCTCCACAAATGCTTGTACAACATACAATAACTACTCTTAATATTTACAGCATTTTTTTCCATAGCACAGAAAGGAAGAAAGATTAGTGACACACAGATGTTGCTACAGTGACACTGGGTGGAGCCCTCAGGAGCCCACTTTGTAAAGGAGGGCTGGGCGTTGCTGACATTTGGGTCCCAAGCAGCTGCTGGGAGATGCAGGTGAGCCCACTGAAGCGGAGGGTGGGGTCCCTGCACCTCCGCCAGGCTGCTCATCTGCTATCTATCAAGGAGGGGAGGGGACACCAGTGCTGGATTGAAGACACATTTCTGACATTGTCATATACACATTTGTTTCCCCTGACCATACCATAAGGCTGTTTGGTGCAAGGACTAGCAGAGTATGCCACATAAATGTTTCTTAATGACAGTCATCTATTGTGGGTACTATACATGGTCTCTTTTCCTCAGAAACAGAACCCATAATTTTTAGCTGGGCACATGGCTACCTAGAATAAACACTATATTTTTCAGTCTCCACTGCAGCTACATAGGCCTCGGAATTGTAAATAGGCCAAGTGGATGTAGAAGAATACTTAATAAAGCAGGGTGTGTCTTTCTAATAGAACAAAACTTCATTATCCACGTAAGACTGAGAGACAGATGCTACAGAGTGATTGACAAAGGAGAGGGACGAGTTCCTTGGCAATTTCATGAAGTCACCCTTCCAGCTATAGACTGCTTACTTCCAGATATCCTTTATATGAGGGAATGATGCTAAGGGAAGTAAGTCAAACAGAGAAAGAATTATCATATGATCTCACTCATATGTGGAATTTAAGAAACAAGACAGAGGATCATAGGGGAGGAAGGGGAAAAAGAAAATAAGACAAACCGTAAGAGATTCTTAACTACAGGAAACCAACTGAGGGTCTCTGGAGGGGTGGGGGGTGAGGGAATGGGATAACTGGGTGATGGGCATTAAGGAGGGCATTTGATGTAATGAGCACTGGGTGTCATATGCAACTGATGAATCACTAAACTCTACCTTTGAAACTAATAATACACTACATGTTAAGAATTGAATTTAAATTTAAAAAAAGGAAAAAGAAAACTCCTATGTTATTTGTCTTACTGTTATGTTGAGCCTTCTATTTTTTTGCGGTCAAATCTAATTATCTCTAATACAATTCCCTTGATCATTTCTGCTATTTTCTTCAGTTCTAGTTTTTCAAAGTTTATAAAAATATTTAAATATACTTTTTTAACATTCAGAAATATTCTGAAATGCTGATATAGCATTCTTTAAATTTGTTTGAAAAAATTTTTAATCTGATAAGTGGCATGTTAAAAACATCCCATAAATACAACATTGCTGACCACAGAGACTTATTGGAATATCAGATGTATGATTGATATGTTTGTTAACCAAAGAAATCGACCAAAATTCTACTGAAAACAGTACTTATGGTGTGCAAGTCTTAGGCCAAGGTCATTTAGCAAAATGGAAGTTTGACTAGACCTGCAGATGATAGCTATGGTCCGCAAAGAAAAAGGGACTATCTATTCTTTCCATCTAATCTCAACAGGTCGTTGTGGGTACACAGAACATTAAAACAGATATAAAACAAATATGGCATTTGCTTTTAATTATTTACATAAAGTCAAATATTTTTAGTATTTCATTGATAATTTATACTTCTCTACTTTTACCGTGATTGTTTACATTGAACTGAGAACTATAAGCATTGAGTTAATTAATTTTTAATTTATTTTTCTTGTGTGATTTTTCTAATGTTTTCTTAAAACACAAAAGGAATAATATAACCCTAGAGCTATAAGTAAAAATCATTCACTCCAAACCCTCTGTTTCATAGATTAAGTGATTCAAAGGGACTAATGAATTAACTAAATATTTCTTAGAATAGTTCTTCATTCATTGATTCATTCATTCATGTATTAATCCACTCAACTACTATTTAATTCTTAGGCACAAAGCACTGGGCAGAGGGAGCTGTATCACAGTAGAAATAAGACTTGCCATCGGCATATTTTCAATTCAGTGGCAATAGAAATAAATCATCCAGATAACTAAAATATAGTGTAAATAAAGGGGTTTTGAGCATTACTAAAAGAATCAAGGAGAGGAAAGGAGAGTAAGGAGTAGCTAGCAAAGACTTTGGGGGAAAAGTTGCATTTGCCTGTTCCTTAGGGGATTTGAGCAGGTGGAGATAGATGAATGGGCACTTCAGACAAAAGGGGTGGCTTTCTTTTTAACTTGTAGATTGGATTTCAATATGAAATTTCTTCTTAAATTATTATAAATTACATTTGGGTGGGAAAGTAAAATCAAAGCATTCCTTAAGCCAGGAAGTGAGAACAGCAACTTTGGAAAGCTTGGCATAGTTAATGCTGCATTAAAAAGTGATGTTTATCAGGATACAAATGAATGCCCCTGAAGTTCAGCGTCTGAAAGGCCATGCAACCCCTCAGCATCTGGAGAAAACGAATGCAGTATGGCTTAAAAACAAACCAGGAGCTAGGATCCACTGCTCACAAAATACCATAAATTAAATGACTGAAAAAGATGTCAGTAATAAGTTAAACAGTAGGGTTTCAATTTACAAGTGAAAATCCAGACCAATGTGCAATATCAAGGAAAATAATATTTCATTTTTGTTCACATTGCAATGAATTAAGCAGTCTAAGATACATATATTTAAACAGAAAGTGTTTAAAATGCAAATTGCATTTAGAAAAAAGTGATGGCACCTCCATGGACTTTTTACAGATAAATCTCCTCCTTTCATAGTGTAATATGCATGGAAAATACGTCCCTTTCTCCATATTTTGGACTAGTTATGGCTATTAGTAATAAAGTGATGTCTAAGCCTAAGTAGGCACTCCATCAGTAAGTAGTACTAAGTGAGAATAAACATACATTTTCAGAGAAATCTGCTAATGACTTTTGCTACAACTATAAATCATCAACATACTTTTTACAAAGGCTAAATACTTAGCTTTTCAGCTATATAAACTACTTACATTCTTACATGGGTGATCCTCTATCACTCCCCATTTCACAACATGCTTTATATTCCACCTACAAGGAAATTTGCATTGTAGCTTTATAAGTCTGCAAGTAACCTTCAGCCACTAACCTTACTGTCTTCTGTCTCTTTAGCTTTTTCTTGGAGGGGTTTCTTCTCTCCAAATTCACAGGTTGATTTTAATGTGAGCTGACAAGAAAGCATTGAGCTCTCTGTTTCAGTAAGTTCCAAAGGTCTTGAAGAATAGGGCTGTGACCCAGTAGTGCCAAGATTTGGTATCGGAAGAGCAGTATGAACAGGCTTTGACCCAACAGCTGGCTGCCTCAGTTTTGAGGCAACCCCAAGTACAGGCATGGCTTCTATAAAAGTATCTTCTTGCTGCCAAAGAAAATGCTCCTAACCTCAGTCTGGTAGGCTCCAACTTTAGTATTTCCAGAACAAATAGTTTAAACAAAACTAGCAGTCATCATGATTCAAAAAAAAAAAAAAAAACTAATAATATAACTTCCAGGAAGAGGCAAAACTTCCCTTCATCTTTAGTTAAGTATCTTTCTTTCTTGCTGGCTTGAATTCTCATATTCTCATCATTCTCTCTCTCTTTCAGTCTCGCTCTCTGTTCAGTGAGTCGGTGTCTATGCAATATTAAATACTCCTTTGGGGAGTACACTTTTCTTGAAGGTAACTGCTACAAAGTTCCTTCTCTAGGATGAAAGAGCTCCTACTTATATTTTTTTCCCTCCCACTACAGCGATCTGAGCCTGAGCATTAAGAATAAAAAAGTGGAGAGAAACAAAAGGAAAACTCTTCAGTCCAACTGTCAAGGCAGCCAAAAGACCACAATACGGGAAGGACAGGCATTCTTCCTGACTTCAGAAATAACCAGCCTACATTCTCTCTTTAAAGAAAATTGTATTTCCCCAGTTTAAAAAAAAAAAAAAAAAAGAATGGACACGATTAATGGCCAAAACAAACAGCTGTTAGAAGAACTTTTAGCCCGGAAACAATCTCAGCAATGAAGCTGTTTGTCTGATTTCCAGCTATTTTTCACTACTGACAGCCATGAACCACTGTGCTCATTCTGTTTTATCCCATGAAATTAGGTTAAATTCATGCAATAGTGGAACTAGCTAAAGCTGTTAAACCATTCAGCTGACTATACCTGCCTAGGTTATGAAAATATAGTAAATATGGAGAGCAAGACACCAGATAGATAGTAATTATTGTTTCTAAATTTAATAATGATAATGATAAAAATATTCACAGCTAACACGTATGTGGAATGTAGTACATAGAAGTTACCTCACATTTAACCGGTGGGACCGCTCAAGAATAGGCACAACTATTCTCTCCACTATATAGAAACGATAACTAAGGCTCGGATTCATTTAAGTAATTTGACCCAAGTCATGTAGTTATAAAGTGTAAAAGCCTGTACTATTTAGAGTATTCAAAAACCACCTTAGAAACAATTTAAAATAACACTGTTATTTGAGCTCTTAAGGTCCAAACTAAAATCCTAAACTATTCCAAATACATATTCAGTGACGATGAACAACGCTGCTTCTATCCATAGAAGTTTTTTACTATAATTGGATTATATTCTATTTCTGGCAAAAGTATGTCTGGATGCTTAACAAAAGCAAGGGAGAAGCTTTTAAGAGACATCTGACATGCATGTATTATTGTCTTTAAAGTAGTTGTATGTAGATAATGGGTATATTGAGAAATTCTTCCACCACTTAGTAAATACCATATTTATGGGATGGTGTCAAGATTTCAACAGCATTAGCTATCTAATAATAGTATTTTATTTCATATCCCTCATGTTTCTGTTGAAGATTCTAAAAGACACATATTTACTCCTTTGTTTTCTTTATTTAGAAAATCTCTGGGGGTGCCCATGTGGCTCAGTAGGTTCAGTGTCTGCCTTCAGCTCAGGTTACAATTCCAGGGCCCTTTGATGGAGCCCTGCATTAGGCTCACGCTCAGCAGGGAGTCTGCTTCTCCCTCTCTCTCTGCCTGCCACTCCCTCTGCTTGTGTTTTGTCTCCCTTTCTGTCAAATAAATAAAATCTTAAAAAAAAAAAAGAAAACCTATGTTATATTCACTAAATATTTTAAAAAATAATAATATTGCAAGTGAAGTTCTTAGAAAAACGAATGGACATTTAATGGACATTCAATAAATGGTAGCAATTAGCAGAATCATAACAATTATTGTAGAAAATATCTCCCTATAGTAAATAAATTATCTTCTTTGTCAAGTATTTCCAGCTCTATAAATTATTATGTAATTTTCAGTAAGAAGCAGTAATTTACAGATAAAAGCTAATAACTAAAGTCAAATTTACATGCTGTTTTGATACAAGCACAGAAGCAATTCAAATACGAATTAGAAATCTTGCCAACGTTAAAAAAGAAAGTAACTCAAGTGGGATTTACTCAGGGTAAAGTAAGAAACAAATAGAACACATCACTGGGAGTAAGTTACTTTATAATTAACAAACCATTTAACACACCACCTCTTCCAGGGAATATAAAATATTGCAAAGCAGGAGATGTTCATGTTCCTAAAATGGCATTTAAATAGGTGAGAAGGTATATGCATCCTGCAATCTCCACATTGCAAACAAAATGGTGTACCCCAAATATTAGGACTTATGGGGAGAAAAGGTTCTGGGAAGACCACTGAAAACATGCAACTTTGGGATCAGATCACTACCAAAAATTATATTGGTACCCTGGAAGATAAATTGGACCACCCAGGCAAGCAGCTCACCCCGGAGCTTAAAAGCAAAGAAACAAATACAAAGCAAACAAAAATACTCCACAATTGATTGGAAGGGCTGGCATTATTTTAATTAGAAATGGCAGGAAAAATCCAATTGGAAGGCAAACTCTGAGCCAATAAATAGGCTTCGGCACAGGGGGCAGTGCAATCTGCAAATATTTAAGAACCACACAAGACAAGGGGTATGCAACTTTGGCCAGGGAGACCCAAATACAGGCATTTTTTTTTTAATTTTCTTAAAAGAAAACCAAAAGGGCTCCCTTTTGTTGACTACTTAGTATCAAAGTTGAGGGCCTTCTTTTCCTGCCCAAGGTTATACTTCAACTCTGCCTCCTTTGCCCTAGAATACGTCACACATAAAGCTTTGCAACTTCTACATTACACTAATGTGATTCTATTTACCAATTGTAAATGAGCTACTTGGTATTTCAGAAACATATTCTGGAGCAAAACACACTGTAATTCCTGATATAATAAAACTTTTTTAAAAAGTATTTACATTCAATAAAATGTCTTTTTACTTTGAAATGCCTTTTGCTTATTGGATAATATCATTTCACGGAAGTACAGGTTGAAAAGAGTTGCCACCGTTAAACTAATTCAATGAAATAACATCTACCACCAAGAACAACAAAAACTATTTATTTTGGAGAATTTACCGTGTGCCTGGAGCAGTCATCTAATTCAATCCTAAAAAAAAAAATCACCTTTGAATAGGTGATGACAAAGGCCTGGAGAAGTTAAGCAGTAAGCTTAAAGTCACAAAAAAGTAAATTAATCAATTTATTTTAGAAAAAGAGCATGCGCACATGCATGTGCAAATGAGGGCAGGTGTAAAGGGAGAGGGAGAAGGAGGGGGAGAGAATCTCAAGCAGACTCTACAACGAACATGGAGCCCAAGGCAGGGCTCAATCTTATGACCCTGAGATCATGGCCTAAGCTGAAGCCAAGACTCAGATGCGTAACGGACTGAGCTATCCAAGCACCCCAGAAAATGGGATTTCTCAAACCAAGTTCAACAAACCAACACCTGCAGTGCCTGCTAAACATATAGATTACTGGATTCATACTAAATCAATCAAGTAGGAATAATGAGAGCAACAGAAAAAAAAAAAAACTGAGAATAGAATTTAAGTAATCTGATTCTCCTATACACTAAAATTTAAGATCTATATTTTAGAGGATTTGTAGATTCAGGGAACAGACTAAAACTGCACTGCCTAGAGTCAAATTCCTGCTTCCTCACTTATTAGCTGAATGAATTTGAAAGTTGCTATGTATCAGTTTCATCATCTGTAAAACAGGAAAAAAATAATTTCATTCCTTTTACAACATTGCTGTGAGAATTAAAGGAAATAAATATATGAAGTCATTAGAACAGAATCTGCCACATAAATGCTCAATAAATGCTGGATCCTAATGTTATAAGACACACAACGACGTTGAGAATTATCAAGGTAAGGTCAAGAAGCATTAAGTGAAAAATCTGGCCAAACTCAAGGGTTAACAGAACTGAATTCAGGGGGGAAATCCAGAAAATTAAAATGAGATAATTTGAGATAATTATTTGTCATTTGCCTGAAATACAACCCTCTAAAGCTAAGCTAGAGTTTCAGGCAATAATAAGACAATTCCAACCTGGCTGAATTTTAACATCAGCGATTTGAAAAATAAATAATAAAACCTCATGAAATGACAATCTGCTATTATTTATTTACAAGAAATAAAGAGAAAATAACCAACCATCAAACAACACTAAGAACATGTTTATAAAAACAAAACAGAGAATAGAAACATAGATATACAAACTATGATTGGTTAGTCAATTTAGAGGTTTGCTAAAATAAAGATAAGAGAGTCACATTCTCATTTTTAAAAGCTTGAAGTAAAAATTACACAAAAAATTCAACAATTCTAAAGAAATAATCCAATGTAACCAGAACTATAGAAAGATGGGAAAATGTCCTTTATCCTAAAGAGTTCTCTTATTGCCAACTCAAGCAACAATGAAGTACTTTCTGACGGTAGTTTTATTTTTTTTCTAGGATTCCATTTAATTGAAAGTATGCAGTATTTTACCGTCTGGCCTTTTTCATCTTGCATAATGCTTTTGAGATTTATCCATGTTATGTGTATCAGGGGTGTTTTGTTTTGTTTTGTTCTTTGTATGGCTGAGATGTGTTCCATCGTGTGGATATGGTACAATTTGTTTATGCATTCATCAGTTTGGGGGATATTAAGAATAAAATTCTATTAATATTTGAATATGGGGGCAGCCCAGGTGGTTCAGTGGTTTAGCGCTGCCCTCAGCCCAGGGCCTGATCCTGGAAACCCGGGATCGAGTCCCACATCAGGCTCCCTGCATGGAGCCTGCTTCTCCCTCTGCCTGTGTCTCTGCCTCTCTCTCTCTCTCTCTGTGTGTGTGTGTGTTTCATGAATAAATAAATAAAATCTTAAAAATATATATTTGAATATGTTTTGTGTTGGTTTTTATCATATGTTCTCATGAATAAATAACGAGGAGGAGATTGATAGCTTATTTGATAAGTATGCATTAAATTGTTTTAAGAAACTGCCAAGGCATTTTTAAAAACATACCATTTTGAACTTCTACAAGCAATACATAAAACTTATAGTTGCTCCACATTCATACTTCATATTGTAAATGTTTAATTTTAGCCATTCTAGTAAGATACAGTTTATCAGTGCAGTTTTAATTTAAACTTTTCTAATAACTTATTTCTGTTGAGTAGATTTTTATGTTTGTCATGCAATGCATATATCATCTTTGACGAAATATCTGTTCAAAATTTTTGCTCTTTTTTTATTATTGAGTTTTCATAGCTCTTTACATATTTTGGAAACACATCCTCTCTTAGATATACATTCTGAAAACATTTTCCTCTACTTTGCAGATGGTCTTAAGATAACACTTCCATATATTTCTCACATTTTTTGCAGTCTTGTTACCAGAGCCCATAACTGACTGCACTTTTATGCTGAAATATGTTTTCAAGAATTTTGCTTGTTTTCAAGCAAAGAGGCATGGAAGATAGAAGAAAATAGTCTTGAAAGATAAAAATGGAGGGTGTTTCCCTCAGGAACAAAGAATAGGCTTATTTACTGCCCATTATAAAAAAAGATAATGCCTCCCTCCAGATAAAAATGTCGGGCAGCTTTGCTCACAACTAATTATAAAAGATTTATGCTCCCTAGGCTCAAAGTTTCCTTTCTATAATCCAATACAATGCATGCACAGACATCATCTGCTCCTTGTCACACTGTCCTTGAAATGGGGCTCAAGGAACCTGTACAAGACCTGATATTCTGGCTCCTGCCAGAATTTGTATAAGTAACAAATTATTTGTATAATTGTATAAGTAACAAATTTTCCCTGGTCTCCAAGGGAGGAGTCCTTGCTTTCTGCCAGGTAGTGTGTTTCAGGAGTCATGGCCACTTTTTAACTAAGATACATCACGTTAGCTCAGTAGCTTGCAAAAAGAGTAAAATCCCAGACTTTTCATAGTTCATAACACCCTTCTGTTATCTTAATATTGTCTTTTAGCAATATTGTCAGTTTTTGCCTCATATACTTTAAAGCTTTATCATTGGCTTTATATACATTTACAATTATTATTTCCCCTCCTTGAGTCTTTTAACATACTAAATGAAAAGTATTTGTCTATATTTGTTAGTATTTATTCTGAAGTCTATTTTGGCAATACACGATGGTTCTTTTGATGACTATTTGGTAGAGCTTTTCTATCTTTTTAGTTTGAATGTGTATCTTTTTCTTTTTAATTTTTATTTATTTATGATAGTCACACAGAGAGAGAGAGAGGGGCAGAGACATAGGCAGAGGGAGAAGCAGGCTCCATACACCGGGAGCCTGACGTGGGATTCGATCCCGGGTCTCCAGGATCGCGCCCTGGGCCAAAGGCAGGCGCCAAACCGCTGCGCCACCCAGGGATCCCCTGAATGTGTATCTTTAAACTTAAAGTGGATTTCTGGTAGATGATGCATATTTGACTTTGTTCTTTTATTCTCTATGACAATCTGTGCCTCTTAATTGCAGTATTTAAGCCATTTCAAATTCACGTAACTATGAAGATGATTGGTTTAAGTCTACCATATACTGTTAGTTTTCTATTTGTTCTTATGCTTGTTGCCCTTTCCTGCTTTCTTTGGATCAATTCAATTTTTTAAACTAAGTTAGGAATTTTTTTCTTCGGTATTTTAAAGATGCCACTGTATTGTTTTCAACTTGTATGGTTTCTAAAGGTCTTTTTTTTTTTTTAAGATTTTATTTATTTTTTCATGAGAGACAGAGAGAGAAAGAGGAGAGACATAGGGAGAGGGAAAAGCAAGCTCCCTTCAGGGAGTACGAAACGGGATTCGGTCCTGGGATCCCAGAATCACAACCAGAGCTGAAAGCAGATGCTCAACCACTGAGCCACCCAGGCATCCCCAACTTTCATGGTTTCTAAGAAGTTTGTTGTAATTCTGATCTTTGTTCCTCTCTATGTATTGTGACTACTTTATCCAGCTTCTGTTAAGATTTTTTTTCTTTTATACTCATTTTTATTATGTTTATTCTATTTTGGGTTCATTGAACTTATTTATAGCTTTGTCAAATTGGAGACCTTTTTGATAATTATTTTTAAAAATATTTTATTCACAGCCTCTTTATTTCTGGGGCCCCTCATTACACATGTGTTGGACCATTTGGTTTTCTTCCATAGGTTACGAATGTTCTGTTCATTCTTTAAACCTTTTTAACTCTGTTATTCATTTTGCATTCAATTAACTTCTGCTTCATGTTGTTAAGTTCACCAGGCTTTACTTCTACAATATTTATTTATTTTTTTAAAGATTTATTTATTTATTTATGATAGAGAGAGAGAGAGAGAGAGAGAGAGAGAGAGAGAAGCAGGCTCCATGCCGGGAGCCCGACGTGGGACTCAATCCTGGGACTCCAGGATCGCGCCCTGGACCAAAGGCAGGCGCCAAACCACTGAGCCACCCAGGGATCCCCTACTTTTACAATATTTAATCTGTTGTTAAGCTTATCTAGGAATTTTATTTCATATAATTCATATTTCACCTCAAGAAGTTCCATTGGGTATCTTTTATATTGACCCTTGTGCTTTCCATCATATTCATGTTTTCTTCTACCTTCATGAATGTAGGGACAGATTTATAGTAACTATTTAACATTCTTGTCCACTGATTTCATCACTTCTGTCATTTGGGATATTTCTGTTAATGGACTTTTTTGCTTCAGGATAGAAGTCACTGTTACACATTCTTTTTACATGCCCAGTAATTTTTTAGTGCACGTTAGACATTTTGAATTATACATTGTTGTATGCTGGATTTTAAGGTGTCTTTGACTTTGTAATGTTACACAGTTAAGCCACTTTTGAGACTTCCTTATAAGCTATGTTAAAGAAGGGACAGAGAAGCTTACTGTCTAAAACTAACTTAATACCACTCCTAATGAAATATACCTTTTTGAACTCTAACTTTGCTTCAAGTCTTAAGTGGCTTTCTACTTTTACTGGGGGAAATCCCAAGTATTCCTAGACTTGTATGAGTTCTAGGAATTGTTTATGCCTTCTGGTGCATCTTTCCTTGGCCTTTGCTAGTTTCCTTCCAGACATACAAATATATTCTCTACGACACACTGAGGGAAACATCTCTCTACATTTTCAGTGTTCATTCTCATTATTTCATTCTTTCTCTTTCTCAGTCATTTTCTTTCTCTCTATCTCCCCACAGTTTTTCTTTTCTAGTACACTGAAAAATTTTAGACCTTTAGACTATTCTGGACTTTGATTTCAGTCTCTGTAACTCAGCGCAACTCCTGGACTCTATTTACGTTTTCAATCTCTACTCTGTGACCTGGAGACTGTCTCCAGAAATTCAGCTGACACAATAATAGGATTCTCCTTTTATTATCCTTCTCTCAAGGATCATAGGCCTGTGCTGCCTATGATCCAGTGGCTGAATAACATTGTTTTATACTCTTTTGTCCAGATTCTAGTTGTTTAAGGTATGAGAATATATCAGATCCCTCTTAATCTACAATGGCTAGAAGCAAAAGTAAAAAGTTATATTCTTAATTCCTTTTTTCTGCAATCCATCCTGAAAACATATTGGGTGTTATTAGTTTTTCACATTAAACCTCAAAAACTTCCACTAGTTTGTTAGTTTCCTTTATCTAGCTAAGAATTGCCATTAAACCTTAGAGAAGAAATATTTTGTACTGACACCTTGCAAAGTGTTTGAATTAGAATGTCTTCCAAATCTAATGAGGAAATATAAATAATAAAAAATAACATAAGATCTAGTGAGCATGGAGTTAAAACTATTCTCCAGATTTGTCTTGAAACACTTAAAACACTGAGGTCTATTTTAGAATATCTCTTGCCAGAATCCCCATTGGCACCATTTTTTTTTTTCAGGGATCTGGGAAAAATTTGATACATAGTGAAGTATTAGCCATACAGTATATTTAAGGGGGCAATAAGCCAAGATATGCCTTTATTGTGGTGCTGAGCAGGGGAAAAGAAGGTAAACCAGCTGTCTAAAACATAAAGGCAGGTGATGAGTACAAAGGAGCCAAGAATAAAACAGTTAATGGACATTTGGAAATGCAACTGATGCCCATTAAATGAGGAACAACTCAGGAAGGGTGGAAGCTGGTTCTATGTGTTCTATGGCATACATTTACCATCTTACAGGCTTCCTTACAATATGCTACTGATATAGTTAATTGGGCAAATAAAATTCATCAAATTCAGAAGGCTGCTTAACCATGAAGTATAATGAAAAGCAAATGTACTAAGCTTTGAAATGGCATTGCATGTTATACTCTCCCTTTTAGAATATCATCCCCCAGAATCAAAAATACATACATCTGGAGAAAGGACAGCTATTTTATTAAAACAAAATCCCTTCATAGTCTTGCCAGATAAATTTCAGTGCTCCACCAAGGCAGTAAACCTTACAAATCTAAAGAAACATTCAAAAAGGACGTTGACAACTTTTAAAATACTTATATTTGAAAGAACTATTTTTGTTGGCATACATGTACAAATACACATTGTGTTACAAAGGTAAATAAGGGCACCTTCACCCAAGTCATGAGAGTTTGTTCCTGGGAAGTGCAGCCAAATAATTTTAGGAATAACAATATATAAAACAGTATTCTAAAAAGTCGCTTTTTCACTACTGTTCACTTTTATTATTTTCATCTAATTTTGAATATTATATATAAATAAGAATTGGTTAATATAAAAAAGGATGACATACCATAATATAAATGTTTAAAAGGTAAAAAAAAAAAAGTTTGCAAAGGTTGCACATTGCAGCTGTGAAGAATGTGTAGGAATATCACTTGGAATACTGCATATTCTCACATCCCAAGCACCCTGGGGCATAATAGAACCACTGCCTTACTCTTTCAGAATAAAAATGTTAACTATCCTGTGCTTTATTTCAAAAAATTGAGGGTGCATCAGGTTTCTTTTAGGAACTGAAAAGAAATATTTTTCTAAAGTTTCTTAAACCATTTATTTTTACGTTTTAACACAGGGTAGCATAATAATCACCTGTGACTTCAACTAAAAAACTGAGTTAAATGAATTGCTGCCTGTGATCAGAAGATATTTTCCTTAGTTCCAGCAAAGGGAAATTTAGATATGTTAACATTCATATCCAATCTACAAGACCACCCAGAAAACCCATTCAAATCAACAGCTTCACAAAGGTGGTCTTTATCAAATCATGCAACATTTTACTGCGAACTCTGGGGATATTTCAAAATAGTTGTGTGAGTGGGGCCAGAGGAGTGGGGAAGGAGGAGGATATTGAGAGATTCAGCAACATCACTGATTATTCAACCTACCTGAAGACAGAGAACTAAGAATGGGGGATCAGGAAGTGTAAAAGGAAAGCATGGGGTCTACTTATTAGCCTCCTATTATTCTAAGTATTTTATTCAGCTGCTTGGTTAGCAACACAAAATTACGTATGTATTACAAGCAAGTGTTTAATCCACTGCGCAAATTTAGTGATCCAGGGCCACCACTTGCAGCTGTAGTGTCTTTTAGATCTGGAGTGGTGCAGGGCACAATCTTCTCCGCAACATACAATAGCCCTATTTTCAAGAGCCCAGAAACAAAATGAAATCAATAACTGAGAACGATGCTTCTGTCAGGAACATCTAATCCATTAGATTCAGAAATATACAGAAAACAGATCATAATAAGATGCAAGGTTCAAATACACTCCTAGAAGAACAAATCTGAATGAATGAATGAATGAATGAATGAAGAGCTTTTCCTCTTCCTTTTTATCTGCCTTCACCAGAATAGTTTTCCTTAAATGTTTTCTTTTACTGACATTAGTTTCATCCTGACCTTGCCATCTGTCCTCTGTCAGTTTTCTCAATAATATATTGATGTCCAGATATACATTCCTTTTATTTCCATATTATCTGTGTCTCAAGGTTCCCTTTTCTTGAAATTTCACAATGAAAGGATGATTTCTGACAGCAGTAGAGACTGTCATCTAGCTCTGTCTTACCTATTCTTTGGTTATTCGTTTTATGAACAACACATATGTTACCGTAAAATATCTTTCTCTTTCCTGTGCTAAATGCTTAAACAGTGAAAGTGAATAGAAAAGCATAATGTTGAAAAAGTATGATAGACTTCTCTAAAGGTGACTTTTAATTCAAGAAATTTTTTTATTATTATCAAGATAAGATATAAATAATGAGCTTCTAATATTTAACAAAGTTGACATTTTAGGTGAAGAGTATTATTTTTGTTTGATTTCTTAATCTTTTACCCTGCACTCATATATACTTGCTAAATATTTTTATAACATTCTGTTTCTTATTCCCCCTACAATGCTTCCACAAAATATTTATAAGCTTTAGAGGGTGGGTAAGGATGAGGATAGGAAAAAAAGGGATAACTAAGGTTGGTATCAGTCTATTTCTCTTTATTCAATAGCTATATTTTTTAATGAATTGGAGAGATTCTACAAACTTAAAAGAAATGAGAATGAAGAAAAATTTGCTGCTAATCTGCTATTAAGTAGCTGGTAATAAACTAGATTTTCATCTACTAGAAGAGGAAGTTCAACTCTTAGTAACCTCAGCTTAAAATTCTCATTATTAGTCAACTCTTGTACATTCAGGATGAGTAGCATATGTATACCATAGTTATGTTAGTATTCAGTTCAGGCATAAAGGCAAAAGTGAGTGAGGTGAGGGGGAACCACTAAATATTCAGAAGATTCCCACTGGTCTCATAAAAAGTTCCCAGATACATCTATTGCTGCCATGAGTTTTCTCTTTGCCAAGTTCTGTAATAGCAACAAGAAGCTTTTGATATCAATCAATTCCACTATCACTGACAGATACCGCCTTAGTCACTGGAATGGCCTGCAATGGATTTTAAGAATATGGAAGAAACTTGCATGGCAAAAATAAAATGAATAAAGTACCATTTTTGCTAAAAATAGGATGGGCTGAAATCTATTAATAATGGGTGCAAGACATATTACATGTGAATTTGGAATAGAGAATCAGGTAAAGAAGCAAGTTGCTAACTTTTAAAATAATCTGACTTTTCTTTAATTAAATTTAGATACTAATGGATACATTTATTTTCATATTCCTTATCATAAATAAACTAAAATCCCTCATATATATTTCTGGAGTGGATAGAATAAAAGCTGCTTTTCTCAAATGCAGGTAGGATGAAAGGTGAAATGTCAAAGATGAAAAATAATCTATTACTTGTCTCTCCTCTCCTATGAACACTTGCTGATGGACACCATTAGATGCTAACCTGGATTCTTGCAAATGTAATATTTTACTCCTGCCGGTCCTAACAGAAGTGTTAACTTTTACATGAGGCCATTGAAAACAAATGATGTTAGTATTCACATACTCTTACTCTTGGGTATAACACAGCCAACTTTCCACACTTCATGACAGAAAACAGGCAAACAAAGCAAAACAAAACTCTTTGAAGAAGCAAACATGGAAAGTTTCATAATTCTAATTGGATGGGATAGATTCTTCTCCCATAAAGCCAATTTCCCTGTTTTCTATTAAACATTAAAATTGCTCATTAGAAATATATCATTTTCATAGGACAGTTTTTAAAACCATGCCCGAAAGTATGTGCATTCTAGAAGTTTTATTTCTGTAATTCTTTCTGCAATAATGGCAATGTTTGCATTTTCTACTGTACATATTCCAAATTCTCATGAAACAAGATATTTGGAATTTCTCTGAGGATGACATTAGGAAGAATAAACTCAATTGTATGTCTTACTAGGAGTCATTTCAATTATTAAATTCCCATATTCTTTGAAACTGCCTTTTGTTTATATTCATCAAGAAGGAATCCTTAACTTTCTCCCGCTCATGTGCATTCTCTCTCTTTCTCTTTCTGTGTCTCTCCACCCTCCTCACACACACAGAGCTTCTTTTCTACACATATTTATTTCACCATAACTCAGCTACTAATTCACCTGCTTAATGCATCTTACTTAAAAAGTATTTTCTGAATAGCCCAAAGTTATTAAATGATAAAATCAGATTCTATGTATGTAGGCCTCTTCATACTGTTGAGGAAATACACAAAAATATTGCTTGATCTCTGAAAGATTCTTAGAAACACATTTACCCAGCTGAATTTACCTTTGAGGGTTAAAATAAGATAAATGGGAGACCAGTGCTGACTTTTTCCCCACCAGCTTGTATCTCTCAGCTGGGTTTTAAGAGCTATCTTACTTAGCTAGCATGTGGAGACCATAACTGCTACAAGTGTACATAAACAAGAAAAATAATGAAAATAACACACCATGAGAACTATAATAAAGGTGAAATGATCATTTAATTGCACATCTGGCAAAGCTAAGAAGTGAAAAGGAGAAAATGCTTTGCTAGAGAAACCTCAGGAGAGGTGAACATTTGCCTCTACAGTAAAAAAGTAGAGTGTGGTCTTGACAGGATCACTAGAACTTTGCAGAGCATTTCAATCAACAAGTAATGCTGTCAAGGAAACTTTAAAGGAAAAAAAAGAAAGAGACTTTTTTTTATATTAAGTAAACTTAGCAGCTTTTCTTCTTGAATTTTTCTCTAGAGTATTTGATTTAAACAAAGCATCTCTGGCAAAGAGTAAGACTTATTATTCCTTCACAGAATAGTCAATATAAGTGGGAAATTACCAGTAAATCTTAAAGAGGGTAGAGCAATTTCAGGCAGTGCTAAACAGTGAGCTCCATTTAGATAAGCTTTTTTAAGTTTGCTTCTTCCCTTTGTTTCATTTACATTTTACTGCTGCCATTTCTTCCTATGCATCTGAGCCCCAACAAAAATTCCACAAATGTCTCACCAAAATGTATGTGGTAAGTTAGGGTCAACAACGAGCCAATCAGAAGATGCAGAGTATCATAACAGATTGGAGAGGAAGTGAAAAAAATTGAAAATAAAAGGAACAACCAGAGTCTGAAGTAGGAGGTAAAATACCAGCTCTGCAGGCACACTTTCACCCAATTCAGCTTGTTCATTAGGAAGAATTCATAGAGCTGAAACACATATTTGGAACTTTACTACTCTCTCTCAACGGTAAGCTTTAAAAGTTCACTGAAAACCAGTGAGCATTGTCTCCATCATTTAGAGATCATAAGGATGTTTAAAATTGAGCTGAAACATAAAGCCCTAAAGCTACATTACTCATTTCAAATTTGCCTATTAATACAAATCTATTTTTTTCTCCAATCCTGGCTTACGGAAGGGGGTGGAGGGGTGGCAAATAATAAAACAAAGCAAACATAAAGCAAAAGCGGAACAAGATAAGGAGCCTATAAGTGATACTCAAAGCCCACCACGTGCAGAGAGGGGTGCAAGAAGACAGCTAAGCAAGGGTAGGGCCCAGGATTAGGGTTACAAGAGTGATGCAGATAACTGTGCTTGTCAGAGGCTATGTGGTGGTTTTACCTTCCATTTTTCTAACCATTTGTGCTTGCAGTAAATGAAGATGCAGGACTTCTGGACAGTCCTGAATGATACACTCATAGGAAAGTAACCAAAGGGAAATAAATTGCTTCATCAGAACCTATCTAAACATACTGACCAAGTACCAATTCTTTTCTGAAAATGAGAACAGTGATTTTCCAATATATTCACTTTTAGGAAGTTGACAAGTTCCTTCTCTTTGCAGAAGTGTCCCTTCTCTGATGGAGCTAACACATTTACTTACGTATGAATCATATTAGAGGGGTCAACAAGTCTGAAAATATAGGTGAATACATTAAATGATATATAGATATTATGATGCAATACATCCTAAAATAATAGTCTTTGCTTCCAGACCTTCTGCTTCTAGTATCTTTAACAGCCTTTATTCTTAATCCCTTTCCAACGAATACCGCATTCATCTCCCCCTTAACACATCTTGTAATTATCCGTAAATCTCCACCTATCCATTCTTAATTATTCTTCCCTCAAGTTTCTTCCTGCCTTTGAAATTCTATCTTCTATTTCCTCAATACTCCTGCTTTTTATTCCCTGCCCTAAAATCACTTGATATATGAGACTAGCTAAACATAGACTATAATGTATTTCAGCTTCTCACCTCCCCTGGTATATACTTAAATATTAAGAGGTTCCAAAATATCATAAATTATCAATAAAAAATCATCCAGTTTTCCTTAGACATGAGATTATTTTATTGGAATATCTAAAAATTGCTAAGTACCACACCCAAGTTCTAGTTTTGATAGATCATACTTGGCAATCTAAAAATTACAGTGTACTTGTTCAGGAAGGATGTGGAGATGAGATGTATGAGAAAAAAGATCTGATGAATTATGACAACTCAGGAAGCCATGACCACACTATATATTAAAACTAAAATGGTCTAAAATAAAGTGATAATTATATGAGACTACAACATAACTTTAAAAGCTGCAACGTACTGAAGATGATATACATGATAATTTGCAAAGCTATTCATCATATATCAGGGTTTTTAATGCATTATATTTAACTTAGCTAATCTAGTAGAGACCATTAGCTTCTCCAAACATTAAAAAGGAATGGCCAATATTTACTGTATGCTTCTGAAAATATACATGTGTCATCCTAGCAATGAGAAAAGAGTAGCACCATCACACAGCAGTATCTTCACAGAACAAGATTTTCAAGTTTTGCAGCTTGGATTTTTAAAGTAATTTCATCACTGCCCACTCCTGTATCCTCCTGCCCAAGGCAGATCTGCATTTGCTTCTCTATAAACAACAGAAGTAACTGTAATGCCCTAAGTAACAAGACTGTACTGAGCTAAATAGTAAGCTACGACTAAAATTACTGTCTGCAACGTATTTGCTTTTTGCATTATTTATTTATTCAGCCTAAAATTTTACTTTGAAATAATGAAGAACATCTGATTTGCAGTGAAGAGAGCCAGAACTAAGATTTAAGAAACGGGTAATCCTTCCAGCAGCAGCGCTCAGCACCTTATCCATTAGCCGGCTGCACGCTGACGTCCCTGACCATTGGCTCCCCTGACCGCCTTCGAGGACCCTTCCAGTAACCGTGCCAGCTCAAATGACAGCACAGTAGGTACACCTTGCGGCGTGCATCTCCGCTCTTGGGGAAAATAAAAAATTTCTCTTCGTCTCCCAAAAGTGGGGCCCGCACTCAAGGAGCTCCTCGGGTTCCCAGAAACGTCTCATCACCAGCAAGCGGAGACAGAGTCTTGCTTTGAGGCCTGTACCTCCAGCGTTTCACTGTTTGGCCACTGCTGGTTTTGAATCACAGGTAAGTCCCACTAATGGGCAATTCCAGGAGTCTCATTAAGGAGGAAAGTAGGCCTGGGCTAGTGAGGGCTCACGTTCTCAGTGTGCAAACGGCTTCTCAATCTGTTCCACAAAACCCAGTTTTTTTTCCCTCTCCTTCTGTAACTGCCTCTGCTTACCACACATCAGTTGTTTCTCTTGGCTCTAACCCAGCCCATCCTTTTGAATTCAGGGTCCTCTCCCGGTTGTTGTTTTCTTGGTATAACATTTCAAATAACCATCTCTGTTACTTTGGTGTTGCTTTATTTATTTCGCTTTTAATTTGCATGGTGTAGAGTCTGGTGGAAGTAGAGTTCAATGCCAGACCATGGCAGGGAAAGCAGAATGTCTGACTTGAAGACATCATCCCAGAGGATGATTGAGAAATTCGTCATAAGAAGGAAACGTTAAGAGCTGTTGGGATGTTCTCCCCAAATCAGACATACGGAAGGCCATGAGCCTCTGTGGGCATGGACACGCTGCTGCCTCTGAAAGATCAGACTTGTGACTGTCCATAAACCTCCTCCGTGACATCAAGTCAGTGGTTCTTTAAAGCTGTCTGGCTTCCCAATCACTTGGAGGGTATGCTAACACACAGCTGACTAGGGCCCACCCCTAGAGCCTCTGAAATGGTAGATCAGGGTTCTGAGGATTTACTTTTCTAGCAAGTTCCTAAGTGCTGCTGATCTCAAGACCGAACACCGTGAACCACTATTTTGTAGTGTGCCATAAAGAGAAGAGCAAGAAACTGGATTTACTTCTGAAAATAACTTAGGTGTATTTACATTGGATGCCAGAAAAAAAAATACTGAAAGATATGAGGACACTGACATTTTAGAATTTGCCACTCTTTACTGAAGTATTTTTGATTAGCATCAGACTCTAATCTTTCACACATAGGTATTTTAAGATTTTATTTACCTTAGAGAGAGAGGGAGGCAGAGAAGGAGGGAGAGAGAGAGAGAGAGAGAGAGAGAGAGGAGCGAGAGCCCGTACAAGCAGTGGGGGATTGGCAGAGGGTGAGAGTAGAAGCAGGCTCCCCTCGGATGGAGCAGGGAGCCCCATGCAGGGCTTGATCCCAGGACCCCAAGATCTCACCCTGAGCAGTCTGTAGATGCTTAACTAATTGAGCCACCCAGGTGCCCCGATACTTCTTTTTGAACCATCTCTTAAGATACAAATTTGTTCAGTCTTCCTAAGCCCTTTTATTGGATGGGTTCTTATTTCTCCCAGGCTATTTTCTGTGGGATGCCTTTAGAATTAGGGATAGCTCCTTGATGTGGGACTATAACTACTGAAAGGAGGATGCAGAATTAGGCGCTAACAAAAATGCCAAAAAGCCCAAAATCAATCAAGCCTGGTGATATCAGTGGCGGGAACTAATGGGCACTTTCAGGGCCTCCTAAGATCAATTCCAGACTTGTTTTTTTACCCTGCTAAAGATCGCATTCCTGGGAAAGAAATTCGATTCATGAAATGGGTTACATTCCTATCTCTCAGCCAGAAAAAGTGGAATATCTTGATATATCATCCCACAAAGACAGTATCTAATTGCAATAGCTCGTTTCCAAAAGTAAAATGAGTGCACTATGAAGAAAAGAATTAGAAATAAATGTTGGGCAGGTAAAAACAAAAGATGTCCAAAGCATGCAGGTTCTTTGGTTGTATATAAAATGCCCAGGTGCCAATGTTCAATAGAATCGCATTACCCATAAGAGGTCGGTGACTTTTTATTTCCAAAGAATGTTTGTATCAATTCTTGAGTTTTACTCGATGATCAAATGTGATTTTTAGTATATCAGAAATAAAGTTCCCCAATACTTTATTGGGACTAAATCTCTGATCTCTGAAGTGATCATGGAAATCAGGGTAGGGGGATCCCTGGGTGGCGCAGCGGTTTGGCGCCTGCCTTTGGCCCAGGGCGCGATCCTGGAGACCCGGGATCGAATCCCATGTCGGGCTCCCGGTGCATGGAGCCTGCTTCTCCCTCTGCCTGTGTCTCTGCCTCTCTCTCTCTCTCTCTCTGTGACTATCATAAATAAATAAAAATTTAAAAAAAAGGAAATCAGGGTAGGAAGAAATAAATAACAAAATGCTATTTACTAAGTGATTTAAGTTATTTATTTTCATGTTTGACTAATTCGTTGGGTTTCCATCAGAGTAAGATTTCCAGATATTTTCAGTCCAAGGAAGGTATAAAGAAAGTGGAAGGAATTGAACTGGAAGTTGATGTTTGTTCCAATTAAAGAATTTGAATTGCATGGAGTTTAGCAACAGGATATGGATTGTTATTTCAGGCTAGGCGCAGTAAAAGAAAACAATGGAAAATACACATCTCACGGAATGAAGGAATCCAAGGAGAATGGAAAAAAAATTTTTTTCTATGCTTATGTTTACCACTTTGCTTAATATTATGAAGAAATGTCAAGGTTGAGGGTAAATAAAAATATAGTGACAATGGAATCAGGGTTCATAATCAGCATCTCCTAAGAACCACCCCAACTGATGACTGATTTGGAGGATTAAGAAGATAAAAAATCTTAAGGGATCAAACCAAGGAAGAAGGAAACTTCTATTTTAAGTTCATATACATTAAAAATAATTCTAATGGAATAGGTTTATTAAAAAAATCATAAGCTTGAAAACAAGTTTTCCATTAATGCAAAAATTTAAATTGAAAACAGTTTTAATATTCACAAAATGATCTTTTCTTAATATATCAAATAAATAGTAGGTCATAATTTGTCCTATCATGTCATAAAAACATGATCTGGCAATTTCACTCCTGGACATATACCCTAAAGAATTAAAAACAGATACTAAAGAATCACATGCACATGCATGTTCATAACAGCACTATTATTCATAATAGTCCAAAGGAGGAAATAAACCAAAGGGCCATCAATGGATGAATGGAAAAACAAATCGTGGTTTATACATACAATGAAATATGCAGCCATAAAAAGGAATGAAGCACTGATACGGCTACAATGTGAATGAACCTTGAAAACATTATGGTAAGTGAAAGAAGCCAGACACAAAGGTTATAGAGCATAAGATTCCAACTTCTACAAAATATCCAGAATAGGTAAACACACAGAGACACAATGCAGACTGGTGGTTGCCAGGCGCTAGGGAGAAAGAGAAAATGTGGACCAACTGCTTAATGAGTACAGGGTTTCCTCTGGAGGTGATGAAAGTGTTTGAACACGTGAGGTTGAGCTGGCGTGGTCGCACAGCACTGTCAATGTGCTAAATGCCACTGAATTATTCACTTCAAAATGGTTAACTCTGTGTTATCTTATTTTAGACACCCCAGTAAATGTCTCTCTTTCTTCTTCCTATGTATCCACGTCCTTGTCTTCTAGAGACAATTCAAATGCCATTTACTTATTATGACCTTCCTCGACAATTCCATACCCAAGTTAACCTTCACTTTTCCGAGCTAGTTTTTATTGCATTTCACATTCAATCCCTCCATCAGCAGGTATTTATTAAGCACCCACTACGTATTGGGCACAGGAAAAGCTTTGGTGAACCCGTTCTGACAACTGGAAAGAATTATTTAGTCCAACTAAAGAAAAGTCTAGCATCACACCAACAAAAGTGCTTTAATAAAAAGAAACAATTCCTAAGGACGTAAAACTGAATAACCTGAGACTTGGTGGAGAGTGGGGGTCAGAAAAGACTTCTCTCTCCCTCTTTTTTAAAGATTCTACTTATTTATCTATTCATGAGAGACACAGAAAGAGGCAGAGACACAAGCAGAGGGAGAAGCAGGATCCCCACAGGGAGCCGATGTAGGACTCAATCCCAGGACCCCGGGATCACAAACCTGACTCAAAGGCAGATGCTCAAACACTGAGCTACCCAGGTGCCCCAGGAAAGACTTCTCTTAATACATGTCTTACCATATGCTCTTAATTATTGAAAACCATAATTAGTTTTTGCAATTAAATTATAATATCATAGAGGTCAGGGGCCTTTATATACTAGAAAATGTGGCTAGCGACTATGTAAATTATCCTACTCTTGAGCAATACTGAGAGGTGCCTGGGTGGCTCAGGTAAGCCTGTGCCTTGGACTCCTGTCATGATTCCAGGGTCCTGAGATTGAGCCCCTCATCGGGCTCCCTGCTCAGTGGGGTGTCTGCATCTTCTTCTTCCCTCTACCTCTTCCCTCCTATTCTTGCTCTCTCTCTCTCTCTCTCTAAGAAATAAATAAAATCTTTTTTTTTTTAAAAAGTGATACTGAAAAAATAGGAGAATGGTAAATGATGAATGGACATCCATGGGCAATAGGACCAGAGGGTGAAAACCTGTTTTTAGAGAAATTTGTAGTAGTACCTAATAACTACAATCCTAATTAACACTTTTATAGTTTAAAAAACTCTTCTACTATGCATGTTTACATGTCATTTTTGAGACAAATCTTTTAAATTGAATGGTTAAATTTTTCCATTTAAGAAATCTAATTGCTTTGAATATTTATTATCAGTAATCATATTGAGGGCTCTGATTAGAAAATTGTTTTATTTTTCTCATTCTTTTCATGTTTTAAAATGAGGTTTTCTGAATTAACATGAGAAAACTTAAGAAAACTGATTTAACAAAAAAAACTTGCGACAATTAAAAAAAATGTAATTTCAATATTGGCCTACTTTTATTCATAGAGTCTAGGCAGAAATATTTGTTAAGTATAAAGTATTAAAACATTTTTTTAAAGATTTATTTTAGAGATGGAGACAGAGAGAGAGCGAGAGAGAGAGAGAGCGCACAGTGGGAATGGGCAGAGGGAGAAGAGGAGAGAGAATCTAGAGCAGACTCTCCCTGGTAAGCACAAGGCCCAACACAGGGCTTGACCCCAGGACTGAGATCATGATGTGAGCCAATATCAAGAGTTGGATGCTCAACCAACTGAGCCACCCAAGCATCCCAAGAATTAAAACATTTTAATGAAATGCATTTGCTGATATTGTGCCTGAAATTTCTTGATTTCACTTTAATTAACATTTCCGAAAACTAAAAAGGGAAATCTGTTCAAACCCCTCTTGATCTGTAAAGCTGTCCTAACTTTTAAAACATTTTATGATTCTAAAACAGTTATCAGTCTATTAATGAATTCATGTAATATCACTTCAAACCAATCAACAACACACTAAGTAAGAGCTGATCAGATTACCCATGGGCATAAAAACAAATATCTTATACATAAAAATGTATAAAACGACTAAGAAATTCAGAAAGTAGACCAACAGAAATAGAAATTAAACTGAAAAAGAAGGAAAAACCTGGATCAATCTTGAGCAGAACAGTTTGAATAGTCAGGCATTTGAGAATCTGGTTTTAATAGATCCTTGATTTAATATTTTTACAACAGCAAAGGTGACAAGCCAATAAAAATATTTGGCAATTCAATTTTTGCTTCATTGGAGCAACCAGGAACCCAACCAAAGGCAGATCTGATACAAAAACCAAGTACATATCTGCCAAACATTAAAGCCAAAATGATTTGTAATTCACCGTGGAAAAAGCCACACAACAGTGGTTTTGCTGTGAAATGGAAATTAGCTATTTAACCCAATTTAAATGACAGAGTTCAAATATAAAGAATAAACAACTCACATCAACAAAGTATTTTTTATTCTGAATTTTTTTCATAACTAAAAAAGTAAGAAAGATAGTAACTAATTCCTCGGGTTCACTGATAAAACATGAAAAATAAAGCAGGAAAGAAAGCTAGGCAGTGTGATATTTGTTATTAAAATGTCATTGAGCATAGGATGTTATAAATAAATGTAACCTTTTAAATTATCTTAAAGAGTTTTCAAGTATTAAGTGCATAAGAAGAATGTAGTTTTTAAAGTTCTTTTAGGCTTCATTAACATAGTTTACTTCAAGCACGTTTACATTACCCTAGGATCCATTTCTAGAAACTAATAATTTGAATTTCTCAGAGAAGAGCTCTGTTTTTCTTTTGAATACCTGAAAATAATAGCAAACACATTTCTTCTTTTTCCTTATTTCCTTCCTAAAACATTACAGATAACACTGATTGAGCTATAAATGTAAACCACACAGTTAATGTAATATAAAATTCACGATGCACTTAACTTCTCAAATCCCCTATGTTTCATTTTCTAGAGTCAATTATTATGGGAAGATTAATTAATTACATTTGCTATAAAAAGTTATGCAGGTCTTTTCAGCCGATTCCTGTCCATTGACTGCTGAACATCTAGGCTAAGTTTGGTAAAGAGAGAAGAGAAGAGTGACATAGGTAGCATCAAAATATATCCCAAGCCCTTGGGGCAAGAATCCTTTCCCATATACTTTTATTTATACAAATACTTTAAGGTCAGAGGCTTCTTTTAAACGATGGGGATTATTTTAAATAGTAGTTTACCTTACTTTTCTATCTATATGTACAATCCAATATAATGCTCAAAACTGGGCCCTGGGGAGACAAAACGACCATCCATTCATTCACTCATTTATCAAATATCCAGTTAGCAGCAACTATAAGCAAAAGTGCTATATAAAGAGGGAGAGACATAAGACATGACATGTCTCACTCAGTAACTTACTAACTGAAAAGGAAGCTAAAACAAGGGCATTTCATTTAGAAATCATTTAAGAGGGAAGATGAAAGTCTCTGATATGCAAAGGGTGTTACACACTAAAGGCCGCAGGATGGAGTAACTGTAGGACATCAGGGAAGTCTTAGTTCTTCCAGGTAATGACCTAAAGTCTTAGGGAGCAAGTTACAATAAGCATGCCAAATTGTGTTAGTGAGAACAAAGCCCAAGAAAGTAATATTTAACTTTTCTATACTAAGTTTTCCAATTTTCTAGGGAACATATTACTTTTTTAGAGTTTTAGCATAAAAAATATTCCAAGCATAATTTTTATTTACTAAAGAAAGAATGAAAAAAAAAAGCCTTTTGCTTTCTAAGTCTCTGAAAATCAGTACTGTAAGTAGTAAACACTATCAAAACAGAAATTTCCAGAGATTAGAGAAAACAAATATCCCTCTCACCCCCTGGATGTATGTACGTGCAGGAGAAACAGGAAGAAATGGTGAGACTGTGGATTTGGAAAATAGGAGTGGAAATTAAAATTCACATAATAATTTAAGATCAATAACATATCCCAAACCATTTTCAGTTAAGGTTTAGTTTTGTTCACAAAGACAGTTTGTTCGATGTATGCTATGTGATGACAGAAATGACGTATACGGTGTGTTATGTGATCATGTAACTGGGAGAAAGGGACTGATACTGAGTAAGTAAGGTCTGTGGGACAGCCAGTCGGCCAGGCTGATTTCATGTACTTAGTTCACCAAATACTCACCATCACGCTCTGAGCGGGGGATATCAATTTGCAGCTGCTCCTGTTGTTGGAACTAAGTTTCTGTGAGATTAAGTGTTGTACTCAAGGTCAGTCTGGATTAGAATCTGGACTAAAAAATAATTTTTCAGAATCTAATGCTCAGGTACTCTAGTGCTCTAATACTCAAAGAAACAGATATCGGGCTGATGAGGAATGATGGCTGTCATGTTTTTTTTGTTAATTACCTCTTTAACAAAATTACACAATGTACTGAATAATCATAACGTTCTAAAAAGTGATGAGGAGAGCATCCTAGATGAATCAAAGGACTTTAGAGTAAAGAGAAAATCTGGTAACTGCTAGCATCTCTCTTTCATAAAAAGCAAAAAAAGAAATAAACGAGGAGTTTTGTATTCATGTGTTTCATCTCACAAATCTGTATTTACTAAAAAGCAGATCTGAAAAATATTTCCCCAATTAGCTCTTCACAAATTATTCTGGTATAAACTCAGATATTTAGGCCAATTTAATAGATGTCAGAGTGTGTTCTTACTTCACATTTTAAAAGTACAGTTGCATAATTATTTCCAAGAAAAATTATAAATTGTTTATAGACCACAGTTGCTCCTATTATACTTAAAAACCAAGAGAAAAAAAATGCCTATTTCCTTTGTTAGTGAATATTATAAAACTAAGGCTAATATCAAGCCAATGACATTGGGGGAAAGGGTGCAAAAGCTCTCATTATTTTATAAATATTTAATAACCATCATAATTTTCACATTCCTTCAATAGAAATATGAGCCCCAAGAACATCAGACCACTGTACATTCACTAGCACCCATTTACTTTACATCATAGTAGAAAGCACTTTCCTACAATAATAGCCAAACTGAAGTTAGTGTGATTTGTAGATGTCAATGCCTCAGTGTATTAGCTTTGGGAGTTGAGTTCCATGTTCCATTTCTGCTTTGGGAAAAGTTTCATTTCTAAAGCCCACCCATAAATACAGCTAGTCCCTTCCTGCTTTACCTTTTCCCTTTTGGCTTATTCCTATACTTAGCAAGCCAAATTGAATTTTCGGAGTGGCTGCCAAGTTCAAGGGCTCAAATGTCATTTCATGACACTACTGTTGATGTTCCATAAGAGTACAAGTCCATTATTATAAGACTACTATTCACCTATAGTTTGACATATTTCAACTAAGTTATACCTCACAGAAAGCAAATGGATGTGATGGTGAGAACAAAACCTGTTAGCACATTAACTGTGTCATTATTTTTTTCTAATATTGATTCCCCATATCACTGAGATTAATGCTGAGATTCTGGGACATATAAATAATGCAATAGCAGTGTAATTAATAAGTACAAATAAATTTAAAAATTATATATATGTATATATATAATTTATATTGTATAATTTATATAATATATAAACATAGATATATTTAAGATACATACACACTTGTGACACTGTATAGTATGTACCATATAATCAAAAGTCTCTATTCTGCAGTTGGGTAGCCAAGGTCCCAGCCCCCATGCACCACAGTGGCAGCATGCCCCACCCTCGTCAGGCTGGGGAGCACCCGGCCTCAGCATGCCACAGCCAGTGGGCAAAAGCAGCCCACACAGGGTATGGCCCTTGACTGCCTTACTCTGGTGGCTAGAGGGGAGTGCATTTCTGGGACTCACAGGTCTGAAACAATCAGAGAAACAGCCCTTGGCAGGATACTACCTCCAGTGTACTGCACAAACAGCAGATTGAAACAGAACCCCAGTCTTCTTATGAAAAGACCCTATTTTCTTGTCATGGAGCCTGAGGGGCAGCGTTTAGGTTTACCACACATCCCAAGGCTACAGAGGTGCCCCCAGAAAACATGGGCAGGAAAACACCATATTAGTGCCGTATTATGCCATTACCAAAGCTCACTAATACCTCTAAGATGGGAACTTATATACACATTTAAAGGCATAATTTTTGCTTCACTCAGGGCACACCTCCAGATCTCCTGGTCTGGAAGTCGGCATGGTTTACAATTATAGCCCACTGGACAGTTTATATTTACCTATTTTAAAAGCTGCTGCCTGATAATCTGGCCTACAGTTAGCCTAAAACTAGGTATTATCTGAAACCCTTTCCTTTGGAATGCTGGCAGGTCTTGGAATACCTTCAACAACTAGGACCCATCAAGTCACAAAGGTCCAAGAATCAATCAAAAACTAGGGCAAGTTTGCACAAAAATGTTCATCTGTAGAAGGCCACTGTTTTAAGACTGACTGGGAGAGACAGCTGTTTCACCTAATGCATAGAAACAAATACAGAGAGTCAAGTGAAATAAAGACAGAGAAAAATGTTCCAAACAAAAAGAACAGATCTCAGAAAAAGACCTTAATGAAATAGAGAAAAATAGTCACCTGATAAAAGTTCAAATCATAAAGATGTTCCTCAAACCCAGGAGAAGAATAGATGAATAAAGTGAGAACTTAAACAAAGAGATGTAAAAATGTAAGTACCAAACAGAAGTCAGAGACCTGAAGAGCACAATAGCTGAACTAAGAAAAAAAAATACACACACACATTTATATACACACACTAGAGGGGTTCAATAACACATTAGATAAAGTAGGAGAATAGATAAAGTAGAAGAATGGATCAGCAATCTGGAAGACAGGATACTGGAAATTACCCAGTCAGAGCAGCAAAAAGAAAAAAGAGTTTTAAAAAGTAAAAGTATCTTAAGGGAACTGTGGAACAATATCAAGCAAAATAATATCAACATTATAGGGGACCCAGAGGAGAAAAATGAGAAAAAGGGCTAGAAAACCTATTTAAAGAAATAATGGCTGAACACTTCCTAACTTGAAAAAGAAACAGATATCCAGCTTCAGGAAGCAAAGAGACTGTCAAATAAGATGAACACAGAGAGAGCCACACCAAGACAGTTCATAAGTAAAATGTCAAAAATTAAAGACAGGATATTAAAAGCAACAAGAAAAAGAACAACTTGTTACATACAATGGAACCCCCATATGACTATCAGCTGATTTCCTAGCAGAAAATCTGCAAGCCAGAAGAGCATGATCTACTCCAAATGCTGAAAGGAAAAATCTTCCAACTAAGAATAGTCTACCCAGCAAAATTATCATTCACAGTGGAAGAAACAATAGAGTTTTCCAGACAAGCAAAAAGTAAAGATATTCATCTGTACTAACCAAGTCTTACAAGAAATGTTAAAGAGACTTCTTTAAGCTAAAAAGAAAGGCACTAACTAATAACATACATACAAAAGTAAAAAAACATACAAAAGTAAAAATCTCACCAAAAAAACATACAAAAGTAAAAATCTCACTATTAAATGCAAATATATAGTAAAGGTAGTAGATTAACCACTTACAAAGCTAACATGAGGGTTAAAAGACAGGAACTATAAAAATAAATGTAATTACAATAATTACTTAAGGAATACACAAAATAAAAAGATGTAAAATAATGACATCAACACCAGAACATCTTGGGTACCTGGGTGGCTTAGTGATTGAGTATCTGCCTTTGGCTCAGGTCGTGATCTCGGTGTCCTGGGATTCAGTGCAGCATCAGGCTCTCCATGGGGAACCTGTTTCTCCCTCTGCCTATGTCTCGCCTCTGTGTGTGTGTGTCTCATGAATAAATAAATACATCTTAAAACAAAACAAAACAACAAACCAGAACACTTGCAAGGGATAAAAATGTAGTTTAGAATGCATTCAAACTGAAGATGCTACTAACTGACCACAGACTGTTACATATAAAGGATGCTATATGTGAACCTCAAGGTAACCACAAACCAAAAATCTACAGTAGATACACAAAAGAGTTTGAGAAATAAATCTAACACTAAGGAAAATCACAAGGAAAGAGAGCAAGAAAAACAGGGGAAGAACATAAACAACCAAAAACAAACAACAAAATGGTGATCAGTATATACCTATCAATAATTATTTTAAATATAAATAGACTAAATTCTGTAACCAAAAAGCATAGAGTGACTAAATAGATTTTTTTTAAAAAAGACCTATCAATATATTGCTTATAAGAAACTCACTTCAGATCTAAGAACACACAGAGACTGAAAGAGAAAGGATGGAAAAATAAATCCATACAAATGAAAATGAAAAAAAAAAAAAAAAGCTGCTATACCTATACTTACATCAGACTAAATAGACTTTAAAACCAAGACTAAAAGATCAAGAAGGGCATTACATAATGATAAAGGAGATAATTCAATAAGAGGATGAAACATTTATAAATATTTATGCATACAATTTAGGAGAACATAAATACATAAAGTGAATATTAATAGATCTAAGAAGAGAAAGTGACAGCAATATAGTAATAGTGGTGAATTCTAATATCCCACTTACATAATGAATAGATCATCCATGCAAAAAAATCAATCAGGAAACATGAGCCTTAAATAACACATTAGAACAGATGGACTTGATAGATATATCCAAAACATCCCATCCAAAAGCAATAGAATACACATTCTTCTCTTGTGTACACTAAACATTCTCTGAGATAGACCACATATTGGGTCAACAAACAAGTCTAAAAGAACTGAAATCAAATCAAACATCTTTTCTGACAAGAATAGTATAAAACAAGAAATCAATTACAGAAAGAAAACTAGAAAAATCACAAATATGTGGAGGTTAAAGAACATGCTACTGAATAACCAGTGGGCCAAAAAATAAATTTAAAAAAAGAAATATACCTGATACAAATGATACAAATGAAAATGGAAATACAACAGTCCAAAATCCATGGGATGCAGCAAAAGCAGTTTTAAAATTGAAGTTTATACCAATACAGGCCTACCTCAAGACACAGTATCAAATACACAATAACTCTACATCTAAAAGACATAGAAAAAGAAGAACATTATAAGTCCATAGTTAGTAGAAGGAAGGAAATAGTAAAGATCAGAGTGAAAATAAATGAAATAAAAAGACAATGGAAAAGATTGATGAAACTAAGAGCTGGATCATTGAAAAGATAAACAAAATTGACAAAATTTTAGCTAGGGTAACCAACTGAAAAAAGACAGGGCTCAAATAAATAAAATCAGAAATGAAGGAGAAGTTACAACTGATACCACAGAAATACAAAGGAGCATAAGAGAATACTATGACAATTATATCCCAATAAATAAGACAACTTATAAGAACTGGATAAATTACAAGAAACATAACCTACCAAGACTAAATCATGAAGAAATAGAAAATCTTAATAGACCAATTACTAGAAAAGAGATTAAATCAGTAATAAACACCTCCCAACAAACAAAAGTTCAGGGACAGAAGATTTCACTGGTGAATCCTACCAAACATTAAAAAATTTAATACCTAAACTTCTGAAACTTTTCCAAAAACCTGAAAGAAGGGAATGCTTCCAAATTTATTTTATAAGGCCAGCCTTACCCTGAAACCAAACCCAGATATAGACAACACAAAAAAAAAGAAATTATAAGCCAATATCCCTAATGAACACAGATGCAAAAATCCTAAAAACTAAAAACAAAAACACATTCAGCAATGAGTTTAAAGGATCATACACTATAATGAAGTGAAATTTGTTCTAGAGATGCAAGAATGGTTCACTGTCCCCAAATCAATCAATGTGATACACCACATTAAGCAAATGAAGGATGAAAATCATACAATCACCTCAATAGATGCAGAAAAAGCATTTGACAAAAATCCAATATCCAGTTAAGATAGAAACTCTCATTCATAGAGGGAATGTAGCCCAACTTAATAAAATCTATATATGACAAACCCATAGCTAACATCATCCTTAATGGTGAAAAGTTGAAATCTTATCCTTGAAGATCAGGAACAAGTATTGGAAGTCCTAGCCACAGCAATTAGGCAAGAAAAAGATATAAAAGACATCCAAATTGGAAAGGAAAAAGGAAAACTGTCACTACTTGCCCCTAACATGTTAATATATATATAGAAACCTATAAAGACTCCACCAAACTAAAAGAAGAAAAGAGAAAAAACAGAAAGAAGGAAAAGAAAAAAAAAAAAAAAAAAGACCTGTTAGAGCTAAAAATGTAATTCAGTAAAGTTCCAGAATACAAAATCAATATTCAGAAATCTGTTGTGTTTCCAAACATTAATAATGAACTATTAGAAAGGGAAATTAAGAAAACAATCCTATGTATATTTGCTTCAAAAAGAATAAAATGCCCAGGAATAAACTTAACCAAAGAAGTGAAAGATCTATATGCTGAAAACTACAAGACACTACTAAAAGAAATTTTAAAAGATATAAATAAATGGAAAGATATTCCATGCTCAGGGACTGTTTAAATATCCATATTACTCAAATCCATCCATATATTCAATGTAATTCCTATCAAAATACCAATGGCATTTTTCAGGGAAAACAAATGAATAATTACAAAATTTGTAGGGGAGACAAATAGACAACAGAAGACTCCAAATAGACAAAATGAACTTGGGGAAAAAAAAAAAAAAAGAACAAAGCTGGAGGTATCATGTTTCTAGATTTCAATCCTACTACAAAGCTATGGTAATCAAAACAGCATGGTATTGACATAAAAACAGACACAGATTGGAACAGAATAGAGAACCCAGAAATAAATCCACATATATATGGTCAATTATTTTTCAGCAGAAGAAACAAGAAGATACAGATGCCTGGATGGCTCAGCAGTTGAGCGTCTGCCTTCAGCTCAGGGCATGATCTTGGGGTCCTGGGAGGGAGTCCCACATTGGGCTCCCTGCATGGAGCCTGCTTCTACTTCTGTCTGTGTCTCTGCCTCTCTCTCTCTCCCTCTCTCTCTCTCTGTCTCTCATGAATAAATAAATCAAATCTTAAAAAAAAAAAAAAAAGAAGATACAATGGGAAAAGGCAGTCTTTAATAAATGGTGTTGGGGAAACTGGACAGCCATATATTAAAGAATGAATCTAGAGCACTATCTTTTACCATACATAAAAATTACCTAGAGATGGATTAAGGACTTGAATATAGACTTTAATTCATAAAATTTATAGGAGAAACACAGGTAGTAATAAGCTCCTTGACATTGGTTTCAGTGATGGTTTTTTGGGTCTGATTCCAAAGGCAAGGGAAATAAAAAGCAAAACTAAAAAAATGGGACCACATCAAATGAAAAAACTTCTACACAGTAATGAAAACCATCAACAAGGGATCCCTGGGTGGCGCAGCGGTTTGGCGCCTGCCTTTGGCCCAGGGCGCGATCCTGGGGACCTGGGATCGAATCCCACATCAGGCTCCCGGTGCATGGAGCCTGCTTCTCCCTCTGCCTGTGTCTCTGCCTGTTTCTCTCTCTCTGTATGACTATCATAAATAAATAAAAATTAAAAAAAAAAAAAAAGAAAACCATCAACAAAATGAAAAGGCAACCTAATGAATAGGGGGAGACATTTGCAAATATTATATTTTATGAGTGGTTAATGTCCAAAGTATGTAAAGAATCCATACAGCTCAACAACAACAACAACAACAACAACAAAACAAACAACCCACCTAATTAAAACTTGGGCAGAGTATATAAACATCCCCCCTCCCCAAGAAGACAGATAGGTACATGAAAAGATGTTCAATATCACAAATTATCAAGGAAATGAAAATCCAAGTTACAATGAGGTATCACCTTATACCTGCTATAAGCGCTATTATCAAAAAGACAAGAAAGAAAAAATGTTACAAGGATGTGGAGAAAAGGAAACCCTCGAGGTGCCTGGGTGGCTCAGTCAGTTAAGCATCCAACTCATGATTTAGGCTCAGGTCATGGTCTTGGGGTTGCGAGAGCAAGCCCTGCCTCGGGTTCCATGTTCAGCAAGGAGTTGGCTTGAGATTCTTTCCCTCTGCTCCTCCTCACACTTGCTTGCACTCTCTCTTTGTCTCTCTCTCAAATAAATGAACAAATAATAAACAAATCTCTCTTAACAAAAAAAAGCCCTCACACACTGTTGGTGAGAACATAAATTGATACAACCACTATGGAAAACAGTATGGAGTTTTCTCAGGAAGTTAAAATAGACCTAACATAGGATCCAATTATTCCACTCGTGGGTATTATATAAAGAACACAAAATAGTAATTTGAAAAGATATGTGCACCTAATATTTACTGCATCATGACAGCCAACATAGAAACAAAATGTGTCCAATAATGGATGAGTGGATGAAGATGCAAGATAGAGAGAAAGACAGATATACACAAGGAAACAGTATTCCACCAAGAAAAAGTAGGAAATCTTGCCATTTGCAAGAACATGGGCAGAACTTATCATGCTAAATGAAATAAGAGAACGGCCAATAGAGTCAGTACTGAATTATTTTACTTATATATGAAATCCAAAAAACAAACAAACAAAAACAAAAAGAGACAGATAAAAAGAAAAGATTATTGATTACCAGAGGGTAAGAGGACTGGGGGTGAGTGAAATGGGTAAACTTTACAGTGATGGACGGTACCTAGACTTACGGTGATCATAACTTTGCAATATATACAAGTATCATATTATAGTGCTTATACTTGAAATTTGTATTCGTTATATACCAATCTTACCCCCTCAAACTAAATAAATCAAATGTATCCTGCTGAACACTTTTAGAAAAGTGGGAAAAACATAATTATCCTGAATACATAATAGAGGATAGAAGGTTGCAGAACTGCAGAAATCATGGGGCACCTAGTGGCTGAGTTGGTAAAGTGTCCAACTCTTAATTTTGGCTCAGTTCATGTTCTCAGGCTTGTGAGATCAAGCCCGGAATGGGCTTGGCACTGGGTGCAGAGCCTGCTTAATAGTCTCTCTGCCTCCCTCTCCCTCTGCCCCTCACCCCTACCAACATGCTCTCTCTAAAAACAAAAACAATAAACAAAACTTAAAAGAATTGCAGAAATCAATTTTTAAAGGTTTATTTTTTTAGAAAGAGAGTAGACAAGAGAGAGTCTTAAGTAGCCTCCACACTGAGCACAGAGCCTGATGTGGGGCTCAATATCATGACCCTGAGAGATCATGACTGAGCTGAAACCAAGAGTTGGGTGCTTAACTCACTGTGCACCATCCAGGTGCCCCTTGCAGAAATGATTTTAAAATCTAACTGCAGAAATAGATAGTGGTGATAGTTGTATAACAACGCAAATGTACTAAGTGTCTCTGAATTCTATACTTGGAAATAGTTAAAATGGTAAACACTCTTTATTTTGCATCTAGTTTGTGTGTGCTAAGTGTTGTACATACGTAATCTCCACTATAACAGACAGTATGAAAAAGGTCTATTATTTCCATTTTATAGTAAAAAGAAGTTGAAAATCTGTACCAAGGTCACACATTATTGATGAAACCAAACCACTACCCAATCCAAATTATCTCCGACCTTGCTGCATTATGCTCTGAAGACCATAGAGACTGATGTTAAATACCATGGTTTTTAGATAGATAGCTGGCAAGATCAATCTTCTAGATCAACAGCTGGGCGGTTTATTGATGCTGACTTAGGGACTGCTAGAGGTGACAAGATCTTAAAAACCACTTAGTAGAAGAAATAATAAGAAAATGGAGTTCCTAATAATTTTGTTTATTTGCCCAAAATTTTACTGATCCTTAGGAAAGAAGACTTGGCTATAAATCAGTTCCTGACCTCAGGTTCAATGCTTTTCTGCCATTATTGAAATTGAAACTATACATTTACACCTTAAACAGAAGATTTTTTTTTTTCTTAAACAGAAGATATTAAGAAATAAATTATCACTTCTTCAAATCTTAGACAAAAATACCACCTTCTCAAAAACCGTTCTTGATTTCAATGTAATATTATCGAAGGATTTTTATTATTCCTATACCGTTGTTTTTCCTTCCTAAGATTGATTATTAGCTATTTTAGTTATTTACTCATTCATTTTATTTCATTTCATTTATTGTCTTGTTTCTGTATCCACACACCCCACCCCCATAAAATATAAGTTCATAGAAGGTGGCCTCATTTGATGTACTGATGAGGGCAGTTTGCATTAGCAAGGCCTAAGAAAGGTTTTAGCTTCCTGGGATAACTAGGCACAGAGGACCACAGGTAGTCTCTCAGAAGATTCTTACCCTGGAATAATGGACTGAACCAGCCAAGAGCCAGCAGATTTGAAGGGCCGTGGTAGCACATCCACTGAAAGACATGTCTCTTAGTACTCATGGGTAGGAACCAAATCCCATATACATTGGTATGGGTTTTCTTAGAAACAGACACCAAAACTGGATTAAATATGTCAAACATTTTACTAAAGAAAACGCTTAACAAGAGAAAATAGGGAGGGACCCTTAAATATTTTGGTTATCTTCAGACAGTAATACAAGTCTGATCTCAATGGAGGGAAGAGGGAAGGAAGGCTGGGAGTGGCAGTGCCTCAGGCCGCTGTGCAATGGAAGGATGGTTCAGCAAGACTGTTGGGGAGCCTGTGAACCAAATCTGGCCATCAAGGAAATCTCATGACTTCTAGAAACAGGCCTGCCTGAATATCCCTGCTACGCTTAGTCACTGGCTGGGAGCAGCCCTTGTGAAGCTTGTGCAAATATGTCAGTGGCTTTCAGATCACAGCAGCAGGGGCTCTGGGTCAGTAATGCTCCCTGTATTTTGCAGCCTGAGCAGCATGTTCTCATGGCCACCGTGATTCACATCTAATGCCTTAGACTTATGTGGTATTTGGATACCATGAGTGTACGAGGGGGCCCGAAAAAGAGGGCTGAAAAGAAATTTTTTGCCAGCCAGACAGAAGATTGGTTAAAATACAAACTAAATTGAACTATAAAGATTGTTTTATTTTTTTAAAAAAATTGTTCTATTGCTTGCCACCTGAGTTTTGTAAGTTGAGGTCTATACTTGTTGCATGTAGGAGGAAAAAGAATTCCAAACAGAAGTAAAAGCAGATGGTTCAGAAATAATTTTTAAAAATTTAAAAAAGGACAGACAATTTGGAGGAATTCAAAGAAGTCATTCTGGCTGTAGCATGCAGAGAGTGAAAACAGTGTCAGATAGTGTTGATAAACTACTGGGAGATACCCTGCACTCAGGAGGCTTTCAGAGTCGTCCACACAGCTGTTGGTTTCTGCCGTGTGCCTGTGGTGAACCATGGGATACGAACTGCTCTTTGTGAGCCTCTGTAAAATAGGAATAATAATACTAGCAACTATGCTTTAGGGGAGTCATGAAACCTAAATGCGACAATATATTTAAAGCGCTCAGTAAGTTATCATAAAATCAGTTCCCTAATGCAAAGAATTCTGTTCTACCATCAGGTCTTTTCCTAAGGATAAGTGAAGAAGGAAGGAACGACAGCATGAATGGAAAACCTTTCTGTTGTCCTAGAGGAACCAAGAAAGCACTAAGTTGAGATCAAAATTACTGCCTTTTCCCCTCTCCCTCTGAGGGAATACACTCAAGAGGTATATGTGGAGAAGGGGGTGGTGGAGAAGAATGTCTATAAAAACACGAAATAAGTGGAGGAAAGCATCAAGAGACAGTGGGCCTCAGTTGGTACCGGTTGCCCAGAGTGGTCAGGTGGAGAGAGGCTCTAGTTTGTACTCCTGAAGATTCTTACATTGCCTGGACTGAATTAAGTTACTGGGGCTGCTAAGGCCCATCCTGGTGGTGGTAAATCCCATCGGCTGGGGGAAATGTCCAGGATCTCAGACCCAGATAGAGGTCAGCAAGCTCTTAAGACCAGCAAGGTCTAGTCAACAGGGGTACAATGGTAGGTCCTACCCAAACCACAAGCGAGTCTGCACATTACACTAGTAGCTGTCCTCACCTGCAAAGACTAACAACAAGGTAGAGAGGAAGGTACTCCTTTAGGGATCAGAACAACCAGAAGCTTCAGTATCCAAAAACTCCAATCTTTTTACCCATAAGATTATGCAAGTCACTCACTCCTCAACAACTTATACCCAGAGTAATCTAGGAAAAATTGTCCCTAAAATGGGGAAAGATGACCAAGTGATCCAAGATTGTATATATTCTCCTAGAGATGCTGAGAATCACCTAAATAGCCATTGTCAGACATCATATCTGTTTTTTCTGATATGGGCCTTTGTGAAGGAAACTCAGCTTAAAAAAAAAAAAAAAAGAGAACATGTCTACTGTGCATCTCATCTCATATCATTTCTTTTATGGTTGTTTCTATTACAAATAACAGTAGGGGAACCAAAGACACTCTCGTTCCTGGAGGTATGAGCTGGTGTATTAGTAAAAGAAGTTTCACAGGGTTGTAATATACAAAACAGAGACTTGCTGAATCTTGAAAAGCTAATGGGTATTCACCGGGAAGATAAAAGTACTCTAGGCAGCAGGAACAGGAAGATAAACTTAGGTACTAGATGCCAGAAAAAAAAAAAAGTACTAAAGAAAACAAAGCAGTTCAGTAATTAGCTGGAGGGCACAGGGTCGGGGAAGGAAAGGCTAATGACTAACAAACCCAGTGACAACCTAAGCAAGAGGCATTCAATGAAAAGCTGGTAAGAAACTAGAAAAATTTCTTGAAGGATGGATATGATAATCAGACATAATTCCAGGAAATCCCACTCTGGCAGAGAAGTGGAGAATTTACTGGGTGAGGGGGTTGAGATCAGAATAAGGGAAATAGGCTATTAGAATAATGCATGCCAAGAACTGGTTAGGGCCTGAACTAAAGCTGTGGCAATGGAAAGGGAAAGGAGGGGACAAACTATCAGCGAAGTTGGTAATATGGTCATGACTTTTGTTAGTGGGTTACTGTGGATAGGGCACGCGACTAAGAGGGACATTTCTCTCAAGGCTACCAGAGCTCTGGCTGGGAAAAATGTAGAAGAGGACACCATCTGTGAGGTAAGGGAAAGCCGGGGAAGGACTGAGTTTGGGGAGAGAGGCAATGGAGAAGATAATTGTTGAGGAGGAATATTAAATTTTGTGTTTGTTTTGTTATTGTTTTAACATCCTGTAAGGATTTCATCTCATGGAATCTCAATTGCTCTGTCTTGGAAATGGGAAGTCTATGATTTCACCATCCTGAAAGCAGTGGTCATGTTTGGAATCTCTACAGATTCAACATAATAGAAGGAAGGAGAAGGAAAAGGGAGGTGGGAAGGAAGAGGAAGAGGAAACACCTGAAAAAGTCTTAAAAAAAAAAAAAAGCTAACTGCTTGCAAGAGTAGTCCATGTGTAAAACTCATTATGTCAAAGTACATTGGAAGATTCATAGACTTTTAGAATTGAAAGACACCTTAGAGATCATGTAATCCAAGTGAGCATTTTTATAGATGAGGCTACAGGGATAGAGAAGGGTTAAGAGACTTGGCCGAGACCACACAAGTGAGGCACAGGACAGGTCCCCTGGCATGTATCTGGTGACTACACTCAGACTGAGAACTTCATGTGACACATCTCTACCTGCTGATTTTCTTCTGACCATGCAAAATTTCTAATTTTACTAGAAATATCTCAACATCATTCTGAATGCTATCTAATAACAACAACAAAAAACAGATGTACATATACATGTAATATACTTCCATGAAATCCACAGAAAGGACATTATTTGGGTCTACATTCCCATGAAGATTATTGAGATGCCCTACCCAGGGTCACAGAGCTAATAACTTGTAGAATCAGGACTTGAACATTGGTGAGCTAGGTGCAGATTCTATATTCCTGAACTCTAATACACTGTCTCTCAATTATCTTTTTTTTTTTGCCTCAAAATAACAGGGCTAATAAACATTATAATGCTACTGAAAGTATTTTCAACATGTTGCCATCTATAATCTAGACCTAAACATTATCAAGATTAGTCCACGAATAATTTTAAAATGTGTGTGTGCATATATATATAGTATATCTATGAATGTATAAATAGTCTGATAGTATATATATATCTGTGTGTGTGTACGTGTGTGTATAAATATAGGTGTGTGTATATATAGTTTGATAGTATATATGTGTGTGTGTGTGTGTAGTTTGATAGTATATCAAACTGTATACTCCATACTAATACCAGCTTGGTAAATCACATTTATATAGTTTCCCAAAGATTGATAAATAACAAAAAAGAGATTGTTTACAAAAACTACTTAACTTGGCTCTAGGAATCACTACCAGGGGGAGGCTTATGCTTTCAGATCCATTAGACAATGAGTATGTCCTAAAGGTAGCCATGCCAGGAAAATACGTTGGTCCCATCATGTCTATGCGTAAGGCACCCTCTGAACACGTATGCAACTGCTGCTGGGCTTAAAGGACGGGCAGGACAGAGGAGCCACACAAGCAAGAACTTCTCTGCTTCTCCTTAGTTGCCACTGGTGTCCATTGGCTCTTCAGCCTCAGAAGGTCAGTGTCCAAGCAGATGGAAGAATAAGGGAGTACGTTAGGGAGCACCTAAAGTAAGGAATAGTTCTAAAGCTTCAAAGCTCTTCTTGGGCATGTCTGAGTAATGGGAAACAATAGATGGTGCCGGAAACAGGAATAATGTGTGCTGAGAGCCTGAAGGCCAGGACACCCTTTAGAAGAAAACCTGAGACTCTAAGACCTTAATTCCAGCATGGGTAGGATTGGAAAAGACAGACCCTGAGATGTTAGAAACGACAGAAGCCAGCAATGTGGAGAGAGGAAAGAGGAGAGAGTTAAAGATTCAGAGATTTCTTTCTTTTAATCCTACCATCAGTACCCCCAACTCGCACATCAGTTTTAATGGGAACTTTTTCAAGTCTACTTCGTACGCTGCCTCCATCTGAACTGCTTCAAAATGTTAAAAGAAATCACACTTTTTGTTTAAAATACATGGCTGTTGACATACTGCCCAAATGAACAAAAATGTTTTATTTGGCCCATTTTACAATGAAACAAAATGATGTTTCAAAAAACATTCTCTTTAAATTATCCTAGTGTTACAAGGACAAAAAGAGTCACTTCAGTTTTAACATATGAACAACATTAAAATGACATACGAAAAATATTAAAATACATGTATAATAGTCACCATTTGGAAATGATAGCAGACAAGGGGGGTGTATGATGAACAATCCAAAAATGTAAAGCTTTAACTCAGGGAAAAAAATAAAAAATAAAAAATAAAATATAAGCATTCTCCTATTTCAACGTAATCGGAATTATCTTACTCTCTACCATATACTTCTCAAAAAGGAATAACTGGTACCACAGAGCAGTTAGAAGCATATCAAAATTGACATTTTCAGTTATTTTTGAGGAATCACTTAGAGATTTCTTTTAAAAGAGGGATTATTTGGCAAAAATTTCAACTGCGGTGATTTTTACTGGAAAGATTTCATGGGCTCCCACAGCTTAGGTGAGAGAATTTGATCCCGAACTCCAAGCCAAAATTTTTATAAATCTACACTCACCAAATAAGATCCCTCAGCTCCTGCTAAGCCGTCACTTGTTTCGGGTTTACTATGACATCTCCTCAGCTCAGTATACCCGGGCTCTGTTAGTAAGGGATTTGTAGGAGACGTAAAAGGGAAGGAGGGATGACCACAGGCTTCTTGGGTTTCCAAAGTCTGTCCTTTGCAAATTGGCCCTGATCAAAGGCATCTTGAAGGTGCTCCAGCACCCCCTCTCCCCCCGTTATTCCTTTCATCAGAAAGGCCACCGAGGAGACAGTTCACACATGCCCAGCACTCCAGGCACGGTACTAGGCCGACAAACAAGGTGGGAACTGGCATGACACTGAGCTTCTACTCAAATGTGTCTTGCTACCTGGAATCTCCTCTTCTTACTTCTCCTTCAAGGATCTACCTTCTCCTGGAACTCATCTGCAACAGGCACTGAAATGTGTCTCCTAGAAGCTTATCTTCTTTCTTTGTCCCTTATCTTCTTTTGTTCCCTCCCCCCTCCTCCTACTTCTCCCAATACCTCCAGGGAGACACCTAATACCCAAACCCTCTTCCAATAGGCATCCCAATCTCTGCTGAGAGGATCTCCTCTTATTATCTTGGGAAATGGGGTTTACTTCTCCCTGAGGAAGCCAAAAACAATAGGATCTTCATTACCTTGCTCCGCACAGGGGCCAGTCCTAAGCAGAGGTCAATGTCAGGCTCCACCAGGTTTTTGTTTTGTTTTGTTTAGAGTTTTTATTTATTCATTTGAGAGAGAAACAGAGCACAGCAGTGGGAAAGGCAGAGAGGGAGGGAGAAGCAGGCTCCCCGCTGACTGGGAGCCTGACATGGGGCTCCATCCCAGGGCCTGGGGATCATGGCCTGAGCCGAAGGCAGACGCCCAGCCATCTGAGCCACCCCGGCCCCCCTCTCCCAGGCTTTTAAATGAGCAAGTGACACCACAATTAATATGGGGGCAGCTAGAGGTCAGAGTGGAGACATGAAAACCTCACGGTGGCTCCTGCCAGTCAGCCCTCTGGGGTGCCTGTGGTTCCTGTTCCTTTCCAAGTCTGGACCTCGAGCTTCCCACTGATTCACTAAACTTGCATTATCCTCATTAATTTCCATTTTGCTTTTTTGAGTTAGCTTCTTAGACTCAATACTGAGTCCTTGACTGATACATCTCCCAATATCAATTCCACCCCAACTGAACCAACTTATTGCTCCTCTACAATATATAAAACCATCTATATAAAACCATAAGTAACACAAGATACTAATTCAAAGAACTGTTTCATGATCAAACTGACTGATTTCTGGCATGAGCTGAGTTCTAGTGCTGACTGTCGCCTGTACCTCTAACCTTCACATGCCCTTAACAGGTAGCTTTCTGCTTTGGATGATACTAGTTATACTGTTCTTCCTTACGTTGTCCTGGTGTTGTGGTGCATGCATAGCCAAACTTCTGATGGCTTCCAGATCCCGACTTTAATAAGTATATAGTTTGAGCCTCCACTCAAGGTGTGTTATCTTTCTATGTCGATCAGTTCCTTCATCTTCTGTTCCTGCTGTTATTCAGAATAACTACTACAGATTAATAGAAGGAATGAAGTACCATCACTCCGCCTGTCCAGACCAGAGGGAATGTATTACCAGTGACATAATAAATTCTCTCCTGATCAGCTCAGAATGGCAGGCTCCTCAAAGCTCCTCTCAGCCTTGTCACCTCAAGGAATCCATTCTAGGCTTTCTATCTACTTCAGTTCCCTATTCTTTTTGCTCCTTCTACATCATCCCTTTATTCACTGATAATTCTGTATTCCATATGCCTTTAGTGTGCGTTCTCCCTGGGATCACTGGACAACCTGCTCAGTCCTGTGTTCTAATCCATTTAGCAATAAGCTAGCATGAGCAGAGTCAGTTCCTACTCATCTGGGAGAGAGGGAGTGTCACATTCACATCCACAATTGAAGAGGGTAGTTGTGTTGAGGTTGTGGCATTGTCATTCCTCTATTTAGCATAACCATAGCTCACAGAGTGTCGTTATTGAGCATCAAGTACTGGCCTAAGAATTTAAGGTATATAATCTTATTCAATCTTCAGGATTTCCCTCTTAAATCTGCATTACTGTCTTCATCTATTGATAGAAAAACAAACAAACAAACAAACAAACCCTGAAGGTCAGGGGCATTATATATAAGTTCACATAAACCAGTGGATGGAAGAATCAGAACAGAAAACCAAGTTATTCTGATCCCAACATCTGTTATTTTAACCCCTACACTTTGACTTCATTCGGCCCCTGCTTACACACACTAGTGAAAACGTCAGCAAATCCTAACCTGGTAACTGACCCCGCCAAGATTTGCCTCAATTTGCCTTTTCAGATTCATCTTTCCCATTGTCCCTCCCTCTTCTCGGCCACATGGAATCTGAACTCCAGGCAAATGAAAATGCATGTATCTGCAAATAAGCTATACACGTAGATGGTGGTCGTTTTATTAATGTGATTTCCTCTGATGTAAAATATTCTCACCTTTACAAACTCTGTTTTCAGTCCTGTTCATCCCATATGACCCAGATCAAATGCATACTTTTCCGTGAAACTTGCCCCATTCCCTGACTTTGAAATAATTTGCCAGGTTCTTTAAAGTCTCATGCCCCTTGATTTACTTGCTGCATAGTTCACACCTCTACAACCGCCCAACTAGATGTTGAGCTCCTTGGAGGATCATGTTGTGGTCTCCTCTTCTCCATACACCCGCTGTGTACCAAACTCTTCTGTGGTAGGTTCAACTGCTGGATTCCCTTAAGTCCCCTCTGCCTTTTCATATTCCCAGCACATCCTGAGGGAAGGGAATGTGGTTGTCAGATGCTGGCAGTCAGAAGCCACCAAATCTGCACTTGCTCTTCTTCCTTCATAATTGCAAGCTTCATGTGCCCCATCTGGGGAGGTTCTCCTACCAGGCCTAGAAAGGTCATGTGTTTATACTCTACAAGTACAAAGGAGAAGATTGGCTCCAATAGTCCTAATAAGTAAAACATTAAACAGCAGCTGGAATCTATAGCCACAACTGAAGTTAACACAGCAACTTTTAAAATGGTATCCCTATTATTACAAAATGAAAAACAGATAAACCATCACATATAGAAAGACCTGATGATATAAATGAATATAAAAAATATTTTCCAAGGATAGTTTGTGATGAGCTGCCCAACAACATAATGAGAAAAACAACTGCTGAGGAACTGCTTCCTCTTGTGTTCCCTCCCACCTCCACTTCACCTCCAGAGAGTCTGTAAACACAGCCTGGGACATTGTGTCAGCATATGTTCCATCTTCACACTAAGATGGAAAAGATAACTCTGCAAATACAAAGAGGAAAAATTCAAGTTTGTTCTCAGATGTGGAAAGCTCAACTAAGTAATAAATATTATAGAATGATATCAACATGTGACTGGGTCTCTTTTCATCTGGATGCTACTTTAAGCTCCAGTAGGATTCTCTTCAGCTTTCCTGTTGCAAGTGAGATGATCCCTTTGGAGAAGAGACAGTTATGAAAAACTCAAGGAGGGACACACCTGGGTGGCTCAGTTGGTTAAGCATCTGCCTTCCGCTCAGGTCCTGATCTCAGGATCCTGGAATTGAGCCTGGGCATCAGGCTCTCTGCTCAGGGGGAGTCTGCACTGCCCTCTGCCCACCCCTCAGGCTCTCTCTCCCAAATAAATAAATAAATTCTTCAAAAAAATACTCAAGAATGGACAGAGGATAAAAACTGTGTGGAAACGCTGAACTGAATTTTTTTTTCTATGTGTCTCTGTGCAGAGTGAGCTACCAGTTTACAGGTTGTTTGCTCAAGACAGGGAATCTTATGTTCTTTCTAGGACAAGTCACATGATAACTATGGTCAAATTCAGGAGGCTAAGATTTAATTCATGAAGCAAGTTTTCAGTTTAAATTTTATTTGAATCATAGCTTTTCCAACTCAAGTGATCCTAATTCTTATCTAGGCTAATGCATTTTTAAATTACATTTTAAGGAAACAAGAACTTCATGAAAGGAAGAAAGGAAAGAAGGAAGGTAAGATGAAAAGAGAAGAAAAGAAAAGGAAAGGAAAATACAAATGTCACAAGGAATCTCCCCATGCTACTTAGGTCACAGTAGGCAAGAGAAGCACAACTCCGTAACATGGTAAACCTGGATCCATCACCAAGCTGCTCCAAAAACAACTTGGAGTACTTCTAGGGATCTGAAAGTTTATTATTAGTGAAATTGCTTTAGTTTTACAAATGAAGGATGTGGCACAGAGACTGTTAGGATGGCCTCTTGGGGTTCACATCTTTGTGTGAAAACCTCCCTTGAGTGTGCATGGGACATGTGAGTTGCTTCTAACCAACAGACCAAAGCAAAGGTGATGAGATGTCATCACCTTCCATATGATTACATTATAATATGCAAAACTTATTGCTAGCCAACTTGCCCTGGTATCTCTTCCTTTCTCACTTTGAAGAAGCATGATAGCATGAATCCTACAACCCCAGAGAGGAGCCAAGAATCTTGCCAAGAACCAGGCAAACAGAGGAAGCAGATGCTTCCCTTGTCAGATTTCTAGAAGAAAGCACAGTCCCGGTCAACACATTGATTTCAAGAGATCCCAAGTGGGCTTCTGACCTACAGAAACTGTGCGATAAATAAAAGGTATGTTGTTTGAAGCTGCTAAGTGTGTGGTAATTTTTATGCAGTATACACAACTAACAGAGAAGAACCAACACTCAAAAAGTATGCCTAAGCAAGAGTCAAAGATAAAAGCTACTTTTCATGGTTAGAATTTTCTCTCCCCACATTGCCTTCAAGGAAGATGAATGTGACCAAGAGGGCCTTAAGGATCCCCTTGACTTTATTAAACTGTAGACCAATTTCTTCCTCTGTCCTCCCTCAGAGAATTTCCATAAGAATATTCACAACCGTAAATTCTTAATCTGCCCCGTTAAGATGTAACTTTCCCCAGCCTCTGGCCTAGTCTACAATTTGGGACTGTCTTTCTCAAGAACCTGGGAGCCATCCCTTTGAAATGTAATCAAGAAAGATTGAGCTTCAATCTCCCAGCCTCTGTGGGAGTAGGAGTCTAATGTAGATAAACTGCCAGTTAGCAAACACACTGACCAGCTTCTCCACTAACATCCTCCAGTACTTTTCCACTAGCTCAAGCCAGGGCTTAAAAATTCGATTCTCTTTTGTTTCAGCAGAATTAAAATAGTCTCTCTCTATTGTGTGGTCTTGAACTTTATGGCAATATTCATGTCTCCTATTGAAATAGTAATGAATAAAGTCTTCCTTGTCTGTTTAACTCCGTCCAGTATCTGCCCAATTCCAAGAGGTACCATTCATATTTATTCACAGTGAACTTCATGGGATTGTGATACATGGTGGTCCAGCTATGCACAGTTTTTACCAATGAGCAGTTTAAAATAGCTGAAAGTTCTCTTCTTTAGCAGTCCTGGATGATCTGAGTATATACAGGCTATAGAGAATTCAATTTCAGAAAATGTCCATTTTATTGGAATGGTTGGTTTTATACCCCTTGAGATGTTATTTTAGTGTTGGTTTCACCCAGCTCATGGGTAAAAGCCAAAAATTTAATTCATACCCTCTGGGTGTGATTTTTTTAGTGTTGTGACAACATTTTAACCACAAACCACAAATCTCAGTGATTTCACAACGTTTATCCAAAACTGACACTTGTAGCAGAAACAATGTGACCAATTGCCACAAAAGTGTCCTTACAAAAATAAAATTTAAGTATAAACTCTAATAATACATTCTCACTTTGTTACACAGTGACACAGGCTTGTACCTAAAAGGCTTTTTTAAAAAAAATTACATTTTCAGAGCCTATTGATATTAGGTGTTTTATTAATAATTTGAGAAAATTACAAATTCCAACACACAGATTATGTATCATAGGTTAATTTAGTCATTTGAGACACCCAATCTCAATAATCACTAGATAAACTGATTCTCTCTCTTTATCCCAAAGAGAATAGTTGATGTTATATAATTACATACACATTTATTAGTGAGGATTGAGAACTCTTACTTAAAGAAAATTTTCTACTTTATTAATAGATACACTTTCTTTGTTCTAGCAAACTATTTTCTATAATTTTAAAATAAACTTTTCCTTTAATTTTAATATAAAATAATACATACTCATTGTAACAATCTGGAAAATAAAAGTGTAAAAACAACAATGGAAATGATCTATAATTTTACCAAAAGAATCTCTAATATTTTTGGTATTTTAATTTTTAAGGAAAAAAAAAAGCATACATTGCAATCATACTGATTAAACTCTCACCTAGTCAGCTTTATTATCTTAACAGTTTGACGAAGCATTTTTCCTCCCTGGGTGATTACTAATTCTTTCCAAACATCCTTTTTTTTTTTTTTTTTTTTTTTTTTGCCCCCAAACATCCTTTTAAGTGACTATACAATATTCCATGGAATCAATGTATAATGATTTACTTAATCTTTGCTTCCTTGTCTTTTAAAAATATTTATTTTAGAGAGAGAAAGAGAGAGTCAGAGTTGGAGAAAGAGAGAGAGAGAGAGAGAGAGAGAGAGAATCTGAAACAGACTTTGTGCTGAGCACGGAGCCCAATGCAGGGCTTGGTCTCACCACTCTGAAATCAGGATCTAAGCCAAACCAAAAGTTGGCTGCTTAACTGACTGCATCACCCAGGTGCCCCAATCCTTGCTTATATATGCTTTAGCAGCAGATTACGCTAAATAGAACCTGAACCAGTGGGCCAGATGGATAAAGAGAAGAATGAATCCTCACATTCATTTCTATTAGCCTCTGTTTGAACAGTGTATAACTCTCTGCTCTTATTTAGACTGCTTCAGAAGCCATATTTATCTGTGCTGAGAGCACAAAGCTTGGCTTTAGTGAGCTTAGGGATTTGTGATTTTGAGGCATAAGGTCAGAAAGGTACAGTACCTTTATAAAGTCATCATCAAAAAAAATAAAAAATAAAAAAAAATAAAGTCATCATCACTCTTCTACTGAACAAATGGTTGAATGAACAAAACTCTCCAAACAATAGCTAGAGTTTATCCCCTAATTTGATAATGTGCAGAAATTCAATATAAAGTTTATATGTTTAAACCTTATGTGTTATGTGTTTTCCTACAGGATTGTAGCTTTCATCAGATTTTCAAAAGGTCTGTGACCCACAAAAAGGATTTAGTTATTAAATACAGGAGTAGTCCAGTATGTATCAAAAAAAATTTTAAGTGTAATATAATAGATATGCATCCTATTGCTTATCTTTCTTTTCTGTGAGCTTAGAATTGTTTATCTCTGTTTATATGGTCATAAAATGTTGCCAGCCTAGAATCTACCTCATTAGCTTTTAGTCTTGTTTTCAGTGGTCAAACACATGTGGGAGATGACATTTAGGTGTAATGCACTAGTAGGGTTTCTGGGAATGGTCCAGCAAGCTGTACTTTGCCCAATAATTCCTAGCCCAAGAGAAGTGGGGACTACAATCTTTGTCATGCTCTGACAACAAAAACACAAGTCCTGACTGTCAGCTGTATCCTCTGGGATGATAACATACCCTTTTTTAAATTCATGCAAAGCTACCACAAGGACAGTGGCCATCACGTGTAAAAGGACAAACTTTTGTTTACATGCTACTCTCAGCATTAGATGTGAACTTACTTCTTTTATCACATTTAAGAAAGTAAACAACTAAACAAAGATCTATTTAAGATCTCTTTATAGGGACCATCCAGTCAACAATCAATGTCAAAATGTAAACTCTTTTCTATTATTATTTAATTATGATTGGCCACAAAAATACTGGCATTTGTGGCCCACCTCACAATACCCTGGAGTGCAATGCTATTGTGAGAAAGAAATATTTGGAACGACATACGTTTTGGAAGCTGTTTCTTATTTTTAATTTCCTCTGTTCCCAGAAGTTCAAAGGTGGTCTATATAGATACAAGATATAAGACAAGATATACATTTCAAAATAAATGAATAAAGAATTTGAAGGAAAAGGAGAATAAGAAAGATAAGTCAAAAGTGAAGTTAAAGGTAAGTATGTATAGCAAGATGAGATCCACTGGCTAGAGCCTGGTCATGAATTTAGATGAACTTTTTGCAAGAGACAAATAGACACTCCTAAGTAGGATATCCATGTCTAAAGCCACCAGCTCTTGATATAGAATGGTAGTTTGCAAATCTACTTATTTTTATCCACAGTAGAAGCACAACTAATCCTGGTACTAAGACCAGACAGAAATTTCTCCCAGGGGTCCTCATAGGAGGACACTGTGATATATAAATATAGTAAATAGAACCATATGTTTCATAAATCTTTATTTTTTAACTCTCTCAGTGGAGACTGTTGGATTCACAATACATAACAACTTAGAAATTATATTTTAGCAGAGATTAGAATAATGTGATTTGGCTTATAGTCTTTTGCCATCCTATCTTAATCAGAGGGGGGTTTATGATCTATTTAAATGCAGAGTTTCAAAGCAATCAGCGGCTTGCAGGAGTCAACCTGCAGGAGTACTCTGTGATGCTGAAGAATAGCTTTCCCTTAGATGGGCATGTGGCCACCAGCATGCCATAGGTCACATGGCTGCCTTCATTCAATTTGATACTGTCTTGGTCTTTCTAGTCCTTTAAGTTTGTAATTCTCAGTGTAGAGGAGTGGATGACCTGCACCTTCTTCAAGGAATCCTTCGTGGGATCCCTGGGTGGCGCAGCGGTTTGGCGCCTGCCTTTGGCCCAGGGCACGATCCTGGAGACCCGGGATCCCGGTGCATGGAGCCTGCTTCTCCCTCCGCCTGTGTCTCTGCCTCTCTCTCTCTGTGACTATCATAAATAAATAAAAATTTAAAAAAAAAAAAAAAAAGGAATCCTTCGTAAATACTCTTTCTCATTCCAGCTTTTGAAAAGCATTTTGGAGCAGTAATAGCAAAATAATATCCTCTGAGAAGTGCCTTGAATGCAGCTACTATATGTTGCTGACTAAGCAGTGATTACACAAAAAAGTAAAAAAAGGATTTAACCAAGCATCAACTTGTGAAGGCTAATAAAGTCCACTCTACTTCTTAATTTAGAAGTGGATCAAAATGAGAGTAATGACTGGATAACAGAAGATACTTCCTAAGAGGCCTTATGTAGTTTTTAAGAGTATTACCATCTTTGTATCTGAGTAGATGACATACTTATTTTTTCTAGTCTCTGTAGCTTGGCAACAGTGCAAGCTGTTCACCTGAGCATAAAATCACAACTAGAAATTGCTATTTGATCCTCCAGAAAACCATTGCGTTCACAATGATTTGGCAATATTTATGTAAACATGTTTTATGAACTCAAGCATTTTTAACCTATGGCTAATTTCTTACCATGAGCTTAACAGGCAAAGTAAGTACAACAAAGACTTAACAGATTTTTTGGCATTATGATAAAAAGCATAATAATGATTAGCAGTAGAATAATCCTATCTAATGGCAACTTGCTCCTAATACAGAAGAGTAGCTTTTGACTCCACCACATTCTACTACTTTTTATTCTTTAATTAACATGACAGCGGGGATTGGTTGACATATATTTAAAAATAAGACATAGTATAATTACAAAATTAAGTAGATGAAATATCAAGCTATGTACTATGTATATTAGGCAAAGTTGTAAATGAAGTTGTCAAAATACATATTTTAAAGCTAATCTACGAGAATTTTTCTATTAAAATTGAACCTCTCATGCTCCCAATAGTATTCTCCACTTGCCTTTCCTGCCTTTTGTTTCTCCATAGCTCTTATCATCATCTAACATATTCCGTATTTTACTTTATTTACTTCTTATCTGACTCCCTAACTAAATTTTACACTTCATTAGGACAAGAATCATTTTTCCACTTCACCAAGCCCAAGACTGTATATCTTCAGTGTACAGAAATGTTTCTAGCACTTAGTAGGTACTTCATACATTTCTGCAAAGGAATGAACAGAATGATTTGCAGTAACTTTTCTTTACAATGTATAGAAGATGTTACAAAAACCAATGCCAAATAATAGAGACATTATAGAATTTTTCCAATATAAGATATCATCGTCTATGTTGCTTTTCTTCTGAAGTGTAGGCACTGACAATCATTCCTTGTTTTTGGAACAAAGCTTCCTTGTTTTTGTCTACAATACTTTCAATACATTCTTATCTTTGAGCATTATCACTAGAGAGAACAGTATAAAACTGATGGCTTTGGCAAAGGGGGTTCTGATAAGATGAGACAGTATACAATCAACACTCTGATGAAAACAGAAATCTCTGATTGTTTTGTTACTGCAGGGCAGGCCAACCAGACATCTATCACAGAGTGATGTCATATCTAAGTTACTGGATGCCTTTGTAGCCAATAGGAGAATTCACCTGTTTCTGTCTGATGATCAAAAAATCGGGATGACAAGAGTGTCAGAAACCAGCCTATTTTTTCACTATTACAATGTCTTCATCTAATATATATGTTTTTGAAAAAATTAGATTTATCTGTTGTTCTTGAATGGTCATAACGCAAAAAACTAAAGGAGACAGGAACAGCTGGTAGGAAAACGAGCAATCTGTTTAGTGCATTAAGTCAGGTCTGGGTGCTATCATGTAACATGTGTGTCCCACAAGCACATTTTGGCCATCAACAGTCATCCTAAACCTCAGTTAGAATTCAACACAGATTCCAACTGCTTGAACCATCAAGGATTTTCCTCTTAAAACAGCTTCTCATGTGACTGTGAGGTTTATCCATTGAAACAGAACCTCTCAAACCAAGGATAAATTTAAGATAAAAGGATAACCAAACCAAAAACTCAGTTCAGTTTTCAAGTAATATAAAATTCCCTACCTGCTAGCATCTCCTTACTAATTTTGTTAGTGAAGTCACTGTCACTGTTAACACTATCATTAGCTCTAACAAGGATCTGCTTCTGAAATTTCCTTATAGAAAAACACACATTCATAACATGAGTGACAAGTAGAGTTGCAATCAAAGGTTTATGAATAAAAAATATTTAGTTTGGTGGTAAGTCCCTGCTTTTTCCTAATTAACTAAAAGTTTTCAAAATTAAAGTCATCTCCCCTTGCTTTTCTTTTAAAATCATTTTTTTTATTTTAGGATCTATTGCTCAGAAAGTACAGGGTGGACAAAATTCTTGAAAAAACTTCACAGAATCAGTATAACTTAGAGATCACACAAACCTAAGTTTGAATATTGGCTTTGTCCTGAAGTAGCACCTGAAACAAGTTACACATCCTCGTTACACATTGTCTCCAGGCCGCAGCATCCCCATCTGCAAGTGGAGCTAACAATGTTACCAAATGGGATCCCTGGGTGGCGCAGCGGTTTGGTGCCTGCCTTTGGCCCAGGGCGCGATCCTGGAGACCCGGGATCGAATCCCACGTCGGGCTCCCAGTGCATGGGGCCTGCTTCTCCCTCTGCCTGTGTCTCTGCCTCTCTCTCTCTCTCTCTCTCTCTCTCTCTCTCTGTGTGTGTGACTATCATAAATATAAAAAAACAAAAAAAAAACAAAACCAATAAAACAATGTTACCAAATTCAGGCCTGATTTAAGTTCTAAATGAGATCATCACACAAAGCTCTTAGTACAATATGTGGTGCATCTTAAAAAGATGATAAATATCAGCTATTATTAATAGATACCAACGTTGAATATAAGGTAAACATTTTTCATGCCTGGTCATATTCTGGGCTTATCTAAATCTAAATGGTGAAGTCTTAGACTTCTGATAGAAGCAAGGAATAAGGGATACCTGGGTGGCTCAGCGGTTGAGCGTCTGCCTTTGGCTCAGATCATGTGATCTTGTAGTCCTGCATCAGGCTCCCTGCAGAGGAGCCGGCTTCTCCCTCTGCCTATGTCTCTGTCCCTCTCTCTGTGTGTCTCTCACGAACGAATAAATTTTAAAAAGGCAAGGAAAGGCAGGCTAGGCATGACTGCTAGGCTATATTGTTAACTATTCAGATCTGAAGCTCTTGGCAACCACTGGGGCAAGGTGCATCTAAATCAAAGTCAACTCCCTGGGTTGATTTCTCAAGAGTTCTAGAGAAGTTCAGGCAAACGTTCCTACTAAATAATATTCTCCTGGTTACTTGGGAGGACAACTTATTGATTGGCCTGAATCCATGTCATGTTCAACCTCAGTGACATCCATCTCCAAGGCTACTCTCAGCAGCAAACTTCTGGAGGTCTGTAACTCAGATGTCTCCTCATTCAGAAGTGCTCCATCTCTAAGACTGTATAAACTGACAGTCTACTCTCTTCCCACAGGCATTTTAGCTTCCTGATTTCTTCATTCCTGTGAATGTTCTCCTCAGTGCCACTATTCTTTCTCATAAACCAGAGAACTCCACCCCATCTTCAGCATCTTAATACCTCCAATGTTCTCCTGCCCTTCAAAAGAAAAAAACATAACAAAATCTAGAATTCTAGTCGTAACTGCTATCACGTGTCTTATGTTTACTATACCTAGTGGCATCTCAAAAACAAAACACACCCCAATTCAAAGCCATCATTTACTCTAAAAAGGCAACTTCTCCTTATTTATTTCCTTAGCTCTGTTTTAAAAGAAAGTAACTCAAATATCCTAGTTACTGTTCCAACAATCATTTCACTAGACATACATACTGACTCATAATAGGAACTGACAGGTTTTTTCTTTAATAACAATATTTACTTCCAGGTTAACTAGGATAAAAATCTATATAGGGTATGGTCAATTAATATTTAATAATGATGATGGTAATTGTTTTGAAAAGCACTTCCTTGTTGAATCAGCTGACCCTGTAAAGTGGCAGTATGCTTCAAACACTAATGTCAAAGACTTTAATTTCAAAGTAAGCCTCTAGTTCAGATTATTACTAAATAATTATAATGATTCCAGTTTTACTTTACTAATTTATAAGAATGCAATACCTTTATTTTTTAATCCCAATCAGAATTTCTCTTCATTTTTTTTGGTTTTGTTTTGTTTTGTTTTGTTTTTCCTCTTCAAATATTCCTGTGACTTGTCTTTGATGTGGATGTACAATTTACTCTTTCAAGGCAAGGAAATGTACAGAAGAAGTTTCAGATGTCAAAGTGTTATCTGGCTAACCGTACAAAACAGATCAACATTCCTCTTTTCAAATACAGTAATGACTGCACTATCAGAAAACGTTTCTGACAAATGGCATGACCACTCTGGGAGCCGGGCTCTTCTGTTAGTTATTACTAACAAACTGTACATTTTGCATATGTCTAAAGTTATCCTAGAAATTATATTTGAAAGCTTGGAAGCCATATTTAGCTGAGCTTTGTATCAAATGTAATTTATATCAAACAGAGATTTGACTAAGAATTATTTCATGAATATACGGCAACTACATGTAGTAGTTAAAAACAAAGGCTCTGGGACTGACTTGTCTGAATTTAAATTGGGGCTCAGTCCTTTACTATAGGAGTTACTGTGAGCAAATCACTTAATCTCTCTATGCCTCCCTCAATTGTACAATGGGAATGAAAATAATTTTTTATGAGGATAAGATATATTAATGTAGAACACATGTTAATTCACACTAAATTTTCATTCAATATTTGCTATTAATATTTTCCTAAGTAAAGCAAGATCAATGAGCAAAGTGAATTTAAGGAAGAAGAGAGTCACAAATATTATCAGGCACCCACAATGTGCCATGTTTGTGCTGGCTATTTTAAAGAGATTGCCTTCTATGGTTCTCACATTGGTCCTGTAGGAAATTATATACCTACTCATTATGGGGAGGTCAAACTGAGACTTAATGAGTTTAAATAACATAGGTGAGAGTAGAAAACCAACACACCAAAAGCCAAGATTCCAGAACCTGCCTCTGACTATCTACCTCACTTCCTAATAGTCATTTCTTCCCTTTTAATAAAATCCTTAATTTCCTAATTTTAAAATCCTCAGTTTTAAGCTAGATTATATCTTACGTAGACTCTAATCAAAATGGTTACTTTTTAAAGTAGAAGACACAGAACTTACACCCCTCACAAAAGTAAATCAAAATGAATCACAGACATAAAAATGTAAAACACAAAACTATGAAATTCTCAGAAGATGACCTAGATGACCTTGGCATGGTGATGCCTTTTTTGGTACAACACCAAAGATAGATCCCATGAGAGAAATCACTGACAAGCAAACTTCATTAAAATGAAAAACTTATGCTCTCCAAAGGACAATATCAAAAAAATAAAAAGGCAAGCTACAGACTCAAAGAGAATCTTAAAAAAAAATAACTGATAAAGGCCTGTTATATAAAATATACAGAGGTTTCTTAAAACTCAACAAGAAAAACAACAAAAATGAAAGAAGAAAGAAAGAAAGAAAGAAAGAAAGAAAGAAAGAAAGAAAGAAAGAAAGAAAGAATAGGCCAAAGACCTTAATAAGCACCTCACCAGGAAAGATGTACAGATGGCAAATAAACATTTAAAAAATATTCCCCATATTCTATGCTAACAAAGAAATGTAAATTAAAACAATAATGAGGGCAGCCCGGGTGGCTCAGAGGTTTAGTGCTGCCTTCAGCCCAGGGCATGATCCCGGAGACCTGGGATTGAGTCCTGTGTCGGGCTCCCTGCATGGAGCCTGCTTCTCCCTCTGCCTGTGTCTCTGCCTCTCTCTCTCTGTCTCTCATGAATAAATAAAAATAAAATCTTAAAAAAAAACAATTATGAGATACCACCATATATGTATTAGAATGGCCAAAATCCAGAACACTGACAACAACAAACACTGGTGAGAACGTGAAGCAACAGGAGCTCTAGTACTTGCGGGGCTCACAGTGATATGCCACCTGGGAAGACAGTTTGGAAGTTTCTTATAAAAATAAACATACTATTGCCATATAACCAGTAATCACTCTTCTATTTACACAAAGGGGTTGGAAATTCACGTCCACACAAATGCCTGCATGTGGATGTTTATAGCAGCCTTATTCATAACTGCCAAAACTTGGAAGAGAAAAAAAAAAACTTGGAAGCAACCAAAATATCCTTCAGTTTGTGAATGAATAAGTCAAATTGTGATATACCCAGACAATTAAATATTATTCAGTGATAAAAAGAAATGAGCTATCAAGACATAAAGACCTAAAGAAACCTTAAATACATATTATGAAGTGAAAGAAGCCAATATTAAAAGTCTGCATATTATACTGATTTCAATTACGTAACATTCCAGGAAAGCAAAATCTATGGAGACAATAAAAAGATAAATGACTATCAGGGGATGGGGAGAGGGTAGGGAATGAAGAGGCAAGGCCCAGAGGGCATTTCACTTTAGAGCAGGGAGAGTATATTGTACACTTTCATGATGGGTACGTGATATACATTTTCCCAAACCCACTGAATGTGCAACACAAATAGTGAACCTTTATGTAAACTATGGGTCGATTATGGGTGGTTATGATGTGTCATTGTAAGTTTACCCTTGATTTTAAAAATGTCCATTCGGGTCAATGATGTTGATAAAGAGAGAGGCTACAGATGATGTGTGGGGGCAAGGGGTATATGGCCTATCTCTGTACCTTCATTAAATCTACCCTAGACCTAAAACTGCTCTAAACAATTATAATGAAGCCTTAAAGAATAGGAGAGGATTAAAGCCCAGAGTGTCTACGTGTCTTGTCTTGAGGCCATATGCCTATCGTTTTTTATCTTTCTTCAGCTATCAATATATTTTTTATACTAACATCATCCTCTTTGAATGTTAAAAACATTACGTTGGCCATTATCTGTTTTAGACAGTGAATTGATGAATATGTATCAGGCCATGATAAGCAGGGAATGAAATGGGCCAACCACGAAGGAAAGTGGGAGCCAGGTTCTGAGACGGACATAAAAAGAACAGCTTTGTCAGCGAATTACAACTGTGCCAAAAGGGGAGTCCAGTTTCACTGGGAAAGGAAACGAAGAGCGAGAAAAAGGTAGTGTTGATGTGGGAAAGGAACTAACAGATTTTCTGCACCCCCTTTAAGAGAGATCATAATTTCTTCGATTTCTCCCAAGTGTCTTCACTGTCTAGCTCCTTGTTTTCTCTTGCATGAGAAATGTGATCTAAGTTTCTCTGTCCAGGAGCAACAACAACAAAACAAGGCTGCCCGGACAAGTGTTTGGCTGCCAGTTCCTTTCCTTCCTCCTTCAGGACATGAGAGCACTCGACATCTCTTCTCTCTCACATCCCAGCCTCGAGCAGTTGCTCTCTCTCAACCAGTCAGCTGAGGTAGTTCTTCACTATGAAATTCAAGAGTCATTTCACATTTCTCATGTGGTTTCACATGCCTCCTTCAAATTTCACCACGGGTTCCTTCCTCCTTTGTTACACTGTTCTCGTCCTGTTTCCAGGTGGTAACTTTCTCTTGGTTCTCCTCCTCCTCTCATTCTTTGGTCTTGATGGTCTCTTCGTATCTACTGAGTTTCCTCAAGGTTTCACCATGTCCCTTCAACTCCCAGGCTGAGGGCTGAACTTGAGTCTCCTTTTCTCCAACTGTACCATTTCCACCTGTCCTGACCCAGTTCTGACCACCTACCATGGGAACTCGAAGGTCCAGCGGCCCTGCTCCTCTAATATGCCAAGTTCCTTCAGAACTGCCCATCTTTCTTCCTGCCATTCCTTTTATTTGGATGGCCCTTTTCTCATTTGGTTTCCTGGCAATTTGGCTAAAAAATCATCTTAACTGAATGCCCGAAACAGTATCAGCTGCTGCTGCTTCGGTATTCTCATGAGTGTATAGCAACTATGACTTTTTTTGGAGTCTGGACTTCTCCAGGAGAATGCACTCTTCAAAGGCATCTCAAAATATGTCATTTATGTTCATTGCCTCAGTAACTGTCGTAGTACCTGGAATTCAGAGGCCCTCTCACAAGTAGTTTTTGAGAGTTTGATCAGTGAGCAAATCTGGAATTATGAGGCAAGTAGCCATTACTGATATTTAGAAAGGTAACAGAGCATAAAGCTGAGGCCAAAAGGGATTTGGCTGAAAAAGGGATTTGTGGCTGAGGGTCTCAGAAAGGTCAGAGAACTTTGGGGTCTGAGGAATTCAGGCCTGGCAGCAGGACTGTTGTCAGAAATCTTCCTTCAACCCAGGGTATGAAAATACTATGCTCTTCCAACAAGATTTGAGTAAAGAAGAAAGTTTAAAAGATTAGGATTTCTGGGGATTTCCATCTTCCAAATACCATGTTTAAATTTAATAGCCTTCATAATGTTTTATATTCATGAAAACTTTTAGGCAGGTTTCTTAACCTAGCATAACTGGCAACACACCATTAAGAGATTTTACAAGAGGGCATGAGGAAGACTGGTTTACGAGTGCATACCCAGATACTTCCTGGATGAGGTATATGTTACATGAACTGGGACAGCTTCCAAAACAATGACACAGGCTTGCTTTTACAAATGTCACCTATAAACCAACATGAATATATAGTAATTTATGTACCCAGTGATGTCACTTATAAATGAGAGGTCCTGCAGGTAATTGAGAGATGCAGACCTCCTGTAAGAGAGTAAAAGAAAGAATGAAATGCAATAATCCTATTAACAATGAAATATTTTATTGGGTTTAAAACCAGTGTAAAACCAATTTAATACTCTCTTTTAAATCCCATTAAGTAATAAAAAAATAATGTCATGCTTAAATCACTGAAATCTCAAATGCCGTTAAAGTCTATTTTGGAACTTTATTAAAGTGATCTTGAACCATTTCAGGATTAAATTGCCTTTAAATTCCTAAATAGATAAAAAATAGTTTATTTTTATTTTCTTTTCCAAATAATCAATGATTGGTCTCAACTACAAAATGGCCAGGGTCCTATGTGTGGGTCGTAAAACGTGCACAAAATCTCTATGACTGCCTATCTAGTAATATTTGCATTTGATAAATGACAACTGGGGTGATTTTACTGATTTTGAACAGATTCTATTACTCAGTATATGAATGCCAAACAAACACATAAACAATGCAGATGATACTATGTACAACTTAATTAGAAAAGATAGTGCCTACACACCAATGGTCACACATATAAAAGAGCGGCATCTAAAATGCTGGTACATTTCAGAAGGCGTTCATTCACTTGTGAAAATAATTAAAGAAATCAAGGAGAACAAGTTTAGAAAAGCAAAGTTGACTTAGGGCAAAAAAAAAACAAAAACGTGTTTTTGCATAATTTAACAGCAACAGTGGGTAATACCACCTTTTACAACTAGGTAAGATAGGCCCAGCCCTCAGGGACTTCCACATTTGAAATTATTTCCTTGAAATTTTCTTTCTTCTTTTCCCTTCTCTCCTTTTCTTTTTAGAATAGCTTTACTGGGCAGCCCGTGTGGCTCAGTGGTTTAGCACCGCCTTCAGTCCAGGGTTCGAGTCCTGCGTAGGGATCCCTGCACAGAGCCTGCTTCTCCCTCTGCCTGTGTATCTGCCTCTCTCTCTCTGTGTGTGTGTGTGTGTCTCTCGTGAATAAATAAATAGTTTTAAAAATAATGAAAATAAAGGGCTATACATATTTTTTAAAAATTAAAATAAAATAGCTTTACTGAGATACAAATTGATATACAAAAAACTACAAATAATGTATACAGTTAGATGAGTTTGGACATACGTACAAACCCATGAAACCATCATCACCAAGTAACAGACTTACCCAACACTTCCAAAAGTTTCCTCTGTGTGTGTGTACACACATGTGTGTGTGGTCAGAGCACTTAACCGGAGATCTATCCTCTTGACAAACTCTTACACGCACAATGTATTACTAACTCTAGGTGCTATATTGTACAGCAGACCTCTAGAAATTACTCATCTTGCAAAACTAAAACCTGTATCACTCCATTAAAATTTTCTAAGTTCCTCTCTTGGAACCTGCCAAGGTCTGCCATGCTGTCTAGGTGTGGCACTCCAAACTCAGACCAGACCACATGGGAGTCATTCCTATTTTTTTCTGTTTAAAGTCTTCTCTATTTCTTTATCCCAAGTATTGTGTCAACAGGATGCTCTGAGGAGCTAAGGGACTCACACCCATCTCAGGGCTTAATGACCTTGTCCTAGTTATAGAAGGGCAGCCTGGCAAGGGATCCCTCCCACCACTAAAGACAGGGTTTCTTTAATAGGACTGTACAAGGAATTGTAAATGGGATTATGTTCTCAATTTATCTGATAGTGCACTTATAGACTATAGAAATACAACAGATTTTTGCACATTCATTTTGTATGCTGCCAATTTACCGACTTCATTTATTAGTTCCAAAAATCGTTTCTTTCTTTTTTGATGAAGTCTATAGGGTTTTCTGTATTCAGTATCATCCTATATGCAAATTGTAATAGTTTTCTTTTTTCTTTCCAATTTGACTGCCTTTTTTTCTTTTTCTTGCCTAATGGTTTAGCTAGAGCTTTCAATATCACATTGAATAAGAAGGTAGAGTGGGCATCTTTTTCCTGTTCCTTATCTTAGCGGAAAAGCTTTCAGCTTTTTGCTGTTGAATATGATGTTAGTAGGGTGCCTCAGTGGCTCAGGTCATGATTTCAGGGTTATGAGATCGAGGTCCGTGTCCAGCATAGAGCCTACTTAAGAATCTCTCCCTCTCCCTCTGCCCACCACCCCTCCCCAATTGCTTGGACTCTTTCTCTAAAAAAATATACGATGTTAGCTGTGGGGTTGTCATACTATGGCCTTTATTATGTTGAGGTATATTCCCACAATACTCACTTCGTTGATATTTTTTTTTAATTATAAATGGATATTGACTTTTGTCAAACTGCTTTTGCTACATCCTTTGAGATGATCACATGATTTTTATCCTTCATTTAGTGAATGAATGTGTTAAATGATATTCAACAATTAGCAGATATTGAACCATTCTTGCATCCCATAAATCTCACCTGATCACAGTGTATGATCCTTTGACTATACTGTTGAATTTAGTTTGCTAATATTTTGTTGAGGCCTTGGATATTTTTTTAAGAGGTTTTTGATTACTGATTCAAACTCTTGCTATTAATTGGTCTGTTCGGATTTTCTATTTCTTCATGTTCAGTCTTGGTAGATTGTACGTTTATAGGAATTTATTCATTTTCTTCTAGGTTGTCCAATTTGTTGGCATATAACTGTTCACTGTAGTCTATTATGATCCTTTCTGTTTCTGTGGTATCAGTTATAACAAAGTTGCTTTTTTGTTATTGTCTTCCATCCACTAACTTTGGGATTTGTCTTTCTCTAGTTTCTTTAGTTGTAAACTTTGAGACTTTTCTCATTTCTTGAGGTAGGCATTTATCACTATGATCTTCCCTCTTAGAACTGCTTTTGCTGCATCCTATAAGTTTTTGTGTGTTATATTTCCATTTTCATTTGTCTCAGGTATTTTTTGATCTCTCTTTTGATTTCTTCTTTGTCCCATTTGTTGTTGAGTTGCATGTTGCTTAATTTCCACATATTTGTGCATTTTCCAGTTTTCTTTGTGTAATTGATTTCTAGTTTCATACCAGTGTGGTCAGAAAAGACTCTTGATAGGATTTTAACCCTCTTAAACTTATTAAGACTTGATTTGTGACCGACATGTGCTCTATTGTGTTAAATGCTCCATGTGCACTTGAGATTAAAGTATATTCTGTTGCTTTTGGATGGAATGTTTTGTACATATCTGTTAAACCATCTGGTCTGACATGTTGTCTAAGGCCAATATTTTCTATTGATTTTCTGTCTGGATGATCTATCCATTATGTAAGTAGGGTAGTAAAGTCCCTATGACTATTGAATTACTATCTGTATCTCCCCTTAGGACTGTTAATAAGTGCTTTATATATTTAGATGCTCCTATGTTGGGAATGTATATTTATAAATGCCAAATCCTCTTGTTGGACTGACCTTTCCATCATTATGTAACACCCTCCTCTGTCTCTTATTACAGTCTGTTTTAAAGTCTATTTTGTCTGATAAAACTATAGCTGAGGTAGTTATATATATTTCTGTGTAATATAACATATATTATA